>NC_134568.1:276880677-277203594 GCF_050947875.1 Dermacentor variabilis | reverse complement strand
ATGCACCAAGCTTCATGATAAGTACAACTGTTCATTTTATGTGGGTGAAAGCAGATGGATGTTTCACTTTTTTCTTTTTTTGCCCTATGGTGCTTTAGTACCTTTGGAATTGTAACAGGTAATGGTTGCTTATACTTTATTGAGATTAACTGGCTCTCACTGGTGCGGTTATAAGCTTAGTTATAGAAACAGCTGATGGCATAATTTCTGTAAGATTGCGCAAAGTGACCACAATTTTAGGCCTTTGCACGCTTTCTGCAGTCTCTATAAGCTGTGGAAAGAATAATTATGCCTATGGTATGCATACTAACCATACTGAAGTACCATTTACAAATATTTTGTGCTTTCACACATTTGAAAATGAACTATTTATTTGTGGATAGTGAATATTGATCCATGTCACATGGGGCGTCCACTGTGTGTGTGTTTTGAAGTATTGTCATATTAATTTGCATGACAAAGTAACCAATGGATTCGCAGTTTCTAGATTGTGCAGTGCTGTTATGTAGTGCAAAACAAAAAATGTCATTAGCTTCTAAGGTGTGCAAGTTTCATGGGTGACAGATTTATTTTACCTATGGCTGCATTTTAATTATAGCGACCCCTGAAGAAGAAATATAATTGGTAAGCATTCAGTACATTTTTATATAATATAGTGCTTACACAGAAAACATTTATTCTCAAATCTGAGGAAGCTTCCATCACATGCAGAAATTTCTGCCAGCTTGGTATAGTACAACTGATGTATTGTTTGCCAAGTACACACCTGTATTCAGCAGTCTTATGTGTAATGCAGTAAGGCATGCATGGCCCACAAAAGAAGCACTCATTATATAAATAGTGAAGCACTTCTGGTACTGTCATAATGGTTACTTTTAATAGCTACATCAATTTACCGTTTACTGAAAAGAAAGCAAACATTTTTAATCGTTTTACACTTTCTTTTCAGAATTAAAAACAAAAAAGGTGGTAACTTTTATTTTTCTGTTAAATTAATACTGTATGCAACACACTTCTGACCAGGTTGTATGTTTTTCAAGCTAATCGTAAACATACTGTCTTATATATTCCCATGGGTCTAAATGCTTTGATGTGTGCAGCCACAGTTGTTTGTGAGCTGGCCACTGTGTCATAGGTCCAATGGATGTAATCAGGTGTACACTTTGGCAACTGCCAGACATTTATCAGCGTTGTTGTTGCTGTACTTGCATTCAGAAGCACTGTGTATGATGTCACTTGTGCAATAATCTGTACTGTATATATAAAATGGTTAAGTGAACATGTGTTTGAGTCCTTTCTAGTTCTCACTTTTTTAGCTGAAGTGCAAGATGACGTGTGGCACAACATGTGAACGTGTGCGTTTTTGTTACTGCCTTGCATGTTACTCTCTACTTTCATTAAACCAGCTGGTGTTGCTTGCTCAAACCACACATCAGACTACATATTTCGATTCTCTCTCTCTCCATCCATATTTTTCTCACAAGTGTCATGCACACCTAATCATTGAACATGGTAATAATAATGCTAAAACATACATGTCCTGTCACCAGACAATGCTGTTCTTGATACATCATTATTCCTGTATGTAAGGCTGTGCACAATTTCATTTAAAGGATAACCTGCCCCTTTTCAACTTTTTTGAGATGCCTGCTTTCTCTCCCATCTTTAATGATGATACATGAAGCATCATGACTGTTGACCACACTTCTTTACGATTGCACATCTATAATCACTTCCTCTAGCAATGCAAAAATGTCCTTAACAGAGCAATACTGTTCAATGTGACTGGTAAATGAATGTTATAAATGTCTAGTAGAGTGGTTTGCTGGGCCAGTTTGTGCATGGTGAACGTATAAAGGGTTCCAGCAAGTACGGATGCGAGCACAAGCAAGAAGAAACGGACAGGACAGCGCTGTCTTGTCCGTTTCTTACTTGTGCTGGCGTCCGTACTTGCCGGAACGCCTTATACGTTATAAATGTCCATCTCAAAAACATAAGGGACTTCAGTTTTGCATCTAGGTCTTAAAGGGCCCCTCACCAGTCCTCATAGCAAGCTTAGGTTATATGCTGGAAGTTGTTACATGCCCTCTAAGGACCGTTCAGCAATTATTAGCCGAGAGAGAAATGTTGCAGTGCCATGAACCCATGATTTCAGGAGGCGAGTGCCACTGCCAAGAGAGACACTGTCTCCACTTGCCTCATCTAGCCTCTGCAAGCAAAATTCCTTCCCTGCGTTCTCCCATACTGGACCTCAAGGATCATGTGATGCATACGTCATGGGCCCGCACTTCATTTTTTTTTCCCCCTCACTTTTTGCTGCGCGGTGCACGTCCGCTGACGGTGTTGCATGCGAGCTGTTGTGTTTATCTCGTTTCACATGGTGCACGATTGTGCATGTTGTGCTCAAGAACACCTAACTAGCAGTATAAGCCAGTGCTACACAAACACTGAGGCAGACACAAGCTGATCACAGAGCATGATCGCGTGCGGGAACACGGTAGAAAATGGCATAGTTTCAGTGTCAGCGCACGCGACTGCGCAATGTGGGAACAAGCAAACGAAACGGAGGTACAGCTCTCTTGCTGCAGTGCATACTAAAACAAATACATGCAGGCATTCAGCTTATGTTTTATTATTTCTCTAAACCTTAATTCGTCTATTGATGCAACATATTACACAAATTCTTGAAGTCACAAGTCACTAAGAGCAATTTCGCAGCAAATGCTCATGTACGTAGGTGCTCTAGCACATATACGTCATTCTCCGGCTTGGAGCATGGCGCCTGCAAGGAGAAGGGCAAACGGCGTTCGGTTTGAAATTTCAGGTCTTTCCGTGGTGTATAGTGATGTAATACTTAGCAGACATGGTCGTTAGCGAGCATTGTATGTACAGCGGTTGTCAGCTCGAAATGGCCAGACCTGGTGAGGGGCTTTTTAAGCAATAGGCTGCCCCTCCCATAGCTACAAACCTCTTATCACTAAAATTTGGCATTTTCTCTGTCCTTGTTCATCTGCTAGCTCCAGTGCCTGTTGGCACAAAAGTTTAAGCAAACTTCAATTGGTTATATTTTTGCTCATGGTTGAATGAAATGCTGGTCACAATTGAGAGCAGTCTGTTGACTACCGTTGGTAGCAGTAGTTGTGTACACTACTTGTTATTGGTCCAAGTATGCCACTAGCTGCAGTAAGACCCGACTAAACAACACGGAGAAGTCTGTTTGTAGAAACAGCGCTTGTTTTTAAACTGCCTGTGTCCTTCGTTCTTTGTGCACCAGCTCGTCCAGATTTCAGTTCTGCAAGAGAGCTCGCATCACTTATGTGGTAGTGTGGAACTACTACTACTACATCTACTGGTGTAGAACAGTGCCAGTGTTGTTATTATGTAGCTGGGAGTGACTTTGTAGGCATTACACTTAGATATCACAGCTTCCAATGCACGAAAAAGGACAAAAAAATGGCAGAGGAGGGCTGCAAAGGTGTAGCAGGGGAAACATTTAATGCTAGTAACTCCATTCATACCAGGCACATTTAAAAGAAAAATATTTGCTGGAATACATTTGTGAAAGAGTGGCATTTTAATACCGAAGACATTCCACACCTTTATTAACCCTGTAAGTGCCATGCTCGAGTTAAGCCATGCAACTATTTCCACTCCTTTCCTTTCCCGAGATAATTCACGATTGTGGATGTGTGCTGGTCATGACATTTGTATAGAAGTATATCAAAGTAAAATTTCGTGGTTAGCTTTTATTTGTGTGCAACAGGTGGTGTGAGGAAGCTTACGAATTGGTGTTGCTCAGATAGCATGCATCTCTCGAATTCCAGTACTATAGCAAATAGGCGCAAGAAGCTCGCACGGTTTTTCAGTTATTTCTAAATTCAAGAACTAACTTCATGTGAACTCTCAAGAACCAGTTCTTAAAATAATGTGCATACATTTTTTTCTTACTAATATACTAATTATCTTAATTTAAAATTATTGTTAGCATTATTGTTTTTGTTTTACTACTATTACAAAAAAATTCAAAATGTCCAGCAACTAACTCAAGGCCAGCAAATACGATTTGCTTTTAAAGTCTGCTAATGTATTACTTCCAACAGAAATTGAATTTGATTCATCTTGGAAAAACCTGGCACACAGTGGGCAGGAATGCCCAGCATTCAAAGCTTTAATATGTGTTGGTGCCATCTACCTAATTATTGCACCCAATTTACATATGTATTTCTCGTTTTACTTTTAAGTTTAACCTGCCTATAAACAGTTGCTTCTATCAAAAGTTTGCAAATGCATATGTTTAATGCCATACAGGATGTTATTCCTAGCTGCACAAAAAATATTCATAGGAGCAATATAAATCACGGTGGAGTTATGTTTACCATTTGAGTATCCAGAATGGTAGCCTCTTGAAATGGAGTAATGTGCACACTTATTTGCATAATTATTGAAGTTGCATTAATTATTGATCTTACGCAGCTAATGTATTCAAGCAGTTTGAAGCCTGTCCTGATCATTATCTAGCTAAATAAAATTTTCAATGAACAAGCGTATGTTACTCATTAAGAGACTGAATCTAGACAGTCAGTCAGTAAACATCTCACTGATTTATGTTCCTCTATTTTTAAATGTTTGATGCAGCTAGAAAAAACATGCCGTATAGAAACGCTTCCCTGTACTAAAGCAATTGTGAACTGGTGTTGAGACTGTATGTAATGTGTGTGAGTAGAAGCTACATGTTGTGCTCAATACGCATCCCTGAGGTACTCCGTTTTCCTGAATAAATACGCTGGACAGCACCGTTCCTAAACGCACTTGGAATGTTCGATCACGAAATCAGCTAGACATTTAAGCATTCTGCCGCGGATCCCTAAATCCGCTAAATCCCTTAAAATACCGAACCTCCATGTTGTGTCGTACGCCTTTTCAAGATCAAAGAAAACTGTGAGACAATATTGCTTGTGTAGAAAGGCCACACGTATCTCGTGTTCTAACCGAACTAGATGATCTGTTGTAGAGCAGCCTTTCTTGTATCCACACTGATCATTATCGAGCAGGTTCTCAGTTTCGAGGACGTATGCCAATCTTATGTTTATAATGGATTCATAGGACTTGGCAAGACAGCTTGTGAGTGCTATAGGTCAGTAGCTGGTAGCTGTTGTAGGATGCTTTCCAGCTTTCAAGAAAGGGATTATAATGGCTTTTTTCCACTCATTCGGCATTTTTCCTGTTTCCCAGATTATGTTAAAAAAGCGGAGCAATGTTTTAACTGCTTTTGAAGATAGGTGTGTGAGCATTGTGTAATGTATTCTGTCCGGACCTGGCGCTGTTTTTTTGCCAGTAGTGAGTACTCTGTTCATTTCCAGAAGTGTTAAGGGGGCATTATATGGTTTCTCGGAACTTCCTGCTGTCGGAAGCTTTTGCTTTTCTGCTGATTGTTTATACTATTGAAATTCAGTGGAGTAGTTTAGTGAGCTTGATATGTTATGGAAATGCTGCCTAATATGTCTGCTTGTTCTTTTAAATTCGTTTGTGTACCTAGAGGTGAGAGTATGGGGATCGTATAAGGAGCGTACTCGCTTCTAAACTTACGAAGCTGATCCCACATACTTTTGGATGTTATTGAGCTATTGATGGAGGATACATACGTTTGCCAAGACTGTCTTTCGGCTTGCCTACGTGTGTACCTGGCTTTCACCTTTGCTTTTTTGAAATACAGGAGGTTATCTTGTGTTGGATATCGCCGAAAGATACCCCATGCTTTGTTTTGTGCTTTTTTAGTTTGAGTACATTCATTCGTCCACCAGGGTTTTAGTTTTTTCCTTAAGAAGCCGGAGGATTGCAGGATCGTCTGTTCTGCTGCAGCAAGTATGGAGGCAATAATCTTTTCATTCATTTCGTCTATTTTTTGATCATCTGATATGTGATCAAGACTGGCCTTCTCACTGAAGAGAGGCCAGTCTGCTAGATGGAGTTTCCAACGGGGTGGTCTTAATGGTGCTGTAGGGAAAGGAAATGTTTTTTTTAATAACGCCGGGCATATGATCACTACCATAAGGATTGTTAATAACACTCCATTTAAAATCAATCAACAGAGATGGAGTGCACAGCGCCAGATCAAGACAGCTTGTGGTGAAAATGAACTCGCTCAATAATGTAATTCCATCCTCTATAATGCATTCACTATATGTGGATGATCTTCAAATTGCATGTCGTGCATCGAACATGGCAACCTGCGAACGACAAATTCAAATTACATTAAACAAACTAACGCAGTGGGCATCTGAAAGCGGCTTTCGCTTCTCAAGTGGAAAAACTACAAGTGTTATCTTTACAAAAAAAAGTGGCCTACAAGCAGATACGATCCTCAAACTACAGGATGCCACACTACCAATAAAACAAGAACACAAGTTTCTGAGTGTTTTGTTTAATAAAAGGTTGAACTTTCTCACGCACATAAATAGTATTAAAATCAAAGCGAACAATGCACTTAACATCTTAAAAATCCTCTCCCGGAAACGGTGGGGTTCTGACCGTAAATGCCAGCTACACATCTACCGCACTTTGGTGCGTAGCATGTTAGACTACGGTAGCATCTTATATGGTTCAGCTAGTATATCTTACGTCCAACGACTTGATCCAGTTCATAACCGAGGACTACGACTGGCATGTGGTGCTTACAGAACATCACCTATACAGAGCTTACATGTTGAATGTAATGAGCCTCCTGTACAGCATCGCAGAGCGCTACTAACTTTTTCCTACATACTCAGAATCCGATCCTCACCACAGCACATATGCTACAACATCGTCACACAGTGCAGCTCACGCTTACATTATACAAATAAACCAAACATGATTAGGCCGCTTATCCTGCAATTCGAGGAATACTGTCGGGATTATGACATCCCTCGGGAAGTCCTCCAGGTTGCCAGAAAGCCAGAACGTTTACCCCCATGGTGTGATTTCATAGCGTTATGTGATTGGACACTAACACATTTAAAGAAAAGAGACACACCACATGAACACATTATACAAGAATTCCGCGCTCTTCAAGGCAAGTATATAAACTACATGGAATTTTATACTGATGGCTCTAAAACGAAAGAACACGTGGGTGGGGGGGCTGTAACAGAAAATTGGGAAACAAGTATTCGATTACCTCAGCATGCCTCTGTCTACACAGCTGAAGTGTACGCAATATGGACGGTTGTTCAAAAGATCATTGCTGACTAACTTGAAAACACTGTCATATACACAGATTCTGAAGGCTCTACACAAGAAATCCCAAAGTTAACCCTTGTTAGGCAATATTTTGAATGCATTATCGTCAAACAAATATGGCAGATCAATTAAGTTTTCCTGGGTACCAAGCCATGTTGGAATATTGGGTAACGAACCAGCGGATAGATGCGCATCAATGGCAGCGTACAAAAACATTCAAAATACAGCACTTCCATGTAAAGACAGTGTCAGTGTGATTCGGAAGGCCTTGATATCAATATGGCTACGCGACTGGGACAATTGTTTAAGCAACAAGCTTCATCTAATTAAACCTGTAATTGGCGAGTGGAAATCATGCAGTCACCAGCAACGATTCTACGAGGTGATCTTGTGTTGACTTCGAATTGGACACACACATCTGACGCACAATTTCCTTCTCCGAAAAGAAAACCTGCCAACTTGCGAAAAATGCAATGAAGCTCTTACAGTCATGCACATCTTAATAACATGTCCACACATCGATACACTGAGACAGAGGTTTTTACACAGCCTGTATAATTTGCACATTCCATTACACCCTGCCCTATTACTAGCAGATGACCCCTCAGTGCCATTTCTTAACCTCTTCGACTTTTTAGAAAAAACTGGTTATTTACACCAACTATAATGTAATGCAGGTTTACCTGCCCTAACGCTCCGTTTTATTTTGTCTTGTGACTGGCGCAGCATGGCCTTAGTTGCCTTTGTGCCATTAAACCCAAACTAACTAACTAGAAGCTACATGGGCATTGTTATTTGTTTATTTTTTCTTTATTTACAACACATTGCTTGTTTACTTACAACATACTGCAGTCTTTGGCTGAAGACCAAGCAGGTGGGCAAGCAATACAAAAGCAAATAAAGACCCAAAAGTGTGATCCGCAAACTGCAGACAAGGTTTCTGCAGAAAGGCAGAGTGAAGATGTAACCAGTCAAGCTTCAGGTGCAGTAGCCAAAAGAACAGCACAACGCTGTAGGTATCGGATCAGATGTAAGAGTGGCAGCAGCATTCAAGCGTGGGCTAACACACATTCCTCAAAATCGGAAGCATCATGTGCAGTAAGTATATCAGCTGGCAAACCATTCCACTGTGAAGTAGTGCGCACAAAGAAAAAGATACTGAAAAGATTAGTGTGCGAGAAGAAACAAGAAAATTGTGGTGGTGTCTTTTTGGACGTGATAAACAGTTTTGTCAGTGCAGCTCGGGGGCAATGATAAGTTGTGGCCACAGTCATGCTCAACCAGTAATGCCATAAAAAGCTGCGCATTAATCCAATCTGCTTATTTCCAGCTTACTTTCGATAGTACTGTGGAAGCTATGAATTCTGCTTTGGCATAAAACTCTTGAAGACATGAAGTTGTCTCCTGTACATAAGAAAATGCATAAAATATGCAGAAGGTACGAAAGCACAAGACTGTTGAGTGACCACTTGTTTCTCAACACATAAACAAAGTGAGTGTGTCAGAAGAGCCTGTAGGAACCAGACCTGTAGTACCAACTGGGGAACCAAAAGTAACTTCTAATGTATGTGGAACTAACCTCTTGGTATTTACTAGCTGAAGTCAAATCAAGGTTAAAAAAATATTCCCATAGCCCTCAGCATACCTCTGCATGCTCAGCATACCTCTGAACTTACAGAATAGTCTTTATTTCTGAGTAATAATAAGAATAAACAGAACATATTATTGAGAACACAGTCTCGCTAGGAAATTCCTTGCCAACATGACCAAATTGTGGCTTTATATCAGCTACATGAAGTCTTGCATCTACCAAAGTTGGAGAACTGATTGTGGCAAGCACTTCTGTGTGCTCTGCTTTATTCTTTTTGATCAGGCATAATAGTTTCTTCTCAAAGCTGATTTTTGTGTGGAAGCTTTAAACAAAGAATGCTGTTAATGATGAAGGCATTGCTTTGCAGGTATCTTGTGGCTTTGTGGCACTACAATAAAAGAATGGAGGTGCACTGTCTAAAGTGTGCTGGGCTTTCATGAATGCTTAGTATTTTGATTATTCCCAAAGCCTGTATTGTGAATTTTCACCTCTTCCAGCAAAGTAATTTTTGCTCGCTACAAAAAGCTTGAGAGGTGGTGGCAGGTGTTGCACAGAGCATGAGGACCTTGCGAAATATCTGCCACTCCCTCTTTTGTGGCGGCTGATGAAGGAAATGATGCTCTTGTCATCACAACTTTTGCTATGGTGAACAGTGTTGCAGGTAAACTGAGATGCATTGAAAAGAAAAGCAATATGGACATTTTTAATAAATATGTGTCATTTGTGCACAATGTCATTATAAATCGCAACAGAAGTAGGAAGAAAAAGAACAGGGACCAGGTACATCCCTCTGCCAAGCAGGACGAGCTATGTAGTAGCAATTGTGCAAAACCTCAATCTGAATTAGAGGTGGTCCCCATCTACTTACAAGTAGGCCTGTGCAAACAGAGATGTTGCTTTTTGTTGAAGTTGCCAAGCACAGCATGCAACGTGTATAATTCTAATATAAGAAAACTGGCATTGCTGGAGAGGCCACATATGCTGACCAAAATGCCTATGTTTTAGTACTGTGTGCCTGCATCTGGTATGAAATATATCTTCGTTTGCATCAGTTAAAATTATATTGCCCGTGTCTTAATAGGCAACACTAAAGCTCTTATCCATTGTACCATACGTACATAAAGAGGAAACCAGTATGCTTGGGAAGCAAAGTGTTCCTGGGTAAAGTTTGATTTGACCCTTTGTGTTCAAAATTTTTCTTTCAAGGAATTCCAACTTGTTGCATACCTTTGATGAACTGCTTCATGTCTTGCCTGTGTAAAGGCCCTAGTCTACTTTAAATTCCAGTATTTTAGCATTTAAATGAATGTTGAAATCTTGCATCTTTAATGGGTCAATAAAGCTACATTCAATGGACTTGTTCTTTAAAACGATATATCAAATGGAGCAGTGTGCTTTCCATACATGGTCTCTGTCTCTGCTGTTTTGCTGGGGGCACATCTGATATTTTCTTACCGTTAGAAGATACTAGGCACACGAAGCATTTATTGGAATAGGATGGTGCAATGATATGAGCAGAGCGATTTGCAATGCAAATCTTGCAAGTTTACTAAGGAGCTATGGGATCCATATTATGTGTACTGTTTGACCTTATTTTGCAGTACTCTGCATAGGGAAACCGTGAGTGTATTATTAAATGAAGGAAAGGCCCACCTTAAGCATGCACTTAATCTCATGTTGTGCCATACGCCACATGGTTAACTTTATATGTTTTGCATACGCCTAGTTCATGTACTACTAGTTCACCCTTTACTGAGAGGCAAGTACCTTGAGCGTAACATCCTTCCAGCTAAATATCAAATCCATCAAAACCGCATTCGGCAAACCTTTAGGTCAAGGCTAGCGAGCAGCCCGCGCCAGCGTAGCTCTGGACCAATGGGCCCCACCCTTGGCTTATTTTCTCTTTTTCAGTGAAGCTTTCCACGCACGCACACATTCGGTAAATAAACTTTTCTGTTGAATGGGGCTAACAAAGCCTTGCGCAGCTTGCGCAAAGAAACCTATCGCGACCGAGACATTCGATCCGGATCGGGCTTGATTGCGATCAAAACTGCGCCGTGAGACACCCATATTAATAAAAGGGGGTGACACCGGCGTTTGATCGCAGAGCTCCTACAATCAACGGTTCGAGGAAATGTCGCGGACCCGTGCACTTGTTTAATTCGTACTGATTCTTTAAAACGTGATGCTGGATGATTGCCGCGTAGCTACCGAATTTTCTTCGACTTTAGCTTGCATACAAATGATACTAGCAACAACAGTACGAGTTCTGCGATCCTCGGACTTTCCGCGGGCACCGCCCCCGTCAGACAAACACGTAGTACGTACTCTGAATCACGCGCTTATGGTTTATGTGTCGTGCAGGCACCACCGCACGAGTCAGCGGCAATGGCTGTTTAGCGAGGGGGAAGGGGGAATAAAAAGATAAATCTGCAATCATATTTTGCTCAACTACTCTCAGTCTAGTGTGTGCAGTAACTACCCTTCTTCGTCCTCGTCTATTTTAGCGCTGTTTTGTCAAGTATGCACGTTCACCAACTAGCAGAAGTTTCTCTGCTACCTGTTTACTAAATGCGTTAGTAACAGACGCCGGCCGAACCACAGCCGCTTGACACATGAAAGAAAAAAAAAAAAAAAAAGCTTGAGCCTAATCATGCAGCGAAACGGAAGAACTGCGCACAATTCTTGTCCTGCATCGTCGGGATCGGCTACTCAGCAAACCGGCCGTCGCTTGTGGGCTGTACAGATCTGATTGAGGAGAAAGCGCCAACGCTCGCTGCACATACGTGCAAAAAGAAAGAAAAGAAAGAAAAAAAAGAAAAATGCGCGAGCGCATGCAAATTTCGAACAAAATTCGAATTATCTGATACTTTAATTTTGCTGACCTTGTCCCTGTAGCGCAGTGGATAGCGCGTTGGACTTCTAATCCAAAGGTCCCGGGTTCGAATCCCGGCAGGGATGCGCCAATGGTTTTTTATTTTAAATGAGGGAGGGGTGGGGGGGTTCGTTCTTTGCAGTCTTCCTGCCAGTTTTTATAGCCAGCAAAAGCCTGCTAGGTCAATGTGGTTGAAATTAAAATTTTGAAGTTTTGATGGCAGCAAGAGGTCCACTAAATATATCCCCTTGAGGTGCTGTGTCAACATTTGTCAACGCTGAATTCAAGTGCAGCTTATATAAAAAGTGAAACAAGAAAATCTGTTTGAAAGGTGCTGTTTAACATACCTTCATTTTGTCAATTGTGTAACAATGGCATGGCAGAAATGTTCTAGAAAAGTGTGGGAAATTGGATGTTGTGATGTTCTATGAAGTCAGCAGTAGGTGCCTCCATTCTTTGAAGGTGTCTCAGAAGAAATTCCAAGCGAAATGTTCATATTTAGTTATTAAAATAAGGTTCCGTGAATGCGAAATAATTGCTTTTATTTGTCTCGCAAGCGTAACAACGCCCACTGTTGCACATTTATGAATAACAGTGCCTCAAGTCACCTTCGCTAAGAGAGATGCAGTATCCGTCACTCGGAAATGATCAAAATTTCTCATTTTCCCAAGTATTTGTAAACATATGGAACCAAAAGAAGAAAGCTCAATAACGATACTATGCATCGAAGATATTTTTTCAAGAATTGTCTGATAGTCAGTTCGGTGATGTTCAGATGACAAATGGTATAGAGATTTGCTTGCAGTTTTGAAGGCATAGAATTGTTTAAAAAATTGTTTCATGCAGAATGGTGCTACAAGTATTGTGGTGCAGTGTGTTAAAAAATTTCCTAGAGCTCTGGGACCACACGACAAGCGTTGCCCAAAGTGTTATTCAAGAATAGCGCAGTGAAGTATGCGGCAATAGCTTCGGCCCTAATGACACTGAATGCAAATCTCAACCACTGCAAAAAGAAGTCAGTTTGCAGTACAATTGCTTCAGTGATTAAGTGGAGAAACTTCATGTCAGTCTTCACCGCATGAAATAGAAAAATGAAATGACTGTGAGGGTTATTTTTACATAGACTGCATTAAATGGCCGGAGTGTGTCAGCACACCAGAAGGGCTGCTAGGCAACGCATTGAATTCGCTGCTCAATGTGTAGCATTTTTGTCATGCATATATTGCCTAAAAATTACAGCTTTTACCAATTTTACACATGGTAAAGTGCAGTGTGCATATGTTACTTAATAAATTAACAATGAATGTGTCAAATATGACTTGCACCTCACACCCAGCAAAGCACGCTTGTGAAGAATTTGTTTATTGCATGCAATAAGAGGTGGGCAAATACAAACTTTCTCAAAGACATAGTATAAGCAGCGAATATCAGTCACACACGCACATACACTGGCTGTTTGTTTTTAACCATAACAGAATTTTTTAAAAGTTACTTGTGGCATATAGGACAAATGTACTCATTGATCTGGATTACTCGAAGATGTGGACATTACTTGAATTGGAAGTCAAAATACATAATTGTGTAATGAAGAAAATTTCACTAATCAACTTTCCAACAAATTACGTTGGTGCACATATTGCAATATATACAAATTGAAGCCACTGATTTCACAGGGCACATTCACTTCGAACAAATTTTGGAACTAGTCGTACTTCTGAGGTAAGCACTGTCAAACTTGCCATAAAAATACACTGTTGTTCCACTTAATTACTTTTTTAATTAACAAAACATATTTTTATGCACTGAAGCTCAAAAGTTACTGGAACACCAGTGTATTTCATCACAAATATGGTGTCATGTTCAGAATTTATTCCAAGTGGATATCACTTTAAAAGTCACTGGCTACAATTAAGGTAACATGTGGCACAAAGTAATTAGTTTAAAAGTTAATTAGCATTCTATTTAGCAAAATATTCACTTTTATTTCTTGCACAGGTAATATCTAAGGGTGTCTACCAACCGGGAAAACCGGGAATTCTCAGGGATCTTTAGCAATCTGGAAAAACTCAGGGAATTTGCCTCTATCAGGAAAAATTAGCTGTAATTTTATTGAAAGGGTCGAAAGTCGCGGTAATGCTGGCTCGAGTAACAGACATGCATCGTAAAGAATCGTCTTTGACGCGTTCGACCGACTTTCCGGATTCTCGATAATTTGGACGGCTTCGCGGCACCACCACTTACCCCACAGAGTCAATGTATCAGAACGTCTGAAATTTCGGACGCAAGAACTCTTTGCCGTCCGATTTTCCGGACGTTCTGCATGACCACAGGTCCAAAACGGCATTAATCAAAGCCACCACCGCTGCCATGTTGATTCGCCGCCTCGAACCAGCGCTATCGCACGCAGATCCGCTAGCAGCCGTAGCGACCACTGCGGCAACGTTACGCCTAGCTGCTTCGACGTTCGCTATTAAGCTTCTTGCCGTTCAGTGCCTTGTTTCTTCATTTCTCCGCTGTCAGCAATAATTTTGGCTTCGAAGCTCGGAAAGCACGGCGCATTCCATAATGCTGGTTCCTAAAAGTTAGTTTCGCCTCACTACGGTTGTGTGACGCGGTGAAGCATTAGCAGAAGTATTGCGGTAAAGCTTAAGCGTAGGAAGGGGCAATTGTCACGGGACACAGTCAGTGGCGTAGCTAGGTCGTCTGGCACCCGGGGCCCATAGGTCTTCTGCCACACCCCTCCCCGGGTGAAGCCGGCGGAAAGAGGGGTGTCTTCAGATGTATATTACACCCCCCCGCCCCACTGGCCCCTTGCACCCGGAGCCCACGCCCCCCCCCCCCCCCCCTGTTGCTACGAGGGGTGTCTTCACATGTATATGACACCCCCCCCCCCCCCCCCCCACTGGCCCCTTGCACCCGGGGCCCACGGCCCCCCGGCCCCCCCTGTTGCTACGCCACTGGACACAGTATGTATTCCTTAATTTTACACGCGTGCACCCGCCCTCTCCTGTCACAGTAGGAGCACCGCTATGCCTGATAAGTGTACTGACAGGCATTCAGAGCTTTTCCAGACGTGCCTGTGTCGATTTGAGCCCTTAAGAGCAGTAAAAGACACGCATTTATTTTTTCGTACTGCCTGATTTTTCGGAAGTTTTCGCGGCCCCTAGGGGGTCCGAAAAATTGGACGTTGACTGTGAACTGACCAAGAGTATGCTTCAAATGGTCCGTAGTGCGAACGCGCGACAAAAGGAGCACGAGGACAGAAAGGACCGACGCATTAAGGAATGAACGGGGAATGAAGTATGCGAGCGCTTCTTTGAAGGAGCCTGAGCTCAAAAAACACTCTTGGCTGACGCCAAGATGCAGGTGTCCCTCATACAAACCAAAATAAACTCTTTAAAGCAGTGAAACACAACACTGAGGCGTCGTGCGTGGACTGAGAGTATGTCAGGACAGTTGAGGTTGACTTACGAGATGTTGAGAGAGACTCTCGATTGTGGCAAAATTCGGGCCTCATACCACTGAGCTTGCAATCAGTTGGTATAAATAGCTCATATTCGAAAATATTTGCTTTTGTGTGCATCTCCTTTTTATTTGTATTTGAGAATGTCTGACTCAATTTGCAATTTCTTTCGAAGACATATTATTTGCTGTGCATCTTACTAACCTCTCCCTTCTATTCTTTTTTGAGTAACATAAACACTACTCCTTAGTATTCAAATTGGATTAAGTAGGTTCTTTTAACAAAATTTTTTCATATGCTTACTAAAAAGTGACAGCATCGGGCGATATGGTTCCAGCCAGTCTTGACATAAAACATAGTTCTGCATCACTCAGGGAATTTCACAAGGGCACTAGGGGAAAACCTGGAAAACTCAGGGAATTTGGAAATGTCAACTTGGTAGACACCCTGTATCTTCCTCCGAGAGTAATCTAGCTCAAGAAGTAGAATTGGGCTACACGTCACAGATGATTTTTTTTAAAATTCTGTTAACGTAAAGAAACACCCTTATTTGGAGTAGAAAAATTATCCTTGTACTGACTAGCGTAAAAAGCACAGCTAACTATTGGGGACAAGAGATAAGTTTTAAACACAAAATCACTCATTCTCATTAAAAAAACCTGCCAAACAGCCTATCATCATCTTTCTGTCATCATCATCATCTGTCTGGTTGCAAACAGGCTTTAAGGGAATGAATGGCTAGCTGTTGTATGACTAGCTTTCCAAAAACGCTAAATAAATGGTTGGGAAAAAAAGAATCTGAAGTTGAGAAAAATGAAAAAAAAAAAAAACTGCTGAAGAACTTGTGTACCGAGGCACATGCAAGGAAAGCATCACTGGTAGTAGCGTAATAAGATAAAATTGCTACATTACTAGACTGCCAAAAGAGTAAATCATAGACTACAAGCTAAAGTCACAAGTCGTCACAAGATAAGTAAAACAAGTTGCAAGATATATACATCTGGGTGTTTGCTGTACGTCATCATAAGGTATGCACTATAGGTTCACATATCCTTCATCGTTTTTCATAATATTTTACATCCAGCATATATTTCAAGTGAGTGGATGGATGCTCTCCAAGTATGCATGACATAGCTGATGATCTCATGTCCAACGTTCCTGTAGAGAGTTGTTGCATGGAGTCCAAACTCTGTAAACTTGGCAAAACTCACTGAGGAAACGAAAATCCTTTATCCATTTTGCAGCAGTATGCTTTTCACAATTCTGAAGATGCAAAAGAAGTTTGGTAAGTTCTAATGAACAAATATAATTGACTCCTGAAGCAACATATGTGGAAACTGGCTGACTGGCAGTATGGGTGAGGAAGTAAAGCTATTGCTTTTGAATTTATATACATGTTCTCTTCAGACAATATAGATATTTTATAAAAAAAAAAGTAATGTGCACCGCAAACATCGCGTTCTTGCAGACATTCCTAGGCAAGGCGGACATACTTTGCTGCTAATAATGAGAGGTTGAGAGGACTAATTAACAGAAATGCATTAACTATTTTATTAGTACCTTGGGGGCAGTTGGCTAAATGCCTAATTGAGAGGCAGTGACATTTTACTGACAGTTGAAGTAACTTTAAGTCCTCTCACCCATTTTATTGAAGGCTCAACCTTATGGCCAGCAGCAAGCCGCTCTGATGGTGAGGTGAAAGACAATCTGGCTAACGCTAGTTCCACGTTAGAAGGAACACTGTCAGTCAGCCCGAAGATGATGTAGCACTCTTTAAGGTTGACTAAGGCATGGAGTCGTCTTTTCTCGTCGGAATACTCCTTGATGGTGTATCCCCCTTTCAGCTGGTAGCGAATGAAAAGCTGGAAGGCATCTCTATTGGTCGTAGCAAAGCAGTCCTGCATGCCACGCTTGATGTCGTCCCATGGCTTGCTGTTGCCGAAGAACTCTGAACCGAAGAACCTGAACGTTACCCCTTCAATGTACTCGTTGACGCAACTGACACAATCGCGCTGCATCCTTGATGCTTCAGCCGCCTTCATCTCGAAAAGATGAAGTCACTTGTCACCGGCGATGTATTCTTGCGTTCCTTTGTTCCTTTGTTGAGCGCAGGGAGAGGCCTTCGTCCTGCAGTGGACGTAAAAATAGGCTGGTGGTAATGATGATGTTGATGTTGAGTGAAGGCTTCGGCATAGCCATGGCAGGTTGATGAAGTCGGTCCTGTCAACTTATGCAATATCAGAAGCAAGAGACGTGCCGTGGCTGAGACGCGATATACTTAGGGTCCTTTGCTTTTTTTTTAGTAAAACCTGATAACCACTTTTGGCACCCCGAACAAACAAAATCAGGTTAAACCCTATCTCTTGATCCACGAATTTTGCCCTTTTGAAAAGGATAATAATAAATGGAGGTGTTACAAAACTAATTATTGCTGCCTACCTTTTGCGAAGCATGTGGTCAGTATATATCGTATTATTATTAATATTAATATACAAATATAGTATTTGCCTAGTTCTCACTTTACACTCAAGAGAAAACCAGTGTATGTAAAGGTATAATATATTTAGTGCATGGCGGCCTTCAGTGAACGAAAGCTTGCAGCTTTTTTAATAGCCACATTTAAATGAATACAACAATGACGCATTACATTGCATTTCCTGCACATCGCACAATCTAAACAGCGGTAATGCACTAGAAAGCAGATAAACACAGTGCTGACATTATAGTGAGCATTGTGAACAGCAGTTGTGATGTTGAGACAATGTTTACCTAACTACTTTACGTTCAAAGAAGTGTGACGGCTTTGTCTAGTAGGTATTTCATTAATTTTGTTGCAAGTGAGTACGGATATTGGGACCCAGTAAAACAAGACGACAACAGACAAGGGCGAAAAGCAGACAGGCCCCGTCCTTCAGTATGGACACAGAAATGCTACCAATGTATAATATACTGTATCTCTGTCAACAAGAGCTCCTAATATTAAAAAGCATCACACCTCCTGTGAAGCACACCCTGGTGAACTACTACTTGCACTTTTTTCCCGCGTTAAATAACGGCTGAGAACAATGTAAAGAATGACCATTGCTAAACCTGTATCTATTCTATTTGTTGCTTTAACTAATGTGGTTTATTTAAAATGCAATAATAATGCCTGACAAGAAGGATTTGTAGAGATCAGTTCATTACATAATTTGTGAGGAGCTATCTTTGCCATATTAATGTTCGTGCTAATTTTTTTTTTCACACACACATATAATCAGAGCAACACTTGAATACAGTCAACCAAGAGAACAGGCTGGCATCAGGAAGGGATATTCTACAATGGATCACATCCATGTCGTCAATCAGGTAATTTAGAAATCTGCGGAGTACAATCTCTATATGGTTTTCATAGATTACGAAAAGTCATTTGATTTAGTAGAGATACCAGCAGTCATGGAGGCACTGTATAATAAAGGAGCAAAGGAGGCAGACGTGAATACCTTGGGAAATATCTACAAAATTTCTGCAGCTACCTTGTTTCTCCACAAGAAAAGTATAAAATTACCTATCAAGAAAGGGGTCATGCAAGGAGATACAATCTCTCCAATGATATTCACTGCATGCTAAGAAGAAGTATTCATGCTATTAAATTGGGAAGGCTTAGGAGTGAGGATCAATGTAGTTTATGAAGCCTGCTGGCTATTACAGCACTGCATACCGTATTTATTCGCGTATAACCCGCACCAAAATGTGAAAAAACGCGTTTAAAAAGTGGGGGTGCGGGTTATCTGCGAATTTTTTCCTTGGGAGGGGGGGGGGGGGTCGGCTTCACCGCAATGTGCGGCGGCCTCCCCGTGTAGTCCGCCATCCCCATCGTCATCGACGCTTGTCAAGCCGATGAAGGGCCAACGAAAGGCCAGCATTGTTGAGCCTCGCGTTAGGCGCTGTTTAGTGTACTTACCCCAGTTTGCACTGTTTGCCTGCTTTGTTTTGGCATCATGAGTGCGACTCGACGGCAGTGTTTCACAGCGAAAGAGAAGCTAAAGATTATAGCCGCTGCCGAAGAAATCGGCAACAGAGCTGCTGCAAGACAGCATGACGTCGACGAGTCGTGCATTCGCGACTGGAGGAAGAAAAAAAGAGAGTCTCGAAGCAACGAACCGGAACAGGCGAGCGTTTCGGGGTCCGAAGACTGGCGCGTACCCCCACCTCGAGACGCAGCTTGCGAAGTTCATTGAGGAGCAGAGAAGTCGTGGCCACGCTGTTTCGACTGAGATGGCGCAAATGGAAGCCCTGAAGTTGGCCCGGGAATTGAACATTCCACGTGAGTTTCGTGCAAGCCGTGGATGGCTTCAGCGCTTCATGCGAAGACATGGATTTTCTATGCGGCGGCGAACAACCATGTGCCAGCGGCTTCCTGAAGCCTACGAGGAAAAGTTGAACTTTCAACGATATGTGATCGCACTTCGGAAGGAGCACAGCTATTTGCTGTCTCAGGTGGGAAATGCTGATCAAACACCTGTGTACTTTGAGATGCCGATGGACACGACCATGGAAAAAAAGGGCTCCAAATCAGTCGGCGTGCTGACCGGCGGAAATGCCAAGCTGCGCTGCACAGTCATGCTATGCGCTTTGGCTGACGGCACGAAACTGCGCCCGTATGTGATTTTCAAACGCAAGACGCTACCTAGCATTCCACTGCCCCCAGGAATCGTTGTGCGTGCGGAAGAAAATTCGTGGATGAACAGTGGCCTAGTCGGTGACTGGCTTCGAGTAATCTGGGAGCGAAGACCAGGTGCCTTGCTGGCACGCCGGTCGATGCTCGTACTAGATTCCTTCAGAGGCCACTGCACTGATGCGGTGAAGGCTCGCCTTGCCGAGACCAGCACCGACCTCGTCATAATACCTGGCGGCATGACGTCCATGCTACAGCCACTCGACGTGTGCCTGAACAAGCCGTTCAAGGCACACGTGAAGCGGCTGTATGCCCAGTGGATGGCCGACGGCATGTACGCCCTCACACCGACGGGACGCGTGCGAAGGCCTGATATTCCATTGCTGTGCCAGTGGATCGTGGATGCGTGGAAAGCGATACCGGCCGATTTGGTGCGCAAAAGCTTTAAAAAATGTGCGATCAGTAATAGTCTGGATGGTTCCGAGGACGACTACGTCTTTGAGAGTGGCGATGAAGCCTCGGATGGCAGTAGTGAGAGCGGCGACGATTAAGAATCGGATAAGCAGTGACGTGGTGGCGGTCGTTTGAATAAATGTTCTGAAAACGAAATGATCACTGAGTGTGAGTTGCATCTTTCTAGCGCTCATTTTTTTTTTTTTCAGGTAAACGTGCGGGTTATACGCGAGTTCTTTTTTTTTTTTTTCCGCCGAGTTCAAAGTTAGGGGTGCGGGTTATACGCAGGGGCGGGTTATACGCGGGTAAATACGGTATATATGCTGCACACAAATGATGCAGTTTCACAAGGCAGCTTTGTTGAACGCAAGCTTTTAGCAACTGCTAAGCCACCCCTCAAGGCAGAACAGAAAATTGCCCCTAACATTTATCATACTGAAGACATTCTCAAGAACTCTGGAGGTACAATGTTTCACAAAGGAACTTGTAGCCTTGATGACCATGAAACCAGAGCATTCAAGCATATACCATTTCAGGTGAATTTAAATAACTGATGGATCATGCCAAATTTATAATAAAATTCAGATGCCTCTGAAATAAAGTGTGCAAACCAAAACTTGCAAATAGTGGCTCATCATCCACTGACAGCTGCCATTCTAAGATAGTCTGTTCATGTGCCAAACTAGTCGCACAAACTTTGTTAGTAGATGCATTTTTCAATCAACCCGGTGTGGCCAATCCCCCCTGTGGGTGTGAGCCACATTTTGAGGCAACAAGAACAACAACTGCACTGCACCCAGATATACAAGGTGTACTAACAGGACAAACTGAGCAGTGAACAAAAAACATGGTGTGTTCTCCACACATTAAAGTACTGGTGTAACCACATTGCTGGCAATGTTAACAAAGAATCAGAGCGTTAAATAAACACCATTTCAAGTAAGGTGTAACGAAAGAAATTATTCTGGAGTCTGATTTCTGAGAAAAACATGTTACGCTTATCTTATATTTTGTACCTAAATGTAATGTCATTCCCAACTGTACATCTGCTCAACTAAGCAGCTTCTGCTTTCAGTTATCCGGTGCACTACCATAAGCACAATAATAAAGCAATTAAAGGAACGGCATGCGTGACACATACAGTTCAACCCACTTATAACGATACCAGTTTTAACAATATATCGGTTATAACAATGAGAAGCTACTGCACCGTTGACTTTTGTATGTTTTCCATGGTGAAATAACCCGGTTACCACAATGCCCAGACGCTGCATTATCGGTTATAACTATGAAGTCTGGCTACTGGGTGTCCGAGCCAGAAGGTAGTGAAATGCGAAATCCTTGAAATGAAAAAAAAAAAAAAAAAAAAAAAAAACAGAAATTCGAGCCGCTGCACGATGGGCCGCTGTTCCAACAGCCGCCGCACATTCATTTTTTAGCCATCTCTGTGCAACTCTCTCTCGTCGGCCTTCCACCCCTCCGAACATGAATGGGCTGTGCCCATAGCTCTACGTCGCCCCACCCTCTGAAACACAAATGGACTGGGCCAACTGTGCTGCAAGCAGATTATTCGCATGTTGCTTGCCGGCTCCTAATTCAGTGCAATTCCGTGAACAGCTTAATCGCTCGCGTTCGTTTTTGTTGGTTGCTTCGAAGTCGTTCCTGGCCACGCGGTTTCTCAACTTCGCTTGACTCGCCACCGAAACTGAAGATGGCTGATCCGCCCGCTGATCATCGGCAAAGCACGACATTGCCGCTGAAAAGAAAGCGCACGGCTATAGATTTGGAAACTAAGTGCTTCTAACCGATGAGATGATCACCGTGAGCACGCTTGCATCGGATAGCGAGAGTGACGACGGCAGCGATAATGCGGTAGGGCAGGCTGCCTCAACATTGTCCTCACGGGAGGCCCGGCATGATTCAGTCCCTCCAGGGCTTCATTTTCATGAGGAACCTACCGCTGCACTACGTGGAGCGCTCGGATGCCTTGGAGAGGGATGTCAGCAAGCTTCGCGTAAAGCATGCATGGCTGACGGACATAGGCTTTCCTCGTGCAAGCCAGTGACAAGTACGTGGTCAGATGCTTGTGGCGACCTCTCCTAGCGTTTCTTCGGGATTTCTCAAGCTGACAGGCTGCCACGGCAGTCGTGTCTCAATGTTTAAAAGGCCCCTTTTGGGGCCACCAAAGTGATGCCTCGGCAGTGCTCACATATCGCTTGCCACCCGTGACACTTCTTTGCAGTTGTTATAGCAGCGCCATTCTTTAACGCCGACAGCCGCGGCTTGTTACGTGCGATCAGAGCACCCAGGAAACAGACGAGTGAACACAATCAGCAGCTGGGCTGAGAAAGGTGTTGGGGAGGGGCACTGGCCTCCCTGCCTATATAGTTTTCTCATATCAGCTCTGCCATCCCCCCATTTTGATTTTTTCGTGCAACCCGGTTATAACAATGGAATTTTCATGGCACTTGAATAT
Source organism: Dermacentor variabilis (assembly GCF_050947875.1). Lineage (NCBI taxonomy): Eukaryota > Metazoa > Arthropoda > Arachnida > Ixodida > Ixodidae > Dermacentor > Dermacentor variabilis. Next base: position 277,180,861 of record NC_134568.1, on the reverse strand, counting down.
TGTTATAAGTGGATTCGACTGCATGTACAGATATTTGTAGATCTGCTGTGTGGTACCACATTGGGCACCCAGTTTTAATGGGTTGTAGACATGGTGAGCCTGTCAAAAAAATGTTTTCCTTGCCTGAATCAAGTTAACAGATTTAAAGGCTGTCCCAAATGTTTATGTCGAATGTCAGCTAAGAACTCGTTCAGCAGAACCAATTCGCACCCAAGTGTTAATTCTCTCAGGAACTGGCGCACCTCTGTGCAACAGCCACGACTCTCCAGCAGCACACTCATTCAGAATAAGAGTCCTCACTTGCACCGGCCCCTCACGTTTGAGACTTCAAAAGTGCTGTTATGCATTACATTCGGACGGCAACGGCTTTTCATGATGTGCATAGGCAAAAACGATGGCGGCGTGTATAGAGCTAAAATGGCTTAATTAAACATAAGGCAAAAACGATGGCGGCGTGTATAGAGCTAAAATAGCTTAATTAAACATAAGGCAAAATCGTGTCAGCATATGTGTCCCAGCCGCGTTTGAGGCCAGATGTGTCAAAACCAGTGATATATGATGGTTTTATGCATTGCAATCTATGCAAACGACGCGACAGCGCGGTCGTTGCACCTATGCCTTACCGACGACAGGCGAGAGCCTTGCCGCTGAATGTGCCGACGCGTGTGCTGTAGAGACTGGGGACGGAATCGTTGTCGCCACTGTATACATTCATCCCGGAATGTCAAAGAAGGGCCTTGGAAGAATTTATGTTCAACACATTTGGGTGAATCCTCCTGGTGGACCCCAATCCCATCGTCATTGTGGGTGACTTTAACATCGGTGTGTCTCGTCCCAATGGAAAGTGGTTCTTGGCGTTTCTCTTGGAAAGGTTCAGTCTTCAATGTCAGACCAAGACCAATATCTCCACGATGCGCTGTTGGATGTGCGTAGACCTAAAGTTCGCTAAGAACATCTCCCATGCCAGTCTATCATAGCGACCATAAAGCCACGATTATTGTGGTCACTAGATAATGGTAAATACAAATAAACATAACGTGCATATGTCTTTCATATTGTTTTGTTTTATATTATTTATAGTTATATACAGCTCTGTTGGTCATCCACCTTCAAAGAGTGAAACAGCTCTGAATATTAAATAGTGAATTCTTAAGTTGACTACGATCTGAATAGCAAATACCATTCGATTAGACTATACAGGGTGTCTACCAAGTTGACATTTCCAAATTCCCTGAGTTTTCCAGGTTTTCCGTGAGTGCCTTTGCGAAATCCCTTGAGTGACACAGAACTTCGTTTTATGTAAAGACAGGTTGACACCATGTCGTCCGATGCTGCCACTCCCTAGTAAGCATGTTCAAAAATAAAAAACGACTTAATCCAGTTTGAATAGTAATGAGTAGTGTTTATTTTACTCAAAAAGAAAACAAAAGGGCAGAGTTAGTAAAATGCTTTGCAAATAAAATATCTTTAAAAAAAATGGTAAAACCCACTGCAAATCGAGTCGAACATTCTCAAATACGAATAAAAAGGAGATGCACATAGAAGCAAATATTTTCGAATGTGAGCTATTTCTATCAACTGATAGCAAGCTCACTGGTATGAGGCTTGAACTTTGTCACAAGTGAGATTTTCTCAAGATTTAGTAAGTCAACCTCAACTGTCCTGACATACTCTCAGCCTGCACACAAAGCCTCAGTGTTGCATTTTACTGCTTTGAAGAGTTTATTTTGGTTTGGATGAGGGACACCTGCATGTCGGCGTCAGCCAACGCTTTGCTTTTTGAGCTCAAGCTCCTTCAAAGAAGCGGCGGCACGCTTCCTTTCCCATTCACTCCTCAATGCGTAAGTCATCTCTATTCTTGTCCTTGTTCTGCCGCGCATTCACCCCGTGGACCATTTAAAGCATTCTCTTAGTCACTTGTACAGCCAACGTCCAATTTTTCGGACTCCTTAGGGGCTGCAAAAACGTTCGAAAAAATGAATGCATGCCTTTTACTGCCCTTAAAGGCTCAAATCACCACATGCACATAATAAAAAGCTCTGAAGGCCTGCTAGTACACATATTAGGTATATAGGTGCTCGTACTGTGACAGGAGATGGCAGGTGCATGCGTGTATAATTAAGGAATACATACTGTGTCCAGTGACAATTGCCCCTTCCCACGCTTATTATACATCACCGCAATACTTTCACGTATGCTTCATTGTGTAACACTGCCATACTGAGGCAAAGCTGACTTTCGGAAACCGGCATTATGCAACGTGTTGTGCTTTGCAAGCTTCGAAGCCAATCGCGAGTACCACAAAGGCGGAGTCGGTACCATTGCTCACAGCGGCCTTTCAATGAAAAGTCTTTCAATGAGAAGTCTTTCAATGAAAAATACGGCATAGAACGGCAAGAAGCTTAATAGCGAACATCGAAGCAGCTAGGCCTAGCGTTGCCACGGTGGTGGCTACAGCTGCCAGCGAATCTGCGTGTGAGAGAGCCGGTTCAAGCTAGGCAGCAAGGTAATCAAAATGGTGGCAGTGGTGGTGGCTTTAATTAATGCCGTTTCGGACCTGTGGTCACAGCAAAAAGCCAGAAAAATCGGACGGCGAAGGGTTCTTGCGTCCGAAATTTCAGACATTCACCTCCAGTGACTGTATGGAGTATGTGGTAGTGCTGCGATGCCATCCAAATTATCGGGCGTCCTGAAAGTCAGTCGTTGACAACTCCTCCAGTGGACGACGCGGTGTCAAGGAGGACTCGTTACCGATTACTCTGTTATTCGAGCCAGCATCACCGCGACTTTCGTTCCCTTTCAACAAAATAAGTGCTCATTTTCCCTGATAGAAGCACACATTCCCTGGGTATTCCCTGAGTATTTCTAAACTATTCAAAATCCCTGAGAATTCCCGGTTTTCCCGGTTGGTAGACACCCTGAATATATGTTCCTCCTTCATTTCGCCTGCTGGCACGTTGACGGAGATCGCCAGACAAGCCACGGAGATTACATTGGTAAATGCTTCCCAGTCTCCCTGATTCGGTCAGAGTACACAGGCAATATATTTTCCTCAGCTCTGTTGCTCATATTAACATCCAATAACTGCCTTGATTCCTTTTCTCAAAAAGTCGTTTGATTCACCTGGGGCTGGCGCAGCTTTTAAAAGAAACACACTTATTCCGGTTGGGAGTTTTCACTTTTTCAATCAGTGCATTCAGAATACTTGATAATTTTTCTCTTACATATATGTAGTGGATATATATATATATGTCTATCTACCCTTAGATTTACCCAGAAATGCATTGGTCATCTGCATCTCTTTGCACCACGCAGTTGACAAACATGGTTCATTTCACCATAATACTGTTTTCTTTGATCATTGTCCCTGATCAATATTCCATCAACAAGAAGCACGCGTAAATGACACAATGTCAACAAAGTTTTGTTACGTAGCTACATGTTGCACATAGGCAGCTTCTGTGGCAAAAGTTAAGTGTTACTTTTAGAAAACAATGTAAATATAGCAGTTCACCTGGCTAAAACTAGAACGGGTACCGGCCAACAAGAGTCGTGGGTGCACCAAAGCAAGTAAAACCATAAAAATTTTACTGCAGAGACTTTCTGCAAGAAAAACTGGGCGTCCGCCCAGTTTTTCCCCAGTCCCAGTCTGCCCAGCATCCGCGCAATGAACGTGCACTCGCTAGCAGACGATGCACTTGTTAACGACAGCAGAAGTGAAGACGCCATGCCTCAAATATATATAAGTTGCTAAAAGGTGTCAGTATAAATTTGCAGTTGAAATAAAGCACCATTATAAAAGCGTACGCGCAGAATTGGTCTCAGCGCCCGCAGCGAAATTGCATTGAATATGCCCCAAAGCGCGTCTCTGCCCCAATCCAGTTCGCTCGCAGTGCCCTCGCACAATTCTTCCACACGCGGCACCTCAGCGGGAGAACGCTGTACGGCCCACTCGACCATTGTATAGTACACTCTATAGAAAACTCAACAAAAATAAGCATCTTCATAGACCCGCAGTGGTTGCTTAGTGGCTTTGGTGTTGTGCTGCTAGCACGAGGTGGCGGGATTGAATTCTGGCCACGGTGGCCGCATTTCCATGGGGGTGAAATGCAAAAACACCCGTGTACTTAAATTTAGGAGTATGTTAAAGAACCCCAGGTGGTCAAAATTATCCTGGAGCCCCCCACTACGGCGTGCCTCACAATCAGATAGTGGTTTTGGTACGTAAAACCTCAAAATATAATTTTTAATCTTCATAGGAACACAGCACTGCTATAGAGGCACTTACCCTGGGTTTTAATTAAGGGGAAATGTGAACCGAGGAGCCACATTAAAGAAACTTAGATTTTATTTATGAAGTTGCGCTTTATCATTCTATTTTCATATGTAAGAAATTTAGGATTTCCTCCAACCAGAAGGCTGCAAGAAATGATTCTAATCGAGGCATGGTAGTTGTATGGGCTTTATTTTTCCATTCATGCATAACTGATGAGGTTCACAACCACAAGTTTTGCACAGATGAGCTTTTTTCATTTAAGCAAATTGAGTGCTAGCCATGGCTGAGCCAGCACCACCTCATTCTTATATTTTCACATGTACTCGGGTGAAGGCAATGCTTCCAACATATCCTCCTGAGGCCGAGTAATGGAGCATTTCTCCAATATATTGGACATTAGAAGGCTGGGTGCAGCGGCCAGAGAAAGGCTGCTGACATGACGGAAAGCCGTTTTTTGGATTGTTCTGGAACCTGTGCTGCCATCTGGGGAATAGGATCGACGTGCACTTGTTTCACGCCAAAGCAGGAGCTTTCAAACTAGCAGAATTCAGGGTGAGCTTCTCTTATGGCACTGACCACAAAAGTAAGTAAATTTAGGAGTACTTACATATTCAACAATATGTTCTTATAGGGACCCTGAGATGATTTTGACAATTTTCTACAAACGTACTTGTGGTATCCGTAACTTCTGGTTTCGGTTTTGGGTCTTTACATCAGGGCACCACTCAGCGCGTTACAGATACCACAGTACTGAGTCATTAGAGTAGGTCCTTCTGATCATTAATTGACACATCTAAGTGCTCTGCGTAAAGCGTGTAATTTATTATAAGGTTTTAAAAATGCACATCGCTGCCGATCGCAGCACACTGCTTGGCGGAATATTAAGCCGCCCCTACCCATATGACGGAAATCGCCCATGTGACGTCAGTGGGGCGAGCTATCCGATCGGCTGACCAGAGCGCGTGATCGATAATTTTTCCAACTTTATGGTAAACAAATGATGTTTGTAATAGTTGGAATGTTAGTTAATTTGTTTTTATAAAAAGAAAGTAACATAAAGAGAATGCACAACAACAATTTTTCAGTACACTTAAGCACTTCTGGCACACAGCAAGTGTCGTCTGCTTGTGTTACAACGTGCTCCGTCTTCGACAAGAGCTCCACAGTCAGTGTCGGTCTGTCTTTTCGCGAGTGCTATGATTCGACTTTGTTGCATTGTGGACTGCAAACCTAGCGACTGGCAATATGTCAAGCTGCGACATCGTGTCCTTCTGCAAGCCAGTAGACCAGCGGACTGGCTGCAGCGCATTGGACAGCCGCTATCCGATGGGCGCCAGGATTTGCGCGATTGCGGCCGTCACTTTACACCGGAAGATTACTAACGCAATAGCGTTTCGTGAGTCCGGTATTAGGGTAAATGGAAGCGCAAGGGGACGGGGGCCTGGCCGTGTCTCCTTGCGTGTCGTTTCAGGGGATCAACAGAAGCGCAAATGTGAATGGCCTGCATGGTGCAGTCACCTGGTGGCATATAGCTCAACCTTACACAGTAGCAGTAACAAAATGTATTCTTCTTTGCTGCTGGTGTAAACTTTTCACACAAGTGTAATCGTTAACACATTGTTTTGTAAATGTTTAAAATGTTTTACACTTGGTTAGAGCAATATTAGCTCTTTCTTTGGCTGGTTAAGCTCTGCGCCAACGGGTGGCTGGACCGTGAAGACCGATCAGGCAGCTCACGTACATCTACTCTAAAGTTCCTTCATCAGCTTGAGTTTATGCCTCCACCGTTCTGTTGAAACGTTCGGCTAGTGTGTGATTACCGGAATACCAGACACGTTCGGCGCTACGACAGAATGCTCGCAACACATGCTGTTTCAATAGCTCTCGCTTGGGGTAGACAGCCGAGCGGCTAGGGGAGAGGTCTCGGGCGGGTGGGGGCGGGCTCCAAAACAACCGGAAGTGGACGATGTGACGTCGCATCGTGACGCAGAACAAGTGAAGGCGGAGCTTAGCCCCGATCGCTTGGCGAACAAGTTGAGGAGGAAAAGCATGGTTAGGGAGGAGGGTAACTTGTAATCGCTTGTAGCTCCATTAATATGTAACACTTCACTTAAATTGTGGTGCGAATGTTCTACTTAAGCTGTACCCTACGCGTCTACAAAATTTATCCGAACGGTTTCAGGGGCCCTTTAATATTGAAGAGAATATTGTAAAATTTCTAAACAAGGTGAAATAATTTTGCATGGGCTGAGCATGGTAAAAATTATTTACCTGTACGTGCACATAACGCTGTTTGCAACTGAAGGTCTGGTTAATTGTGGAGCTTGTAGATAACTTATTTTAGTTACCTGGTGCACCACAACCAGGACAGTAATAAAACAAGATACAGCACCTGACCAGATGCATGTTGAGTATTATGTTCATTGACGGATATACAAGCAAATATGACACACCACAGCTCCCTGCACATTATTTTAATGATATGTAAACATGGCGAGACTGGCCAAATAATAAATTGCTTTGCCTAAATCACGACAACAGATTCATAGATTGCCTAGAAGCAAGGCATTCTTATTGCATGACAGGAAATTATTGATCAGCAGTAATCTGACACGTGTTTGCTCAGGAATTGATGCCCTTCTGAAACAACCACAGCTCTCCTGTAGCACAAACATTTGAAAAAGTCCTCACTTGCATTGGTCTTTCTTCCCTGTGACTTCAACAAGTACTTTTATCACTCATATTAAAAAGGAATGAATGTTAGATGATTTTAAACACTGAATTCTCAAATCAAATTGGCAAGGCTAATCAATTTGCATTTGAAATTTCGAATATTTGCATGCGCCCCTATTAAAAATGTATTCAGAAGTTGAAGATTAAATTCTATATTCTGCATGTTTAATCTAGTTGGCTTTATCATTATTTAAAGTGTATCTCCCCTCCTCCCTAAACTCCATCTCGGCCCCCCCCCCCCCCCCCAAAATAAAGTTTATACTACTACCAGTGAGGAGCCTCTCCTCTTAACAATTCCAATTGATTATGCACAATACGTGGAAACAAGGCAGTTTATTTTTTGTTCATTAGGCATACAACTTACAAAACTCTTTTCACATGTAGTTAGTACCACACCAGATATCAGAAAGCTAACATGTGAAAAGAGACAACACATAGCACTAACTGTTTGATTCTCAAAATAAGCAACAAAAACTCTTTTAAAGAGGCAAAGCAGCATCTAAAGCATGCTTACTAGGACGACAAATATGCATTATTTTTCATGTGAAATTACTGGTTGTATGCTCACACAACCCATGCCTTTAAAGCCAATAAATATTTATTGTATGCATTCATTACAGTAGTGCTTCTTTATTGCCACCTTGTCAAATGAAGGGTGGCAGCCGTACATGCCACAATGTATTGCCAAATTGCTGCCAGTCTTCGTTTTGAAAATTGTTGCCTTACTCATGATGCTCGTCATTAATGCCAGCATCCTGTATGCTCCACGTGTTCCACAAGAAAGCAGTACTTCATATGTGACACCTGTGTGGCACTCCATAAATTGTCCAGCACAGTTCTTCATGCACACTGCCTGTTCCCGATTGTGCCTGCCCCGAACACAGTTCACAAAGCTTGAGGCACATTGATCACACAACTAGCCCGAAGCTACACACTTCCAGAGTTCCATTAAATTCACTCATCAAATACAGGCAAGTGCTATACTGAAGCACTTGCCCGGTTAATGTAACAACACAAAATGCAAGAAACTGAAGTAATTTATTTTCAAAAAACAATTCATTGCAGCATAAAAGTAACAAAAATCTTCAGTGACTTTTTAACAAGACCTTATTTCACAGAATTGCTCAGCTTACCAGAGTAATCCACAGAGCTATTTCGTACTTGTTTGAGATGGTGATGACGGTCCTTGCTCTGCAGTATCAAGCTGCTTGAGAAGACGAAATAAAGCAGCTGCTTCCCTGATTCGGCTGAACTCTATGCAAAAGGCCTGAACTTCAATGAAGAGATCCTACAGAAAAGAGGCAGGTTTCAAACATCTAGCATGTTTGCATGAGACACTGCAGTGTCTAAAACAGCTACAACATAATGTAGTGGAAACGTCACGCATGTAAATTAGAAAAAGTCATTTGAAAATGCCCACAACAGAGATCCATGTGTTTGTTCAACGTGATTCAGAAACTAGTAATCTATCAAAATAGCAAATCCAAAAATTTTTCATTCACACTAGCAACCTTGTAAATTTGAATAATTCATGCCAAAGCACTGAACTTCAAGGTAGAAATTATACAAAAAGGATGAAGTGGTTACTAAAACAACTAGTGTGTTTTCATTATCTAATTCACCCGCTGCAGTGGTTCAATGGTCTGCTACAAAGCAGAAGGTTGTGAGATTAAATCTGGTGGTGGCTGCATCACTCATGTACAGAAAAGCACAATTGCATGTTCTCGGTAGGCACGATTTCTCCGAAAATATAGTTTTTCTTGTATGTCTTTCTAAAATCCAGTTCAAAGGCTCAAGTGTACTCATTCACATATATGTCGGAACACCCCAAGGTGGTCAAAATTAATCCTGAGTCCACCTGTACAATATGCAGGCAAACCATGCTTTGTTTAAAACTTTGTAGTGTCCAATGAGACACTAAATAGAAACACCGTATGGTTAAGCTGCGTAGGTAAATTACACTGCAGCACTATTTATTTGTAAAACTAAAGAAGAAAAGAAAGCAGCAGAACTTTAGTCATTTTTTTGCTAGTAACCAATATCTTGCCAGAAAATAAATGAGAGTGTAATCTTGAAAGGATACTTCACCCATCTAACCTAGTTTAGTGTAGCTCTTGAGTGTCCATTTAACACAAAAATGACATAGTAGTGGTACTACCATAAATGAAAGGCGAAATGGAGACGGAATGCAAAAGTGCTTGTTTACCTTGGCTCAGCTGCACAATAAAGAACCCCAGGTAGCCAAAACTTATCAGAACATCACAACGTCCCTCGCCAACACAGTGTAGCTTAGGATCTTAAGCATACAAATTTATTGTCTCATTCTAGAAACTGCAGTAAGGTTAAACAGCTGTTTTCACTGACTTAATTAAGGGAAAATGAGATATCCACCCAATCGTAGCAATTGCTACAAAGGAAACCCATATGGATTCCTTGAAAAAAAAAGGTCTTGCAGTTGAAAAAAAATTTGTCCTGGTCCGAGACTTGAACCCGGGACCACCGCCTTTCCGAGACAGCTGCTCTACCATATGAGCTAACCAGGCAGCTAACAGATGGCAGGGCGAAGTCAACTTTATTAACAACTCGAAGCAAAGGCAAGAGTTTGAAGTAATAGTTCTGTGGAAACCCGCAATGTGGAGAGAAGTAGAGAGAGAAGTTGGGTTTCCTTTGTAGCAATTGCTACGGTTTGGTAAATGTCTCATTTTCCTTTAATTAATGACTTCTCTCCACCTTGTTGGTTTCCACAGAACTATTATGTTTCACTGACTTGTTTTTCAAAGTTTTAAAATAAGCTCTCTAGTACTTCTGTTAACTCTTTGATAAACTGAAGCAGATTAAAGATATTTTAGTTCTCTACTGATTCAGTGTTTTTTCATTAAGCTAAATTTTGGTACAAGAACAGGGCCAGTATTCAGAAAGCTTATCATATGTAAGTGCATTTTCTTACTGCCAGCACCTACCAGACAGGTTCCAGCCACTCTTGAAGACGGTGTATGTATGTGATCCGTCTTATATCTGTAGCGGCCGTTTGTCACTTCGCAATGCCTTGCCGGGGTGGTCATTGCCCCCTTGCTCCAGAAATCCAGTTTACCTCGCCATGGGGGGTCATTGCTCCCTGCTCTTTCTTGGAACCGAGGTGACTGCCCAATTGGGGTGCCACCACAGCCACTAAGCAAACCTGCTTTTACTTTGAATAAAGCCAGTCGACTCTACATTCTCAAGCTGTCAAAACGCGTATTCCTTGCCTCCGCCAAACCGAGCTCCCAGCACATCTTTAATTGGTCCTTCATTTTATGTGCCCTCTCCTTGACAACTCATCTGCTAACTACTATTCCTAAGTTCTGATGATAACAAAACGATCACCTCAGCAATGGCCTGCTAGAGGTTGCCCACAGGTAAGATAAGTTTTGTCAATACAGGCCCAGATGTCCAAGGCATCTTCGTGTACATCCTAAGTAAAGTCTACTGTATGATAGAAAACAAGTAACCACAAGAAACCTTGAGTGAAGTCATAATTTGTCTGGTGTATAGATCATCAAGTGTCAACACATGGAAAAGAATAAATATTAAGCATTTACACAAAATAAAATTTTAAGTTACGAACACACATACACATGTAAACAAATAAAAAAAACGTAAGGGAAATTTATGCACTTAAACCTCAATATAACGAATACTGTAAAAACAGCAATCTGCTTTGCTATATCGAAATCTTGTTGTGTGAAATTTGACCTTTTACGATGAAAATTAGTCGCCAGTAAATTTTTCATACATAGGAGGGGGGCTACAAAATTTTACGAACTGTCAGGCAATCAGAAGGAGCAAAGTTGAATGAGAAAAAAAATTATTATTATTTTTTTTTAAATTTTAGTCGGCGATGATAGATACGGTTTCATGCTGTGTCGACGATATGTTCCCATAAGCAGTACGAAGAGAAGCTAGTCATGCTTCTGCGTCCACTCGGTCACCGCGGCTGATAGTGTCATCTGCAGTAGGGCGTCGCTATCATGAAAAGTGCCGGCAGTGGGGAGCGAATGCTTAGTCTGCCTCTCACTTGTACGTGTCTTTGAAACTCAAGATTACACAACCTCAAGTACTAAATGCACTGAAAACAGCGCACGCGTTGCCACGCCACCTCGGCACGTCTACTCTTAGCACATGCAGCAGATTACCTTTAAAACAGGGCGTGCGGGCTGCACATAAGCTCAGCCACACTGACAGCTATGCGTAGCCATGGCAGCACCAGAAAAGGAGACGCGAGCAAATTTACGAACAACCTGCCTCCCCGCCCCCACCCCTTCAGGCAAGCTTGACTGCATTATCGGGAACTCGCTACCCTCCGCCCTTTCCCCTTGCTTGCGCAGGAAGACGGCGTCCATCAAGCCGCCATTGGCTTACCCCTTGCATGCTCTCTCTCTCACCCAAAGCATACAGCGCGTAGATCTCATCGCACTTGGACTTTTTACGAAACATGACGCTTCTCCGCATCGGCTGTCACACTTGGTTGTGCGGCATGCGATTGGATAGGTGTGCATTTGCAAGATGCTGCTTGTAATTCAAATATTTGACTCACAGCGTCTGTGGAAGTTTTCATTTACTGTGTCGGTATTCCTTTGTGGCAGCCGTGAAATTTCATTATATTGGAAACGTGTATAAACACACTTTGTTATATATTGAGCAAAACGTGAACAAGGTGAATGCAGGAGCCAACGTTTCGACAAGTGGACTTGTCTTCTTCAAGGCGACGTATGCTTTTTTCGCCACAGTATATGTAGGTGGGGTTCTTGTAAAGGGGAGAGGGTGTGAGGCGGGAGGATGCGGAAACGAGGGAAAATGTGTTAGCGTGTCGAATTGAGAGTAAAGGAACGCTGTGTACAAGGTCAAAGCCAGGGCCTCATCCCGGTCTGTCAACGCAAGCGCTCCGCATCCTCGTTTCCGCATCCTCCCGCCTCACACCCTCTCCCTTTACAAGAACCCCACCTACATATACTGTGGCGAGGAAAGCATACGTCGCCTTGAAGAAGACAAGTCCACTTGTCGAAACATTTGCTCCTGCATTCACCTTGTTCACGTTTTGCTCATCGTCTTGAATTTCCATCTCCCGCATTCTCCGTCTTTTCCCTTTGTTATATATTGTGGTTCTAAATACATGGTGTTATATGCACAAGAAGTCATAAAAAGTACTTCGTTATATTGAGGTAGTTTTAACTGTATGTGCTATAAGTTTATTTCAAGTGTTTTGCTCAAATTAGTGAAATTTTCCAGAGTATGTACTGCCATACATAAAGCCCACCTTTGCCGACAAAGTCACTTACCTGTACATTAATAATCTTGTTTCTGATAAGAGACTGGAGGAACACACAAACCAGTCGCACTAGTCTATTTTGCATGTAGCGATCCTTGATAGTCTCACAAGTCGATATGCAGTTTGAGATATACAGATGTACAAACTCTGTAGGGAGCTCCACAGCCTGCATGATCAACAGAGATGCGTTAGCACATTTATACTGCATTTACTTGAATTTAAATAGATACTTTTTCAAAATAGGTGATATGAAACTTGTGGTTTGGCTCAGATTCGAGAATATGGTGCAGACTGTAAGCCACAAGTCACACACGCAATCGCCTCGCAAGATGAGAGCTAATTCAGTAAGCCATCAAAAGCCAGAAGATGTCAGCCATACATGAGGTTCCCTTCAAAAAGTATGGTAGCCGATAAGCAACTAGAGGTGAACAAGGAAGATGGGTAGTTGTGTGAGCAAGCAAGCTCGGTGCAGTGTCATTGCTTGAATAAACCTACTTTGTGGTGCCCAAGGTTGGTACTTATATATTTATTTAGGTTATTTAGGTTGGTATTTATTTATACTGCTTGCACTTGAGGATATCATTTTCTTTCTTGTACTGCACCTTCCTTGAGTATTTCATATTCCTTGGGCACTATGAGTTGACCTTTTCAGCAAGTTTTTATTCAATCTTGTAGGTGTACACAACTGCAGATCTAAAGCCCTAAAATAATATGAGGGAGTACTCAAAAATAACCACATTGTTTTTCTCCTGCATGAATGCTTTGAAGCTTTTAAATGTGATGCCATCCAACTCAATGCACCAAGCGCCGTAGTTCAAAGTCCGATTGCTCATTTACCAATTCTGATATCTTGTACAAGTCCATTAAATATCTGATGATCTTTTATGGCTGAGCACACAAAGCAAGCAGAGAAGGTGCTTGAAACAGAGTTCTCTTATAATGACTTGTTCTTTGCTTATTTTCTGTATTTATCATTCTGGAACACTCTCAATGTCTCATGTCGACTTCATGTAATAACAATTTTCAGCTTTTTCATGGCAAGCAACTGATAGGAACCAGTTTTCTGACCTGACGGGTGCCCATGAAATATTTCAGTTTCTCTAGAAATAATTTGCAAATATCTGTTTACATGACTGTCATTATAAGGTTACATATTTAGAAATACCATTCAAGGCTTTTCAACGTCAGTTGATTCAACACTGAAATTCTTTTGAACTTTGCATCATTCCTGCTCATCGACAGTCAATGCCATATATCATACTTGGTTTTGAACTAGAATTTCAGCTCCTTTAATGTGCACAAAACAATTCAGAGGTGGTAGCATGGCAATCAGCATTCTTCTTTGGCTTTGTAAATGCGTATCAACTACTTCACATTACATGTAGGTTTAATATTGACAGATTTAATGCTGACAGAAAAAAAAATTTTTTCTTGGTAGAATTGCAGAGATTGATCGGCAAATTCCAAAACGTATGTACATGCTTCAACTAAACGTCCCCTAAACAGCTTGTTATAGACCACGTAACATTTTTTTTTTCCCATAGCAAACTAATTTCGCACTGTAATTTCAATCTAACAAAGTCTTCACATAGCATATTTATTTGATTATAAAGTGGTCACAATTATGAGACAAGGGTGCAGTTTGGGGAGGGGGGGGGGGACATAAGTATGCACATTAATGCAGATTATTCAGACTCAGTGCGTGTTGTCCGAAATACTGAATGACTAACACAGCAGCCAAAATGCAAAATGGCGACTATGAAATGGGGGGCAAGGGAGCTTCAATAAGTAGAATGTGGATTATATGCAGATATCGCCTTTAGGTGTGGCTTCATGACAGCCTGAATTTCGCCTTAGGTCTGACCTGCATAAAGCGAAGCATCGCAGTAGATTTTGCACAGTGGAAAATCCAGCGCAAAGTGCCACTGCACATTCATCACACCGCACTCCATGCAACCAAGAGTTGGCGAATGTCACCGACAGTGCTGCAGCTTGTGAGGAGTCGTGGCCAGACAAGCTAGACTCTGAAAGCAATGGGCGACCATGGGATGCCAACCTCTGTGCTATGGTCCGACTGGCTCGTGCTCTCCACTGCACACAACCACTTCCAGTGGCGATGTTAAGTGGGCGTAGAACATCTGGCAAGAGCTGATTGGCAACGAATAGCTAGTTTTTGGACATCATGCAACTGGCAGCCGTCACCGAGAGGCAGACACTGAAAGTTTGTGGCTTCCTTGCACCATGGAGGTCAACCTTTATAGTGCGACTTTACGGCATTGCGGTATGTGCTGCTGTAAAGTCACACTATAACACCCCTGTCAAGCGGGCACGTTAAATGCACTTACGGAGAGTGTCCATTGGTTTAAGTACACTTTGCTAAATCTCAATGCTGGAAGTGAAATGTCACTTGCAGAAGAGTGCACTCCGGTGGAAGTACGTCCATGGAACGCACTTTGCTGGCCGAGTGCATGGCCTCACCGCCGGTCGTTTCAACGGTACAAAATGTAATGAATAAAAAAGAGGGCACAGAAGTTCATTTTAGTTATTGAACAGCTCTTGCGCACAGATAATAGCCTAAACCCCCTCATATTCAGTTCTAGCAGGAACAAATGCCGCCTCCATTACATGCCGCCATGTTCTTCTGGATTGGCTAGGCATTCGTCTTGGCCAGCACTGACTTGCAACACTTTTATAATAAGAAATCTTTTTTGGTTTTTGTTGAGAAAAATATATTGTTTACAATAATACAACATAAGACAGTCACTTTTTAGAAGTTTTTTTTTTTTTTAACCTACATCTTCAAAAAATGCGCTCTTAGTCTGTTGCCATTTTTTTTTTTTACTAAGAGTGTGCTCAGTTCTCCCGTTTAGCACCGCATAGCCTAAAGTGTCATTCAAGGTCCCGAAGTGCACTCGTCATAAGTGCACTTAAATTGCTCGCTTGAAAGGGGTATAAGGTGAAAATTGCGCTGCCGTGAAGGCACACCTAAACGAAAAAATTTTCATATAACACGTACTCTACATTTACTGTTCCTTCTATATAAGGCGGGGGATGACTTCGAGGCTAAGGATTTTGGGAAAAAACCTCACCTTATATTTGAATAAATACGGTATTGCACACGCGCTACAGCAACTTCCATCCAAAGGCTGATGCAGACATATAAAGCAAACAATCACTGTGGTACCTAATGTTACTAGATTACGTGACCAGTTTTATAGTACTGTCCTGGTGCAAAATGGAAACGTGACATGTTTCTGTTGCCTGCTGCACCTGCCAAGAAGATTCATATGTGCCACCACAATACAGTAGACTCAGCAGAGAAGCTACATGTGGCACGGCCTCCAAGAGTGGTGCTTATCCCTCAAAAACTCCCTTTCTGTTGAGATGTGACACCTTTCATATTTGAAACAGCGAAGAAAACACGGACAAGGGAGGACACAGGACGAGCGCTGTCCTGTGTGACAGCGCTCGTCCTGTGTCCTCCCTTGTCCGTGTTTTTTGCGCTGTTTTAAATATGAATGATCCGTACCAACTAGCTCGCACCAAAACCCTTCTGAATGTGACACCTGGCTGTAGCTAATATGCAGCCTGCTTTGAAGCATGTGCACAATCTCAGAGGCCTCTTGGCATGCAATGCCTCTCTCGTTTACTATGCGACTGCGTGCACTACGAATCTCGCTGGAAGGCACAGCAGGCAATAACAACAAATGGTAGTTAAGCAAGGGACATTGAACTATAAGTGATGTTGCCATCTACCACGCTTTTGGGAATAGCCCAAATTGATGACAATAGGCTGCAGGCCGCACTTTTCTATCATGTCATTATTTTCTCAGTTTCTCTTGAAATCTTTGAGATGTTTATTCACATGTTAAGAAACAGGACCTGCTACAAGGACAATATAAATTTACTTGCTCTGCTAAACAAAGCGATGACACGATATTATTTAACACTTCCCTTCCAGCTGCAAATACAACAATGTTAATACGTAAGTCTGGCTGTATTCGGCCTCAATCCCACATTTATCGTCCATCCAGCGTAACCATCGTCATGGGGAAAA
Organism: Dermacentor variabilis; assembly: GCF_050947875.1. Taxonomy (NCBI): domain Eukaryota; kingdom Metazoa; phylum Arthropoda; class Arachnida; order Ixodida; family Ixodidae; genus Dermacentor; species Dermacentor variabilis. Next base: position 277,164,490 of record NC_134568.1, on the reverse strand, counting down.
AACATGCCAGCAACACAACAAAGCAGTGCTAAAACAGGTGACGGTCGTGGCGTAACTGGCTGGTACATATGTTGCTATGATGTTGACCGGATGCAACTGTGATGCGATAGCTAGCCCACACGCCGAGCCAGTGCCACAAACTGGACCACGTGTTACCACTGTACCCACAGGAGCAAACCTTGCACGTGGTAGTGTACATGCTTGAGAGTGGAAGCATGAGGTGACTGGTGTCACATGTGCAGTGGAGAACGAGAAGAAAGGGAGTTACCGAGGGGCCCGATATTTATTAATGATATCATGAGAAGCCAGCAAAGACACCAAGGAAAACATAGGGGAAATTACTTGTATTTACTAATTGAATTAAAGAAATGATAAATTAATGGCAGTGAAAGTGGATGAAAAAACAACTTGCCGTAGGTGGGGAACGATCCCATGTCTTCGCATTGCGTGCGATGCTCTCAGATTAGTAAGTACAAGTAATTTCCCCTGTGTTTTCCTTGGTGTCTTTGTTGGCTTCTCATGACATGTGCGGTGGAGAGGAAGACGAAGAGTCTACATTGGCAGACGCAGACGAAACAAAGAGGGAAACCGTGTTGGCTAGGTCAGACGTCCACGTCTGGGAAGCAACTGTCAGAGGGACCCTGTTGAGCATCAACGTATGAGGTACTTTGAAACGACATGTCGCTTGCTCTAGTCTTTCAGCAGGGGCACAAGAGGGTGCATGAGACTACCTGCCATCTCTCCTTTAAAACTTATTCAAGCAATACACCACGCCAGATTCGTAGGACGCCAGCCAAGCTATGAGCACACTGTGTTACTTGATTATAATGCTTTGTAGGGACACTTAGATAGGTATACTTCACACTTGCCCCATGCACTGTGTTCTTGTTTTTGCACTTTGTGTTTGAATATATGTTTGTGAGCCGTGATTGTTGCAATTTTTTTTTTACTGCCATCAGAGGCGTCTCTTAATCACACAATTAAGCCTGCTCCACGTACCAAGTCTTAACAGCAACCTTGCTTTGGTTGAAGCTACATCAATTTGGCATACTAGTTTTTCAGCGAGCAATGCAAGTGATAATTATTTGGACTCTGACGACTACTAATAAAACAATACAATTATTCATAAATTAGAAATAATTATATATTTATAATTACTAAGTAGTTACATACAATTACAAGAATATAAATAACTGCACAAGTATGCCATTTTAAAAGTTCGCCTTCTTTAAGTTGAGAAATAACAGTTTATGCTGGCAAATGGGCGCGTAGGGGCTTGGAAGAGTCGATTGGTCGCGCACAGTAGTTTCCAGATTTGTTGGTTTCTAACAAGGTGGGGTTCAGTCACTGGTATGGAGATGGAAATGTAGAGCAGTGACACACATTAGTGGCTACCTGTTTTTGGAAAGAAACTGGCTCAAAAACATAAGACACTGCCATGAAAGTGACAGGATGGATCAGGAAATGGTTGTGTGATGTGTAAATGAGGTCTTGGGTAACAATTCTTGGTTCCATACTTACAGTTGTTAGCCTGTTCACGACTTCCATGGAGTGCAGCGACATTTCCATATTCACCAAGACTGAAAAATATCTGGAATGTAAATTTATATAAAAATTGCAATTTGTACAAAAAACATACAAAAACATGTTCATGACAGCATATATAAGGTTAATTATATATTTTGAAGGTCGAGGAAGATTTATTTTGTACGAAGCATACCACTTGAAAGTATAATCACAATGCTTACTCTGTAATCTGGCTTGACTGCATCAGCTTGAGCAGGACCTCTATCGCTACAAGTGGGTTGTTCTCCACCAACTCTGGCAGCTGAAAAAACAAGGGGGGGGGGAGGGTCACAGTACTTGTCAGTTTTCAGGTTGTGAGAATTGCCACCAAAAAGAGATGTTGCCTGCTCCCACAGCAATGCATGTATGACTACCCACGGTTCTTTATGCATGTAATAGATGCAACGCAATGTTCATAAAAAATAATGTTTTTGCAAGTGTGTCACTATACATTAATTCATTTTACATCCTGCCTATCACTAATGGGATTATAACAGGAAGGGCAAATACAACATTAGAAGTTGCAAACAACAATGAGAAAATAAATAGATGAGTACACAATTACACAGGTGTTAATGCAAGGTTTTTGTAATGCTACAAACAGAATTAAATGGATCACTACAGATTCAAGGTACGGCTGAAACATATGGTTAGCAAGTTAGAACCTAATAGTATTGAAAAACATAACGAGCCAATTCTATATAAACATTATAAAAATTCATGATAAACAACATCCATGATAAGCACAAATGCACATATTGCATTAGCTGCAAGACCTCAGTGTTGATAGAAAGTACATATACAGAAAAGGTATGCATACATTTTGGATATTGGAACATCATACTGATAATAAAAGCAGGGAAAAAAAAAAGAAGAAAAATCGGGTAGCCAACAAAGTCTACGCTGATACATAAAATGAGTGTTTACAAGGGATATTAATAAAGTTTACTACGTAAATGGCAAGTTTCTAAACAGTGCAGGAATACAAAGACCAATGTCACAGCAGAGAACACAAATCAAAGCAGTAAGGTGAGTAGATTATTTTCAACAAAACTAGTAAAGCCATCTAATGAGCTGCTGCTGATAATGCACTTCAGGCTATTCCACTCTCTTATTTCTAGTAGGAAGAAACATTTTTCAAAGCAATCAGTGCAAAAGGGGAACTTCACTGAGTGTTCGTACTTGTGGTGTTGAAATTTTTTTTTCAGTGAAATGGCAACAAGGGCTTTATTAGACATTATGGAATGATAAACTGAGCCAGAATAACATGCCTTCTTGCTAAAATAACTGGCATTTCATTTGCACCACCCATGCTAATACTTGAGTACGAATAATTTAGTAATAACCATATGATGCCAACAGGTGATGAAGTCAAGGAAAGCATAGAAGAAATCACTTTTTTTTTAATTAAAATGTAGAAAAACCATTGCTCATTGCAGAGTGTCTCAACCTTGGCAGCCTTGATGCCTGGTAGTAGTACACAAAGGTTTTATTGGCCAGTAGTCTTCTCCTAAGTTAACTACATTAACTACAGGTGACACACTAAGTGACATCTGTAGTTAATGAAATGCAGCGCTGTTGTCCTGCCTCCCCCCCCCCCCCCTGTTTTGAGTCCTTTGTTTAGCAATATTTATTCCCAAAATATGTGCAGACTAGCTCACCTTGTGTTACTGCAGTTAAATCTGAAATGTTTATTGCAAATATAAGTGTGTAACAAATATATGGCTATATACCGAAGGTGTTTTCATATCAGACGCAACTTTGTTATAATGAGGTTTGATTGTGCACAAGAAAGTTAATGGTGGGACAGCCGTTGCGACATGCATCATGCAGAGGTTGTGAATTCAGCTTTCACAAGTGGGAAGTTTTCTTTTGTCTCACTACCACTTCCCTTTTCTTTTATTAAAATAAAAATATGAATCCTCAACCTTAATCATCTTACATTTCAATAAGAAAAGCAACCTTATTTCTAGAGGTGTGTGCATATTCAAAACTTGCGAATAACAAATCGAATAGTGTAACAGTAGTTACAGGAAACCAAGCACTACCAACTCTGATGCTTATAATCAGCACCTTCAGCAAGAGGTGGCAGCAATTTACTTTAATGTTCAGAAGGCTTGTGCAAAAACATTAACAGGCATGTGCATTGTGCTTATAGCTGTGTGCACTTTTCTCTTGTAAATGCCACTGAAGATGATTTCGCCACATGCATCGAACTTTAAGCTACTCAATGAAGAATACATCTTGGTTTAATAACCATTTTTGTTCCTTTTTATCGCATGGCACGTAAGTATCTAAGCAAAAAAGGAATTTGGTCATGAAGTAACTACATAAAGAAGCCCACAGGAAGTTAATAATATTTACCATATATATTCTTACGTAAGGGTCTTAGCAGAGTAAATGATGCACCCTTAAATTTAGTTCCAAGTATTGAGAAAAAAATATTGTGGAAATTGTCCGTGCACAAGCCAGACCTCCCCTTTCCAAAGAGTACACTTGGTCAGCCATGGCCATGTGTTTGGAGTTTTCCCAACGTGATGTACCAGGCTCTTCATCAGTATGTTCGTCACTATTTACAGTTGACAGTCTGCTAGCAGGAAGCTTGTTGGCTTTAAGTGTTGCTGTCATCACAAAATTCATACCCTGTTGCCCAGTGGCTCATCTGATTGTGCTTTTCCCTAGAATTTGCATGTTTGTGCAGTAAAAGAGCCCATGCCAGTTCCTGCAGACAACTGCAGCTGTGTATGTGCAGCACGCAATGAGACTCTCTGCTTCGTACACACAATACAGCTGTGCAACACATTTCTACTTTCACCATTCCACATAATCACACATGTAGGTGGGCAGTATCAATTTTAACATTCCGTTAACGCTTTACGTGAAAATCCCGTTGGTTTTGCGATTGTGCAACCTGGCATGTGGCATAGAATCTGAGGACAGCTTCAGTTCTGAACAGCGCACTTCCAGCAAACCATACTCCACCTGCTCCAGTTCCGTGGTTATGTTCCTGTGATGAGGAATTAGCAGTAAACAGCTAAAATAAAGGTTTCCAAATCTGACTGCTAATGGTGGCAAGCACATCTGTTATTAAGAGTTGGCCCATGTACAAGTAAAAATACACTGTCTTTACTTGTATGTGGACCGTATTCAAACCTAAATTTAAGAAAGTGCAGCCCTTACACAAGAATTTGCGGTACACAGTTCAATTTACCGGCTTCACGTCTAGGCTCTTGTAGCATAAAAATGTGAGGCTGAAACTTTCGCTAAATGTAGTCCATAATGCACAACAGACTGGGTTAACGCCAGTCACTATCAGGATACCGAACAGCATTTACTACAGTAAAGTGACAAGCCATCTCAATTAGGCTGGATGCATCCCTCTTTTAGAAGCATTATCCTGCTATCTGAATGATACTGTGCATATTATAATCTCGACAAATAACTTATTGGATGTTTATCTGTCCGCAAGCCTCACGTATCTGTAACTCCCCCTCAACATCTCACTTCGTGTCCCAGCAAATCTGGTCACTTTAGTTATTGCCAATATATCCCCAAGCACTGCTGTTGACAGCTTGGCTAGTACATCATTTTGGTTCTAATACAATTATATTCCTAACACAGCTCTAACACAACAACACACCTTTGCAGGTGAAAGACCTATGTGGTAAACAAGCTTTGGGTCTGCAGACAGTTCATCCAGGAGCTGTTGTTGCTGCTGCTGTGTAAGGGTGCTCTTGAAGGCACGTGCCATGAGGCGCTTAGCTTCAGGGCCTGCCGTATCACTCTGGCAAAGTGTCGGTTCCCACAACAAAGAGTGCTCTTCCTGTTCAACTGGAGTAAGCCACACCAACTGAAAAGAAAAAAAAGTGTGAGCATGATGATAGAACGAGTGAACGGCACAAGTGTGACACAATTATGGTGAGTGACCTTTTTGTTGTTCAGAACATGATGAGTGATGAATGACTGCACCACCTTACCTAAGACTAAATACACAAGACTCTAGACATAGCCATAGGAGCCACACAGCCATAGGAGGGTGGGGGGTGTGAACAAACACCCAACTTTTATTATAAACTCCTTGTTGCAGTTCTATTTTCTTTGTGTTGCCTCAGCCCCTTGCACTGCAGATCAAATATGCACCATGATGGCACAATACTGCAAATATCAGTATGCACAAAATGATCATCACAAATGGACATTACTTAGTGCAGTAGTGTTCTATGGTAAAAATGTGAGAGCATGTTGTGAAGTACTTATGTAAGCTACAACACCACTACATCTTGGGTAACCATTGATGATCACCTGCAGCTGCAGCCCTGCTGAGCACTGCTGAGCTTGAGGATGGGCATTCTATCACAGCCGCAGTGGCCCCATTTTGATAGGGGTGAAATGCAAGAACATTCGTGTACTTGTGCATTGCGTGCACATTGAAGAACCCCAAGTTGCAAAAATTAATCCGAAGTCCCCCACCACGGCATTCCTCACAATCAGATTGTGGTTCTGGAATGAAAAACTCAGAATTTTTTTTTCTTCATTGATTGTACATTGGAAAAAGAGAGAGAGAGAGATCTTGAGACAAAATTACGATTTTTATTGGCTAAGATCTATAACAGTGACAGACATCAGTAATAGCGTGATTATTACCAAGCTCTTCAATCAACGAAATTTCACTTACTAACTAGCTACACTTAGCACAGTTGCCAACTTGCAAAACTGGAGCTAGTCAGTGTTCAAGGCAAGTACATCCAGTAGGAATCTTGAGACTACCACCAGTTTCAAAATTTTTTTCCCCAAAGTTAGCAATGAAATACACTGGCATCACACATTTTTGTCCTGCACTGCTTATGAAGGGCTTTGTGGTACAATTATATGTGGAATGTCAATGTGTACGTCATAAATTTTGGGATTGAATACATGAAAGTGGGGCTTGTTTCCAGACACCTGCTGCATGTATGCGCTTTGAGCACTGACTATCTTAAATTCTGCAAATGCATCATGCACATGAAATATAATTAGAATGATCTTAATTAATTGAAGAGCTTATTATAGGTTATGGCACAGTTTCTGATGTCCCCCACTGCTGTAAAATTTATTCAGCAGAAGCTCATTTTTGCTCGAATGCACATTTTTAACCGGAAACAGTCATACTTGCGGTGACACATTTCAGTGACATCTTCTCACAAGTCACGTCACTACAGGGACTCTACTCGCTCTCATTCACTCTGCTGCTGCGTGTGTGCATGTTCTTTGTGCACCCTGGGAGTGGAGTGTGCATGCGAGCTGTGCTTCACGAAGGATGTTTTCGCTGCTTGTTACTGTCACATTTGAACTGTGGTTCGGTTTATCCTAATCTTGTGAGCAGTGAACATTTCCAGCTTGGCTAACTCGAGATACGGAGTTGAAGGGGTATACTGCATGCTCTTGTATTTCAGAGGTGCCTCGTGTCTACCATAGATATTTAAAGAAAAATGATGCTTGTAAATTCACCATACACTTTGGTGGCATAGGCAATGCTTAAATAAGTCCAATACTTATGGCCTGACGAGAACTGCAGTATATTACATATTGTGAATCATACTGCATCAGAAGGACAATACAAGCTTATAATCCCAAAACAGCTCAATACAGAGTGCACTGTTAGCTAAAGTTCGATGTTCTTAAGGTCTACTTAGTAGATTCTAGTGGGCCTCAGCATGAATACCATTCTACAATAGACTCACCTCACCATCACAATCATGAAGCGGAGGAACAAGTCTAAGAAATTCTGGCTGGAACACCCCTTCTACGGGGGGCTTTTCACCAGTTAGAAGCTGCTGCATTGCTTTAGCAGGACTTGGTGCATCACTTCCAATTCTGGAAAAGAGAGAAGGGTAAAAAAAAAAAAAAATGCAGAGATGCTCAGGACGCAACATGGTCAATCAATTTCCCTTTTTCTTAAATTCCTATCACAGGCACACACTTCCAAAGCTTTTATGAAACCACAACACACAGTAGGATAAAAAGAATAAGATGTGGGATTTTAACGTACTGGAACTGCACAGTGGGCTGTGAGAGATGAGTAGTGGAGGGCTCCAGATAAATTATGATCACTCAGGGTGCACCGAACTTCTTAACTAAACTTCAACGCACGCCTAAATGTAAGGACATAACATTTTTGGATTTCACTTACATCAAAATGCGACTGCTGCGCCCAAGAATCAAATACACAACCTCATGCTTAGCAGTACACAAACACACATACACACAAAAAAAATGTCGGAAATGTCGTGATGGTACTCTTAGAGGGTCCTAAGCAGGCGGTATAACTTTTGCAATTGCAATTTCGCTATGGCAGCAGAGCCATAGCCACTCAGCCTAATCTCAATGTGACTCTCATGAGGTGACGTAAGATATATATATATAAAAATATATATGCATGATCAGAACAACGGACAGTTGTATTTTTAGGCAGCAGAAAGGCATTGTGTCAAATTTATTTATGGCAGAAAAAGCCCCACACAACTTCTAACTAGTTTTTTACTGTAGCACAAACTGCAAAAATGTCCAAACAACTGGCCAGCTTGAAAATGTCAGACATCTCATACTGCACCTCAAGATACGCATACGAAAAGAGGTATCTATGGCTTACATTGGCCGTCTCAGGTCAGGGTCATCAATGATCAGTGGTATTCCAGATCGGCTCGACTGTGGCATTTCAGATTGACGCTCAGCAAAAGACACTTGGATGCCTCCAGTGTCTCCCATCTGTTAAAGAATGTAAAATGAGTTCTAAAAAACAGTGCCAATGTTAATTCAACAGAATAATAGCAAACCAAACCTGAAGGTTGTTTTCATCCAAGTTTAGAACCTGCCAAGGTGTTTTCTTGAAAAGCTAGAACAGTTACAAATTTTTCAGATTAATTACAAACACCAACATTAACAAATCTTAATAAAGGCAAAGCAAAATGAGGTTGCACATATACACAGAATTGGTCATTCAAATTTTAGCACATTTATGATATAGTACCTGGTGGTTTTGTGAAAAAGCACTGAAATGGCAACCCAAGCATCTCCCATTAGCAATTTTTCTTTAATTACAATAATGAAGTGTGTTGCACTTTATGCCATTTAAAAAGATTAGCTTATATCCACCCATACAATAAATAGCAATCCATTCATTTAAAATATGCAGTGCACAAATTACCATAATATTCAAAGTTGTAGGAACTCTACCACATGTTTATTGCATGTAAAATGATGACATTCAACAAGTATGAAAGTCAGGAAATGCTTTTAATATAGTACTTTACCTTCATACTAAGGTTGGTCTCGATATGTGGACCTAGTGTTATTGACATTATGGTGATGTCATGATATAAAAGTAAAATTTGCTGATGATGTGCAGTGAGAAGAGTAAGTATACAATGATGTTGCTCATGAAAAAATTAACAAGAGTGCTGCATGCGCTTCATCTGGTTGTACTTGTGTTGCAACCACAGCGATCACAGGAACGGAATGAGTCAGAGTATTATGATGTCATAACCCATCCACCACCTGGGTAACTGAAAAACTGAAACTGGTTTGCAGAAACAAGCATTACAGTAAATTATTTAGGCCGCCCTTATGTTTACCAGCATTCTTTCTAGCGTTTAGAGCTCTAGGTTTGAATCTTCAATAAGACATACACACAAAAAAGGAAATGTCGAAAATGTTCTGATAGTACTCCTTTAAATTGCCCTAAGCAGACTGGATGCTTTAAATTTTATGCCTGTGATTTCCTTATGGCAGCAGAGCCAACTTCTCCAGCTTACCACCTGGCAATGTCTGTACTGCACTGTGAAATATTCTTTGAAACAGACACCACTGGTTTTAAGACCCTTCATGCGAACTAATGCACAAAGCTGCCCATTCACGAGAATGTGGAGCAACATTTTATTGCTACTTCAGGGGATACACATTGCATATGTGCTCACCTGTCGACTGCATGTGGTCCAAGTAGTTTAGATACTCCTTTAAATAACTACACCAAGCAGAGTATCAATTCGAATTGCATGTAATAGAGCATTAACAAGTTTTAAGTGGGCATATAGCTTATGATAGCTGCAAGCATTCAGTATGTGCGCTGCAGCTCTGTAAGTATGCAGGAGAATAATTTTTCTGCAAGAAGTTGTCATGAGCACTACACACAAGTACCTAGGCACCAGTGCTCTAAGTACTGAAATGAGCTGCAACGTGATTTCTTGTCACTGTTATTTTACCATGTATTACGACTTCAAGAAATTAGTGTTGTCATGCACTGAGAGGTTTGTTCCTTTGCATAGAAAGACTACAAAGCGTCAGAACCCATGGATTAGTTGGGACATAATCCATCTTGAGCATCGTATTAAACAAAAAAGGAAGGATAAAACTATGTCAGCATTAACTGCCCTTAAAGAACAGCTGGTTACTAAATTGAAGCTCATGCGTAGTAAATTTTATGGGCAAACTCTCACAGCTTTCTTGAAGGAATCTCCTGAGAAATCCTGGCGCTACTTGTCAGGTTCCGAACCATGTGTGAATCAGCTAAAGATTAATGGTAGCATATGTACAAACCTTACTTCAATTGTTAATGAATTAAACCCTACTTTTCACCAAGCGTTTACAGGGCTAAATGTTCAATATTTGCTAATACAAAACTTTGATCTACCACATGGTGCAAACCTAATGCCTGACCTAGCTCTTGCTCGTGAAGGAACATTTTCTCTTCTTTCAAATGTTAAAACCAGAAAGTCAAGTGGCGCTGACGGCCTACCGAATGCCTTCCTTGTACGATACTCAGAAGTTGTATCATATTAACTGTATGTTCTGTTTAACGCTTCACTCAGTCAAAGCTCCTTACCCACAGATTGGCTCACAGCAAGAGTGGCTGCCATACTTAAATCAGGAAACAGGCAAACAGCTTGTAACTACAGACTAATTTCTCCAATAAGCACATGCTGTAAATTGCTTGAACATGTAATAGCGCACCATATATCTCAGCACCTCGAATCAAAAGGATTCTTCATTGAGTATCAGCATGGTTTCCGGAAGACTGGTTCAACAACTACGCAATTAATTTCGGTTATACATGATTTTGCTTCAGCTTTAGATAATGGTGAACAAATAGATGCAGTTTTTCTTGACATGTCAAAAGCTTTCGGTCGTGTGCCACACACTTTACGCATTGACAGATCAAGGGATGCCAAGCTTCCCGAGAGATTGATACTGTGGTTGCAGGCTTATCTGAAAAATCGCACACAGTTTGCAGAGTGTGCAGGTGTCAGGTCTGCTGACGTACCGGTCTTGTCCGGGGTATCACAAGGTTCCATACTAGGCCCTTTGTTATTTTTAATTTATGTATGGTATTGCATCTAACATCGACCACTCTGTTACATAAAGTCTGATGACTGCGTGATGTAAAGTGTTGTTAATAGCTCCTCTTGTCAAACACTACTGAACAAGAACCTCTTAAACTTGCAGACTGGCGCGAACAAAACGGCATGGAAATCAATTTTGATAAAACAGTTGCTATGACAATAACAACAAAGAAAAAGCCACAGTCTCATACGTATTACACCGCTAATAAAAATATTCAGTCAGTAACGTCTGTCAAATATCTAGGACTAACTATCACAATAAGCATTTGAAGAATGTTTGCACAACAGCATTTAAAAAAACTTTCCTTTCTGCGCAGAAAATTAAAAGACTCGCGTCAAGTGTTAAACTCTAGGCATACCACACTATAGTTCGACCAGTCCTTGAGTACGCTTCTGTAGTGTGGGACCCACACTATGTTAAAGATACTGCCTAAGTAGAATGAATTCAGCGCCTCGCTGCTAGATTTATTGTATCTGACTATTGATATCCTTCATCTGTTACCCATATGCTGCAGCGACTGAATGTGGAGCCCCTCCGTGTCCAGCGAAAGATCGCGAGACTAAAAATGCTTTATTTGATCTATCAGAATAGAATTGGTTTACCGCGCAAAACTTATTTTTCCCATGCACAACACAGGTAATCTAGAATTAATCACTCAAATGTTATCCGCCCGTACTTTGCGAGGACAAAAATGTTTCAGAAGTCTTTTTTTTTACTGCAGGCACTGCTGCCTGAAGTATTTTGAAAATAAATAAATAAATCATGTCTGAGATGCTACACTTCCAAAAAGAATGTTTAATCATCAGAGGTGTTAAGAGCAAGAGCTTGTATGTTAAACACTATTTGTGAGGGTATAAAGTTACCATAAGCAACAATAAAACACCTGCAAGGCAAACACCCAAATTCGAGCAGAAAGTCGCCATCAGTGGTGGAATAGCCAACAGATCTCTTGGAGCAGCTCTAGTAGCAGAAAATATTTCCTTTTGACGCAGACATTTCGGCTTTTGTAGCAGGGCGTTTTGGATAAGTAAACGACACAAAACAATACAACACAAGCTCTGTAACTCTGCAAATCATTTTAAAAAGCTATCGATTAGAAGGAATTGTAAAACAAAGCTTAATTAAAGACATCATGTCATGTGCTACAAAGTTGTGAAATGCACCATGTGGCAGGCTGCTTACAAGACAGTGGCAACAGCAAAATGACACATTATGTAGAGAAGGCAGAGTGTTACCCTGCATGCAACGTTAGTATATAATTTTACTTTTTTATTTTGCAGTTACTCCAGGCTTGTAAGTGCTTCAAGAGCTTCTCCTGGCCCTCCTTCAAGTGCCTCACCGCTGCTGATGCAGGAGGAAGACATTTGCTCATCCCCAGGGGTGGCTGCTATCTACATGTTAAAAAACTTCAGGGACTGTTTGCATGAACTCCGACTGAATTTATTTACAGTAGCATGACGCAGATCTGACAAAGAACCGGCCAGGACATGACTGCGGGCTGAAGGGAGGTACACTGATATTAGAGAGCTTTAGAAATAGCACACCCAAGTGTCTTTATGTACCCAAAACCCCCTGTCCTGCGTGCATACTTTTGTGCTCCTTTTGAATTATTTTGTATGCCCAGTGGTTTGCATCCCCCTAACTTAGAATGTGCAAAACCTAAAGCACCCTATTAAAATGAACTTGTCCGTTTATAACTGTTGCTCATAAAGAGGACTCAATCAGGGTTCTCTTTGGTGTGACAGACGGTGAGCTTGATGCTCTTGGCCAGGAAGAGTCCATCCAGACTAGTAGCTCAACTCAGCATTAAAGCACTTTGGCATGTCTGCTGTATGCAGCAAGTTCACCTGGAGCACACTTAATTACGCCATCCCACAGCATGGAACCAAGTAACTATGATACTTTCATAAATAAGTGCTGGACATTAACGCTGTGCCAAGCTATCGCAGTCATCATCAGAAAGAGGTTAAAAGGGAGATGGAGAGTTGAACAGTGCTTGAACTAGGAATGTTGGCTGAGCCAATGTTTCAGTGAGAGGACTTGTCCCCTTTACCTGAGAAAGACACTTTACCCTTGTCGAAATGTTGGCTCAAGCGACACCCCTTCTTTAACTACTGGTGATCAGTTCTCACCAGGCAGCCCACAAAAGCACAATGCATGTGCCTTTTCATTGTGCAGAACGAGCAAATGAGGGCCTACTTCAGATTGGTCATTACCTCCTCTATCATTCTCTGTGCACTTTTCCTCACTATCACAAACTGCTTTGATTTCAATCTGGCTTTCTGGCTTCCCTGTTACTTGCTACCATAAGTAGAAGCAACAAGAAATTGAAAACATCAAATGCGAGTTGTCAGGGCATGACATTTCAATGCAGAATTCACACTGCTCAAAAGTTGTTCCACTAACTACACATTGCTACTAAGTTGACACATTGTAAATTGAGAAATGCAAGTAGATAATATCAAAGAAGAAAATTAAGAAGCTCAAAGCTTGAGACTGGTAGGGATGCAACAATAACTTACATCTTTCGCGGGAACAGTCAACAGTTGCGTAAGGAAGTATTTTTCATGTAGTGTCAGCTTCGGAATGACATGTGCAAATTCTGGCTTCTTTCCACTGGTTTCTTCAGCAGGATTCTGGCAACAATCAGATGCTGTTAATCTCATAAGGAACATATTGTGCAGCCATTAAATGTATGTTCTCCAGCCACTATAGCATGAAACATAGTAAAAATCTACATATTAATATGTGGGTTTCTCTTCTCAAAAATTTGACATGCATAATCTCCATTGCCTGCTATAGTCCAATACCAAAGCTTTCCACATTATTCCAAACATTTAGCCATGGTTTCGGTTCAGAAAAGTGTTGCAAATTGGCAGGCACCTATGGGGCTGAAGGGCTGTAGTTTTGGATGTACTGTGGTGCAACCTGGTGGCAACTGATGAAGTTGGCTGGGTAGTATGGAAAAGACACCGCCCCGTAGATTAACACAGGTCTCGCTCGTTCTGTGCACAATACTTGCACTCAAAAAGTGTTGGACACGTACATAGGGCATTGTGTGCTGCTGCATGTAACACAGGTCATGAAAAGTGGGTGCTTTCCGTTCAAAAAACTGCACCAAAGTGGGCAGATCCGGCAACTGCACCAGACTACGCCAACCAGCGCGTGGTCCCCGAGTGTCATCATCGCGATTATTGTTGGCAGTGAAATGTCACGAGGTTCGTGGGCCTGACACCTGGAGTTTTCAACACATTGTGCCACGACTTGGTAGCGAGCGACGAAATCAGCTGGGTAGTACACGTTACAGCTCTCCACATTAAGTTACACCGTCACTGGGCTGTATGCAGCTGATCTCGCTTGCTTTGTGTGTGTTCAGACTTCATTTCTTATTTCATTTTGTGGTCAGCTGCTGGAAAAGGAACCTGTGTCACTGACAGTGGATCATCTAGTCAAGAGTGTGCCTCGTTCTAGCTAAACCATACAAAAATGCAGTCATCTCTAAAACAGCGTATTATTTTTTTAATGAGAAAATTGCCATGCATAAAAATTTACGAGACTTCAAGGAACTTCTGATGGTGAAGCGGCCCACGTAACTCAGCGAAAGTTCATACAGTGGTTGAAACTGTTTCGGAACACATTGCTGAGAGGACAAGCGAAAAACAATTGATCGACTAACGTGGTACAGAAAATTAGTTACAGCATTAGGTTAGGGATCTGTACATAAAAAGTGGGGTTTAAACAGCTGTGTCACATCATCTGTTACTGTAAACAAATCAATGACAACAAACAAAACTATTGCTGCAGCATCATTCTTTCTCTGCAAGAAAAATTACTGCACATCAACGCTAAGGCCACAGACACTCAATCGCGGTATTTACTGATGGCCATGTCTGGAAACGCACTTTTGTGGCATAAGCTGCAGGATGCCGGCAGTCTCAGCGTCAACACATACTTGAACCGATCAAGCACAGACACGGTGCTAATGCAAGCAGCTTATTAATTATTACATTAGTTTTATTAGTTAATTACTTCAGGGGTGCCGGTGCTGAGTCGGCACGCGTGCTTAAGCAAATATACACATATTGCAACAGTCTGCCGTTGCAGCTTCACATCATGTGACTTGAGTGGTACATTAAAAGTGGCAGCACAGCAAAACAGCGTCTGCGACTTCTTATGCACAGTGCATGCAATATGACACAGTGCTTTGCTTCCCTGGCGACGGAAGGCATGCTACAAAGCCACCCATACACAAAATTTTCCAACATTCCCGCCGCAGTGCAGGTCAGATGAGGTGATATACTGTGTTTTGTACAACATGAAACCGATAAGCGTGGCATAGACGGTACTGTTGACCGGCGTTTCCGCAGCGGCACCTCGGCAGCCCATAACGCCCATCACCATTGTCATCAGGCACTGCGATGGAAGAGTAAAACTGGAACTACCAAAACCATGGGCGCATGTGCACATTGTGCCGAGACCGGTACTGTGCCATTAAAGGGCACTAACAACAGCACCACCCGTGACATGTATACGCAGAGAAAACTTTTTCCCCTCTTTTGCAGCTTTAAATATAATCCTTGTATTATATGCAGGCTTTTACAGTACTTAGTTCCTTATGAGCGGTACATAGTCTGCAATAAAACGTGTAAAACTACCATTAACCTATCGGAATGCATTTCCAGTGCCCCACATCACGGTGGAAGAACAGACATGGCGACGTCTGTCTGCAGATCGAGCTGACTGCAACTCTGTTCGGGCTTCCTCCCTCTGCTGGCAGGAATGCTGCAGTGTTGGGGGTCATCATTTTCTGTCGTCTGCTAGCTATATGAGGCCCCATGTTTGCGTATTTCACTGCAAAACAGCCTTATAATGCGTGATGTTACTTATTCTGTGGCACTACTAGCTCTTGCCGATTCTGCATTACTGCTCCCTGTGCTATTTGCGAAGAAAAATTTAATATGCGACTAGAAATCACCTACCGAGCTCCCTCTTTGATCTTGATCTGCAGTGCGGTCACCCATCGTTGTAAAATGTCTTAGTAGGTGTCTTTCAGCAAGTTTTCCACATGCAGTTGTCTAGATGTGCTTGTGTTGCATCTCAGGTGAAAATTGCTGCACAGTAGCCTCGATTGTGCGTAAGCATGCAGGCAGTGATGAGATGAACAGAGCTGAGCAGGCAATCAATGCCGTGCGCACGTTTTGGTTTGAATGTACGAGAACATTAGAAGTGTCTAACTTGTAAGTGCAGCTCCTTTATGCGCAGTTTTGGTCAGAAACAATTGTTACAGTATTATTCTAGCTGTCAAATGCATCATTTACACATCAATATACAGGATGTCCCAACTATCATGCACCAAGATTTAAAAATATGCAAATGCCACATAGCTGGACAGAACCCAGTTAATATTGTTTGCTGTCTCTTGGAGATACTCAGATTATTTTTCTTATTCTGCCTAAATACATAATTAGTCAGAATGAATAAACTTCGCAAATATTATAATTAGATAAAAAGTGTGAGAGAAAATTGTAGAGCGACATGAAAAACTCCCAATACAGCTTTCTGTTGCTTAATACATGCTGCATAAGTCTTTCCGGGCATGCAAGCAGCCCACGAATATACGCGTAAAGTGCCTTGCAAGTGTTTTTCTTAGCATGAAAGAAGACCGCAAATACACGCAAAGTGCTCGAGCAGCCAGTCGCATGGCAATATTGCGTGTATTTGCAGGCTTCTTTCATGCTCGGAAAAACACCTTTATGCAGCACGTATTGAGCAAATGGAAGCTGTATCGGGACTTTTTCATGTTGTTCTACAATTTCATCATTGACACTTTGCACCTAATTATAATATTTGAGAAGTTAATTAAGCAAGACTAATTATGTAATTAGGCAGAATGCAAAAAATATATATATCCAAACATTACCTTGGTTCTGTCCAGCTATGTGGCATTAGCGTATCTTTAAATCTTGGTGCATGATAGTTGGGACACCCTGTATATCCAGTTGGGAAATGTCTGTACAGTCATGTATTTGTGTTTCTTGAATTTTCGCCCCAGCATGCCACATTAGCACTCAATAGACTAGGTGGACATTACTAGGCGTAAATAAAAGGATAGAATAGAGTAACTTGAAAAATACTCTAGATTAAAATAATGAATATTAAAAGTAAGTTGTGCAGTTAGCAGCAATGTGCATGCTATCCATGAACGCTGCACTCGGCAAGCCGCAGCTTCTTGCCTTATGTCCACAACTAGAAAAATTTTGCGCTTTGCAATAGCCATGTGGTTCTGCATTTGTACCAAAGTTGAGCACTAGTAAACACACCGTCTCTACAGTGAACTTTCACAAGTTGCAAAGCACATTTAGGTCAGGATAGTACTACTACGCTAGATATTTAAGAGGACATCCCTAAGCTCACTTCCAAAAGCCTCCCCAGACGCTTAGACTAGTACACAGGCATATACGGGACAATTTACTAGCGATTCTTTTATGCGCGCACATGTTTGAGGAGCCCCAGGCACAGCGCCAGCTGCTGTGATTGACCCGCCGACACACGCCATCTGCTGAGAGAGATGTAAACCATGACCAAAAAAATCGTCGGCATGGCAGCCTCGTTCAGACATTTAGTCTATTCTTCCACCGTGCCCCACATTGCAATGTAACTCTGTGCTGACTGGTGCTATTTTGTAAGCATGTCTTCCGTGCCCACCAAACTGATGACTCAAGACTGCCGATAGAACAGTTGGAGCTGGCTCCAAACAATCAAACTGCCAGTGCTTGGTTACCACAGCAAATCCAGCAAGAATGCTAGCACTTTATACTGCTACAAAGTGCACAAAAACTATCCACTCACATTTCCCTAATACTGACTACTTGCAACATTATTTGTGGCCAGTAAAAGGTGCACATGAGTCCTTCATCCCCAAGGTGCTATCACAATGAAATTATCAATTTTTCACTCTGGATTAAATGTGCATGCCAAAGAAAAGTGATGCAAGGTCAACTTGCGTCAAAAGGCTGCGTTTTGATAATCTTGTTTTCTCCGAATGATTGTGACTTAAAATCCTGCTTCTTTCACAGGTCACATAGAGATTACACAGATTGTCCAAAGTGCAATGCACAAGTGTTTTGCATCTCACCTGCATCATAATGTGCACTGTCCTGTTCTCAGCAGCGAAGTGCCTAAGCCACCGAGTCATTGTGACAGGTATGCAACACGATGAATACTCATTTGGTGCAGTAACAAGAAGTAACAAAAGAGCTAGCTTGAAGTATAGACTAAAGCAAATCACCATGGGGGCCCTTCTACAAAATCTAGTACGAGTGAGGGTCTTTTGCAATGAAATTTGTTGTTTGCTTTCTGTTGACGAAGTGGATGTGTCCAGATGCCCTCACACATTGTGACTCACACATCCAAAAGTGTACCCTGAAGCCATACTGCAGTTTCAAGCAGATTTAAGTATCCTTGATCATCTTATTCATTATTTATAAAATTCATGAAAACAAACCCATTTCACTGCTGCCATAACCATACTTCCATTTAACATATGAACATGGCTTCTCTAAGCCGTTATTTTATTCAGTCAAGCTGAAACAGAACAACACACTGTTCAGTGAACAAGCCTGAAAAAAAGGAAAGGAACTGACGCCCTGCATCACATTCATATGCATTCATAAACAGGAAAGGGAAATTGCTAGCTAACACCCAAAATACATGTGTTATACATTTATCCTCCATCATGAGATCTGGCTACAGAACACCTTTCTTGTGGAAGTGAAGCGGTGCAAGCAAAATGCCACACTTAGCACAGCACACTGTAAAAAGGAGATTAAGACATGTATTTTGTAGCATTCAATTTCATTTTCTATTGTTCTTTCCTTATGACAGAGTGCACCAATAGCACAGTGCGAGTCATGTCCGAGCCAATGATGAAGAGTGAAAAAAATGAAATTGAATTTACAAAATACAGCTTCAGAAGTATTAATGGTTCATACTTACAAGAAGATGAACAAATATTGAAATGAAAGGATTCATGTGGATCGACTCAGTCCGATACATTTCGTACAAAAAGTAGAGTGCAACTATTCGTTGGCATGGCCCACTGATAAGATCCGACTGTTGAATGAGCAAGGCCTGAAATAAATTCACATGGACAAAACTCGTCAAGCAAAATTAAGAATTCAATTAATCCTGTTTCCATTTGAAAGTACTTCTGCTAGACAGATAGATAAGCACTCAGCTGTGCAACAGTCTTATGCCTCTAGGCTTTGATAAAAAATTAAGTTGTGAGGCTTAACATCCCCAAATTGGCAAAGGACAATGGGTTATGAGGGATGCTGTAGTGGAGGGATACAATTTTTACCACCTAGGTTTCTTTAATGTGCATTTAAATCTAAACACACACGTGTTCTTGTATTTTGCTCTCAACAAAATGCAGCTGCCATGGCAAGGAGCCTGTGACCCTGTGCTCGGCAGTAAAACACTATAGTCACTGAGCTACGACACTTGGTATATGTTCTGTTTAGCATTTTCCATACCTGGGAGGAGCAGAACTTTTTATTTTACGCATAAGTGGTTTGGATGATTAATGTGTGTTTGACAATTACGCCTGCATCTAAATGTTTCAAAGGTTTATGGCTCACCCTACCTACTCGTCACAACGTTCATTGTTGGTAGCACCATACTCTGTCAACGGAAGTGAGAAAAAAATTTCGACGAGATGTAGTTGCTGCAGCGAGGACTCAAGCACATAAAATCAAATAAAGCATAGGTATCTTCCACTCATATTCTAGTGACGTTGAGTTGTAGTTCTGCTTTTCAAAGTGAAAAACATTGTAGCAAGCATGGTGCTGAAAGCTCTTCCTATTGGCTAAGCATAGCCTCTATATGTACTATCAGTATAAATTGAAACACAATTCCAAAAGTACTTAACATGTTCTGTTTCCAGGCTCACCTGCTTTTGTAACAGCTACTTGATGCAGACTGCAAAACGCACAGGTGGTACAACTTCACGCTTAGAAACCGGCTACCGAGCAATTACACGTTGCACGTTCATCTAATTATGCGAAGTACAGATTTTGATCAGTTAGTTCTTGTTCACGCTTCAATTTATACTGATGGTACATACTACTCACATACAAGTGGCTGCAGCTGCAATATTTCTTTTGTAACATGTATTTCTGCTGCTTCAAGGTATTCTTAAAGGTGCCCTGTAAAATATTTTCTTTAAACCCGAGAACACACTGGTGCGAGTGTGATGCCTTTCAACTTATATATTCCCAAAAAAATTTTTGAACAGGAGCTAATAATAACGGACATATGTCTATTTTCCCCATTCCCTCATAAATGAATGTTTCCACCCTACTGGGGCAGTGACAATAGCAATGCTCTGCACTACTGTTTCTTTCAGCAGTACACTTATAGCAACCAGTCAAGGATGGCATCCGACAGAGGTGCCCAAAGATAAGAAGCAGCGACAGGACAGGTGGCACACATTAACAACGAATGTTTGCTAGAACACTGGAGGGGTGTGCATGGTTATGAGCAATATCCTAATGGCTGGCGTCTATGGGCAATGTCATAGGCTACGACAAAACATTGGGGGCCTCGAAAGCCACAGAAGGAAGTGAGCAATATGTTAAGTGAGATTGTGGGTTCCTGCTGCAGTATAATATGCAACTTGGATGTTCATGGCACCAATGTCTACAGACAGCATACATTTTGTTCAAAAATTGTTGCTGTGTTCCTTTAATGCTGCCAGGTTTAAGCAACTGAACGATGAATTAAAAAAAAATTTTGTTTGAAGTGGTCAACAAAGCAAAAAAAAGAAAGAAAGGAAGAAAGGGATGGAAGATGTTCATATATATATAAAGCTGTATTCAATCGTAAACACAGTATGCAAATCCTTTGAGAAAGGGTGCTTTAAAAGCACTTGAATTTTCAAGACAGCCGTTAGATACAGAGCAGTACAAATTGCTATCTCAAAAGGACACTAAAGAACAACATTAAGTCAATTTAGACAGGTACAGTGCTGCTCCAGAACTTAACTTTCATTCATTTCACAGAAAAATGTTGATTATTAGCAGAGGAAATAAAGGCTGAACTTCCTTAATTTTGTGCCCAAACTGCAGCACCGGTGATGCCAGTGTGATGTTAGTGATTTCATGATACCCTTTTGCGCATTTCAGTTGCCCTTCAAATCTTGAAAAATTGCGAGGGTGACATTTTTGTTGTTCTCGCAGGTAATGTAATCCCTGTTTAATGAAACATGATAACTAATCCTGAGCAGAAGCTGCTGAAATCCATGGAGTTCCAAGAAGCTGATGTGGAAACTTCAAGCAAGCGTCACCACCCATCTTTCGTTTGTGTGATCATGCCTCAAGACTAACTTTTTTGGCATTCCAGGAGTGCAATTTATGAGCCCAGCTTAATAATCCTCGTTGGCGTACCTTTAATATCATGATAATTACAATTGTTACCCTATCAATGTAAGATCACTGATTTATTAGTGCCTCGACATGCCTAAAAAATATTTAGAAGAAATTATGCATAGCACATTGTTAATCTACTAGCATAGGAGCTTCTACAAGAATTTCATAATGGCAACAACTATCTGCTAAAGGTGTTTAGAATTGTATTAGCATTGCCAGCTCAGCACTGGTTCTTGTGGCATCATCCAACCCTTACAGCTGTAAGACAAAGATCATACCAACATATAAAAATAATTTGGTGCTCAATAATGACGTTTTCAAAAGTAGTAGTGAAATTATGATGGAACTTGGGAGTGCCTAAATGACATGACGTCACTTCGTGCTTTCAACAGTATTTTATTTATTTAATACTTCAAGGGCCCGTGGGCAGGGGCATTACATGAGGAGGTGGGCTGGACATGACAGACAGAAGTTAGGTAGGATGTTCAGTAATGGGTTTTTTCAATGGCAGTCTTGAAAATGAGAAGCACTAGTGATTTTCATTTCCTTGCTTAAAAAGAAAAAGCAAGACTATCACATTAGGGTGAGCATTCTCGCACCCCATGGGCAAACTGTATATGTGAGCATGTATCTGGTAATGGCTCAGTGATAGTGCACATGCTGACTTCAATTATGCTTCGGGCATGCACTCCGCTGTTTGCGTTTCATTTAACGCCAATAGTACAAGTGATGGTATAGGCTATGTGACCTGTTATTGCACTGTGAGGTAATTCCTATGCAAGTCATGAACCTAAGAATGTGGGAAAGAGATGCTCTCCAGAGTGCAAATGCAGGTGATGCAACAGCAGTGCTGGTTGCACATGGTGTGGCTTCCACACATTTAAAAAGATGCACACACATATATTTCCATCTTAAAGGGTAACCAGTTTTCCAGTCATTTGGGTATTCAGAAATGAAACATCATTAGTCCCTATCTTATAAGTAATAAAAATGTGCTTTGATTTCCAACTTTTTTTTTCTTTGAGCCCTGACTGGAGCTATTGCTGAATAGTCATTTGTTCCCATCATTGCCTCCAGAAGAAAATCTACCACAGCAACAACCACTACCAGCCGAAGTTACTAGGGCAGTGACCAGTTGCTAGCATCATTACCCAAGTGACTGCTAAGCATTTTCGTGGCTTTGTGGCGATGACATTATGTCTAGCAACTGGGTAACTGCACCCATGCCAATTCAGCTGATGGGATGAATGTCAGAAGTTTGGTAAGCTTTACTTCCAAGTCCGGTGACCAAATGAATGCTTTGATGATGAAGCAACGATAATAAGGTTCAAAGATGTCCCTGTACTCTACTTTAAAGCACTTGTTGAAAGCTTGAAGAACATTTTCATGGCAGAAAAAAACTGCCATCTTTAGTGTTTGCTAAATGCACCAAAACTCGTCCATGAAAGGATGGCCCTTCTATGCTACAGACAAATCTCTAAGACACATGCTGAATAAAAAAGAAAGCTAACAAAACTTAGTATCTTGTGTGTTCAAACAAGTGCATCCATGGATTGTACAGCATATTTCAACTGAGGCACAGGGTAATGTTCTGCCAGTTTGGGTGACTCCTGCCAAAGTAGACACTCAAATTTTTGGAGCGCTGGGCAAATAAGTGCCATGAGGTGTACACATCCAATGCTGATTTCTGGCAGCAAGCTTCGTTGATTTTATTTGCATCACTCCACAGTTTCCTTCCACAGAAATAAAAAAAAAACTTCAACCAGAAAAACTGTTAAACAGCCTTCTTCTCTATTGTGTTTCGTATTTTGTTATGGGCTTAGAAGCTGGTCAGTGAAAATGGCAAACAGAAGTATTCTGCATTCAACAAACCAGGGCACAGCTGACACGGAAGTGGTCTTGCTTGGCAAAATTATGCTGAAGTGCTTGGCCTAGGGACTCGAAAGTTTGCTTCTCTAACTGTTCATCCTGCAACAAGCTGAAATAAACAAAAAGCGTGCGTGGATAAGAACAGCTCAGATTGCAGTAATCACAGCAATTTTTTTTCCCACGTTGGCGAAAAAAGAAAAACAGACGTGAGTGAAGAGTAACTTATTACCTGAGTAAAAGAGCAAGTTCCTTTTCTGATAAAGCCATGACTGAATGGAAACCTGGACACACACACAAAATAAACAAGCTGTAGTTTTCTTCACAAGCTATCACATTGCGAGGAGTGCGCTTTTAAACGTTATGCATGATTTGCAACGATTGTCTAGCTGTGCGCAAACCACGCACGGAAAACGTCGTATCGACAAGTCCTGTGGAAAGCATATGTGCATGAAGTTCACGATCGTAAGTAGGGAAAAATGAAATGTTAGCTTGACAGACGAAAATCGTCAGTCAGAGAGGGTTGTTACAAATGACGACCTGACCATAGGAATAAAACCGCTTGTACTGCAAACAAAGGTTCTTACCGGAAGGTGGCTAATTACGTGGAATTGCCTTCAAAGAACATACAATTGGACATCAATTAAAGAGGAATTCATTCTTGTCTTGTTTTTTTTTTAAAGAAAACATTTCATACACCACGCTATTTCATTTACACATTTGCATAAACCTGCTACGGACGCCGTAATGGTGATGTCAATCGGGCTAGCAAAGCATGGTGGTGGCTGCTATAGCTTTTCTACAAATCAATTTCGGTTTCGTTTATAAGGAGGTGCGTGTGCTTTTATCGTGACGCCATGACGCAGAAGGCAGTCACGTAGGAGCAGGACACTATATTCTGTGCTATATCGGCCAAATGTGTCTTTTGCCACATCGAAACGTCTTGGGCCTCACTCCGTTCTCGGGCTCACTCGGTGATCTCTGCTGCATTATGACCACGCAAAAAGCAGCAGCAAAACAGACGACCGAGCGACCAAACTATAAGGAGTTTAGCCAGCAGCTCTCAGCGTGACTCAACGCACGGTGAGTTTTTAATGTTCATGCATAATCAAGAACACCTAGCATGTTACATGCATTACCTTAATCACACATTTCAGCAATTCCTGTCATTTGTTGCATTGCTCGTGAGTGAAAAGTGGGCAAGATCGTTCCAGTTCCAAAGAAAGCATCAGGTAACAGCTACTGCCCCATGTCGCTCACGTGTTCAAAGATAATGCAACATGTTATTTACACTGCAGTTGTAATCTGAACACCCCTGAACTGTTATCACCCAAACCAGCGCGACTTTCAAGAGGCCTTTCCTGCAACACTCCAACTTCGAACCTTCTATATTTATATTTCTCAATGACATAAGCAAAAGTTTAGACTCAGATATTTCTGTGAACGCCCTATTTTACAGACTTCGAAATGGCTTTCGATAAAGTCCCGCATAAACGCTTTCTACTAAAACTTTCGCAGCCAAATGCAAGTCCCCTAGTGTTCCAGTGGTTGACAGAATTTCTTGCATATATCGTTAACAATTTGTGCCCGCGAATCACTGGCACTTACTCAACGTCGTAAGACCAAAATTATAATACGCATGCGCAGTATGGGACCCGTAACAGTCAACCTGATTAACACCCTCGAATGTGTGCAAAATCGTGACATCAGGTCTGATCAGGTTTACCTATTTCAAGTACTCCCGCCTAACAAATGCCACGGATTTAAATGTCGAAGCTGGTCTACCTTGCCTCAAAATGCATCGTATAGTACATAAACTCATCATTTTTAAGAAATTTGATCATGCCTGAAAGTATAGGCGTTCTCTTTCAATTGCCTATTGTTGCGTACTCCAGGGTAGCGTACCGTACTGCTGCCGAGAAGTAGCGGCGCCTGCCTAACGAAGCTCGACCGACATTACTTATTGGGTAGCGTGGCGTTGTCGGCGGGCTGCAGGCATCCGGTAGATCATGGCGACCAAGCAGGAGCGAGACGATTTGGTAGTGCGAAACTTGCACGGTTTATTCAAAGGTAGTTGAAAGAAAATAAGAAAAGCATGAAGTATGAAGTCTCAAGTAAGAAGTATATCAAAGTACATTTCGGAGCCCCTTAAATAGCTCTCTACAAGTGTGGGCGGGATCTTGCTTCCATCGATGACACGTGACAGGCACGGAGAGAGGGTCCCTCCTCCAGCAATACCAAGCACGGGAAGGAAAGGTCGATCCTCTCATTGACGAATCCGGGGAGAAGGTCGGGTGAATGACCCCTCCGGTGCACGTGGGCTCCGGTTCAGAGAAGGTCGGGTGAATGACCCCTCCGGTGCACGTGGGCTCCGGTTCAGAAGGTCGGGTGAATGACCCCTCCGGTGCACGTGGGCTCCCGTTCAGAGAAGGTCGCGTGAATGACCCCTCCGGTGCACGTGGGCTCCGGTTCAGAGAAGGTCGGGTGAATGACCAGTCGCCACGTGGTGTCAGACGCCGACCCTAACAGCATCTCCGGTGGGGGAGGAAGATCTCGACGTGTAGGGGCCAGCAGCCGCTGTACGAGGGATCGGCGTGTCGGTATCAGGATTCCCCGTGGAGGTCACGAACCCTTCGTTCGTAGCAGGTAGATTCCGGGGAGTGGTCTTCCGTCCTTGGTGGCGCTCTTGACTTTTCTCCTTGGTCCGGTCCGGTGAAATTGGTCTTTGCCAGCAGGTCTCGCAACTTTTCGTCTCCTGCGAGGGCAAGCAATCACCCCAGAACAGTGCCGGACCCACAACCACAAAGCAACGAGCACACGGCCACTCTCCCCCAAGACACACCCGGCTTTAAAAAAAAAAAGAAAACCCGCTACACCCTTCCCATTTCCTACGCGCGTCCTTCCCCCCTTAACACTAAAAACAGCCATTTCTTGAAAGCGTTAAGACGTGGTTATTAAAATCAGCTAACAATCGGCTTCACTTCGGAAAAACATATGAATGCACGAAAAATATGCCACGGAAACCCGGATGAGCATGAGGCTTTCGATAATCTAGGGCAACGACTTAAACCGTCGGCATTGCCGTTAAGCTTACCCTTCTTGTAGCGAATATCGAAGGTGTACTGTTGAAGAGCCAAGCTCCAGCGCAAAAGACGACCGTTTTTCGTAGACATGGACTGCAGCCATGTGAGGGGACAGTGGTCAGTCTCTATGGTGAATCTTGAGCCAGCGATATAGCAAGCTAGCTTCTGTACCGCCCAAACTACGCAGGCGCATTCGTTTTCTGATGCACTGTATGCTTCCTCACGAACTGAAAGCTTTCTACTGGCGTACAGTACAGGATGTTCGTTCTCGTCATCTTTCTTTTGACAGAGCACCACCCCCATACCCCTGTCACTGGCATCACACTGAAGAATGAATGGCTTAGAGTAGTCGGGCGCGTTCAACACTGGCTGACTCGTTAGTGCGTTCTTTAGCATACTAAAAGCCTTTTCTTTTGCGTCATCCCACTTTACCGTTTGTGGTTCTGTTTTTCTGAGAGCATCCGTTAAAGGACTCGCAATCTCGGAATACCGCGGAATATATCTTTGGTAATAACCCGCCAAGCCAAGGAATGGTCTGATGTCCCGCTTGGTGCGTGGTTGCGGGAAGTTGTCTATCGCGATCAGTTTAACCTCGGAAGGCCGACGATGGCCTTGCCCTATTACATGACCTAGATAAGCTACCTCCGCGCGCCCTAATTGGCATTTCGGAGCCTTAACAGTTAAGTTGGCTTCTCGTAGCCGACACAACACGGTTCGCAGGTGTTGCATATGGTCTTCCCATGATGAAGAAAAGATAGCTATGTCATCGAGATAGGGAAGTGCAACGTCCTCCATTCCTCGTAGCACCTGGTCCATAAGGCTAGAGAAGCAATATGGCGCATTCTTCAATCCAAAACTCAGGACTTTCGGACGAAAGGTTCCCATCGGGGAAATAAACGCTGCAAGCCTGCTTGCCCTCTCGGTCAACGGAACCTGCCAATACCCTCTGACTAAATCGAGCGTAGAAATGAAATTAGCACTGCTCACTTTCTCAAGCCTGTCCTCGATATGCGGTATTGGATAAGTCTGGTCCTTCGTGATTAAATTGAGCCTGCGGTAGTCGATACATGGCCGCGGCTCTTTTCCTGGGACCTCAACCAAGATAAGAGGCGAGGTATAATCACTCTCTCCTGGCTCGATTACACCTAGCTCTAACATCTTGTTTATTTCAGCGGTCATGACTTACCGTTGACGAGGCGAAACGCGATAAGCTTTCGAACGAACCGGGTCCGACGAGGTTAACTCGATATCGTGAACGATCGCAGTCGTCCTGCCCGGTGTGTCTGAAAATACGTCTTTAAATTCAAACACGAGTTCCCTCAGTTCGGCCCTCTGAATGGGATTCAACTCCGCCTGTTCCACTAACTTATCAATGGTCTCGTGAATGTCTTTTGTCTCCGTCACGGCTGTTAACTCTGGAAAGTCGACAGGCATTTCCTCAGATTGGTTATTCAAAGAGGGTTTCACGATCATTCGCTTTTCCCCAACTTCAAAGCGTCGCGTGCGAGCCGTCCTGTCATAGTAGTGCTCAGCATTGTTTTGTGCTTTACGCATTTCCTGCTCAACAATCACTGTGGCAGGGCTTACGTTTAACAACTTTCTCCTACATTCTGCCTCTCGCGACATTTCAGGTTCCGCCGCTTTCCTGGTTTTTTCATTAGCTGGCGTACTTTCCGCCTCCTCCCCTATAGGGCTATCCTGTTCAGTACTAGTTGACCAATCAGCTGTCAAACCGGTTTCTTTCACCACTGGACTTTCATCCACTGCTTTAGCCGCGAGCTCCTTTGCCTTGGAACGAGTTAGTGATCGGGTTTAGTGTTCCCTCACTAAACCCGATTCCCTTGCGTCGTAGCAAATCCTCTGATTTGTTAGAAAACAAATACGGATACTGCGGCGGAAGATGTGCCGAGACGGCGGCTTCAGTGTCCAGTACTCCGAAAGGGCCTTCAATGCGAATTTTGGCCACCGGGAGACAAACACTGGAGGCCTCTACGGCTTGCCTTATCGAAGCACATTCCCCCGTGAACTGGCCTGCCTCTACGTACGACGGATGCACTACGTCCATTGTGGCTGCCGAGTCGCGAAGCACTCTACACGGTTTGCCGTTTACCAGAGGTCTCGAATGTACGGTTCGAGCAAGTTCAGATTCTCTGCGTTACTACTTAGTGACATCAACACTAGTTTGGGATTTCTGCATCCCACGGAGATATGCCCCGTTTGCCGGCAGTTGTAGCAAACTACTGGTTTCTTGGCCTCGAAAGCCTTTTTCTTTTGCTTTTCTGCCCTCTGTTCGGGTGACTCCTTTCTCCTTCGCTGTCCTCGTCACTACTTTTCCCTGAATCTGATCTTTCCTTTGCTTTATACCGACTCGACTTTGACCATCGTTTTGGCTTGTCGGGTCTGCATTTATTCATCTCCTCCTTAGGAGCTTCGCTGCCTTCGTCCGCACGGCGAGTTACGTACTTCTCAGCGAGATCGGCCGCTCTCGAAACAGTGTCTACGCCTGGCCTATCCTGAACCCAATACTTGATGTTTACTGGCAGCCGGCGGTAGAACTGTTCTAAAGCAACGCACTGCATTGTCTTTTCGGCATCGCCGAGTGCACCCTCTTCTCTGAGCCATTCCTTCAGGTTTACCTCCAAGGTGTATGCAAAATCTGAGTATGACTCACTTTTGGTCTTCTCGACTTCCCTGAACTTTCGCCTGAATGCTTCAGCTGATAATATATACTTTTTAAGCAGGGTCGCTTTGACTTCATCGAAGTCCTCTGCTTCTTCTTTCCCCATGCGGGCGATAATATAAGCTACCTCACGTGGCAGTAACGTAAGCAAGCGTTGCGGCCACGTGTTTCTAGCGAATTTTGCCTTCTCACACGTGCGCTCAAACTGCACCAGAAAAAGACCTATGTCCCCTCCTATACTGCGTAGGGTGCCATCAAGTCAGTCATTCTGCGCTCGCTTTCACGTGCCTCTGTGCTAGGTCTTTCAGAATTTTGAGCTTTCAAGAGCTCAATCTCTAGGCGCTTCATTTCGAGTGCGTCGCGGGCAACACGCTCTTCCTTTTCCTCTAGGCGCCTACGCTCTTCTTTTTCCTCTTTCTCTAGGCGCTTACGCTCTTCCTCTCTCTCTTCAATGCTCTCTAGGCATTCCGTCAGTTCCTCGTCGTCTGCCCCGGTCGCTTCGATCGCCTCAATGATCTCCGGCTTTCTCTTTGATTCGGCAATTTGGAGGCCCAACTCTTTGGCCAAGCTCAACAATTCCGGCTTCTTTAGTGCCTTCAAGTTCATGGCTGCCCTTAGTGCTGCTAAACCTTCACTCTATACAACCTTGACGTACTCAAACTTCCGTCAACGGATTAAAGAAAAATCACTGCAATGTACTTTCCAAAAAATACGTAAAAGCCAAGTGATATCTCAGTGAAAAAAAGCCGTGCACTCACCGTGTTCAGCAAAGAAGACTGGATGGAAGCCCTGCGAAGCGACGACCACCAGACCCAGCTCCGGGCCGTCCAGAGGGCTCACGAAAGGGCGGAGGCTCACGAGCTTCCCGTCCCAACGTGGGTGCGGCCCGCGACCCCTGCCGACCACTAAACCAAGAGTGGGTGGGAAGGGGTTCCTCAGGACCCAATAAAGTTCTTTCCTCCTCCTCACCATATGCAGTCATGATCCGGACACCTTCTTTC
The DNA here is from genome assembly GCF_050947875.1 of Dermacentor variabilis. NCBI lineage: Eukaryota > Metazoa > Arthropoda > Arachnida > Ixodida > Ixodidae > Dermacentor > Dermacentor variabilis. The sequence continues at coordinate 277,134,492 of NC_134568.1, read as the reverse complement.
CGAACGTTGTTGCCAGGATGAAGAGGCTACGATCTCGTAGTTGTCGTCCAAGTTGGGGTCTCCAGGATTCCGTATCCCAATCGCTGCCAGCCAGTTTGTTGCGTACTCCAGGGTAGCGGACCGTACTGCTGCCGAGAAGCAGCGGCGCCTGCCTAACGAAGCTCCACCGACATTACTTATTGGGTAGCGTGGCGTTGTCGGCGGGCTGCAGGCATCCGGTAGATCATGGCGACCAAGCAGGAGCGAGACGATTTGGTAGTGCGAAACTTGCACGGTTTATTCAAAGGTAGTTGAAAGAAAATAAGAAAAGCATGAAGTATGAAGTCTCAAGTAAGAAGTATATCAAAGTACATTTCGGAGCCCCTTAAATAGCTCTCTACAAGTGTGGGCGGGATCTTGCTTCCATCGATGACACGTGACAGGCACGGAGAGAGGGTCCCTCCTCCAGCAATACCAAGCACGGGAAGGAAAGGTCGATCCTCTCATTGACGAATCCGGGGAGAAGGTCGGGTGAATGACCCCTCTGGTGCACGTGGGCTCCGGTTCAGAGAAGGTCGGGTGAATGACCCCTCCGGTGCACGTGGGCTCCGGTTCAGTGAAGGTCGGGTGAATGACCATTCACTTATGTATATATATTGTCACGTAGTAGTGACGGTGAAGAAGGCAGCAAAACTGTGATTAACAAAACTAGCGTTTTATTGGGCGGACTTGTTCCCTCAAAAGCAGGCTACAGTCAAAGAACAACGATAGCGGCGAACACACTCGGCGATCGTCGAAAATCTGATCAGCGGGTCAAGCGCGTCATTTTTTATACATGAGCCACCGAACATTCCAGAGTAGTCGCTGGTGCCCGCGTGTTTTGAAGAAAGTTCTACGCCATTTGCTTCGCGCATACATGCAATCAGATTACACAGAGTTCGGCGGCAACAGACAGCACGTAGAACCATCAATAACATTCCAGAAACTTCCGATACATGCAAGCGCGTCCTGCGCTTAGGGATAATATTTGTTAGACGATGAAACGCGATCATTCGATAAACAAGTACACGTGTCAATACCCCGGCCCCTCTGCAACGAGACGTCTGACGAAGGAGCGTTGCCGCGCGCGCCGCTGTGCCATCACGTGATTGCTGAGAGAGTGTGAGGGGGAGAAGCCATAGCTGGCACCGTTCCAGGCAAGGACGGACGGACGGACGGTCGGACGCCGCGAGTATGAGCCATTAAAATAATTGCCTTCCGCTTTTGACAGCGGCCGGCTAGCATATCACCCGTTCAAGTCCGTCCTTCCTCTGGACTAGCATGGCACCGAGACCTAGCTAGGCTACTGGCGTCAGTGTGGATTTCGCTATCGGCGTCCTCGTCGAAGTGCGCAAGTACCGGCCCTGACTGCATGCGTCGTTTGAGTTCGCGAAATGCGTCGGCCTGCGGTGTTTCCCACTTGAACTCGACATCACATTTGGTTAGGTGTGTTAGCGGCTCAGCGATGCGTGAGAAGTCCTTGACAAAGCGCCTATATTAGGCACACATGCCAAGGAATCTGCGCACTGCCTTCGTGTCGATGGGCTGTGGGAACTTTGCGATGGCAGCTGTCACATGCGGGTCGGGCGTATTGCTGATGACGTGGCCTAGAAAAAGAAGCTCATCGTAAGCGAAGCGGCACTTTTCCGGCTTCAGAGTGAGCCCTGATGACTTCTAATAGTGTCGCAAGCCGCCTAAGGTGATCGTCGAAATTTTCGGCGAAGACAACGACGCCATCTAAGTAAGCAAGACATGCCTGCCACTTCAATCCTGCTAACACCGTGTCAATTGCGCATTGAAACGTTGCAGGCGCCGAGCATAGTCCGAATGGCATAACCTTGAACTCGTAGAGGCCGTCTGGCCTGATAAGGCGGTCTTTTCGTGATCTCTCTCGTCGACTTCTATTTGCCAGTAGCCAGACTTGAGGTCCATCGACGATAAGTATATTTAGCGTTGCAGAGCCGATCCGATATCAGTGGAAAGGGGTATACGTCCCTCTTCGTTATCTTGTTCAGTCGACGATAATCGACGCAGAAACGTAGGGCTCCGTCCTTTTTTCTTCACCAAGACTACAGGAGATGCCCACGGGCTGTTCGACGGCTGGACAATGTCGTCGCGCAGCATTTCGTCGACTTGTTGCCTAATATAGCTTCACGTTCTCGCGTAGAAATTCAGTAAGGGCTCTGGCGGAGTGGTCGAGCGCACTCTTCGGTTATTATGTGATGCTTTGCGACTGCGTGTTTGTCGAATCCTCGATGACGTCGAAAAGCAGTCTTTGTAGCGATGCTTTGCGACTGCGTGTTTGTCGAATCCTCGATGACGTCGAAAAGCAGTCTTTGTATCGTCGGAGAAGACTCCAGAGCTGTTGCTGCTTACTCATGGGAAGACTTGAATTTATTTCGAAGTCTGCTTCGGGAACTATGGTCGTCGGGATAAATGCGGCAGAATCCGGAGGACAAAGGCATTGCTGGTTTCCAGATTCCTCGATGTACGCGGTTGTCGTGCCGTTGCTGATCTGCTTGAACTCCTGGCTGAAGTTGGTTAGCATCACTTCCGCTTTCCCCGCGCGGAGTCAAGCGGTCCCTCTTGCGACGCGAATTTCACGGTCGAACAGTAGACGTTGGTCACATCTCGATGACGCCTTCTAAGTGAGCGGGTGTTTCGGTGCTGACGGAAATAACAATGCTGGAGCGAGGCGGCATGATCACTTGATCTTCGAGCACACTCAAGGCGTGGCGACTACGAGAGCTCTCCGATGGTATCGTTTGATCTTGCGGCAGCGTTAACGATTGCGACTTCAGGTCGATGATTGCGCCGTGTTGGTTCAGGAAGTCCATGCCGAGAATAACGTCTCGTGAACACTGTTGGATGATAACGAAGGTGGCAGGGTACGTCCGATCATGAACGGTAATTCTTGCCGTACAGATTCCAGTCTGCGTTATGAGGTGTCCTCCAGCTGTCCGAATTTGAGGGCCTTCCCATGCAGTCTTAACTTTCTTCAACTGGGCCGCGATGGGTCCACTCATGACGGAGTAATCGGCTCCTGTGTCTGCTAAGGATGTGACTGCGTTGCAGTCGAGAAGCACGTCGAGGTCGGTGGTTCTTTGTCTTGCGTTACAGTTCGGATCACGGCTGCGTCGCATTGACCTGTCGCTGGTACGTGGCGTCGTCAGGTCGTCTTTCATCGGCGTATTATTTGCTTCCAGACTTCGTCGGGACGGCGGTGTGTCGTCGAGGTTGTCTCTTCGGCGTCTTCGTCGGCGGCGGAGGATCCTTGTCAGTTCGACAAACAGCAACTGCACCTCCATCGGTTGATGCTTTTAGTTTTCCGGATATGGGCTGACGGACCGGCCCCAGGCTGGGTCAGTGTGTGGTCGTTGTTGCGGCTACAGGTAGCAGCCTGGTGACGACGAACGGGACGGTCGTCGAGGGCTCTACTGAGTAGCGGCGAGGTCACGTGGGTGCTCCCCAGGCTGTGGACGCGGCGCGTTGACGGCGAACCCTCTCAGTTCGCGGTATGGGCATCGGCGGTACACATGGCCGGCTTCTCCGCAGTGATAGCAGAGCGGGTGGTGGTCGGGGGCTCGCCAAATGTCGGTCTTCCTCGCGTAGCTGCGTGACGCGTGGGCGTGCTGGCGGCGACGGACGGCGGAATTGCGGCGTTACAAGGCCCTGGCGCGGTCGCGGAGGGGGACCTTGACGGCGTGCGACGGCGGCGTAGGTCATCGCTTCCGGCTGGGGCAATTGTGGTTGCACCTCAAGGAACTCCAAGCGATCGCTGAACCTCTTCTTTCACGATGTCGGCGATCGAGGCCACTTGAGGCTGCCACGGAGGCAAGACCTTGCGCAGTTCTTCGCACACAATGGCCCTGATGGTCTCTTGGAGGCCGTCAGAACACAGTCCTTCGATGGCGCACTGCGGCGTGAGCACTTGTCGGTTATACTGCCGAGTGTGCATTTCCAGAGTTTTCTCGATCGTCGGTGCCTCTGTACAAAGCTCAGCTACGGTCAGCAGCAGGAAGGAGCTGCTTCGCAGACGAAACGACATCTTGAAATCGGCCGTTTACGCGACAGCAGCTCCTTCCTGCTCCTGCCGGCAGGTGGCGACACAAGTCTGTGCCCGGGCCGGCTTTTCAGACGCCATTTTTTCCATAGGCGAAAACAGTTTCTAATTTTTGTCTTAAAGACAGGCGACTAATCGTGCCAAGTGTTCTACTAAACGAAGCAGACAACAAAATGCGATCGTTCTGCAAATATTGAGCAAGAACAGTGTAGCGGTGAGTGCACAATCTTTTTTTTTTTTTTGAACACACGCACCCAAATATTCAGGACCCTGTATATATAGTTGAAGAAACGAAGGGGCACACTAGCGAAAATTGCATGTTTAATGTTTTAACGTTTCGGCCGTAGCACGGTTCTGCTCGCGGCGTTGATGGCCGAAAGCTGCCTGATCCTAAGGAATACGTATGACGCGTGGCCTACCCATTTCGGAGCTGGAGAGAAACTGCTGCGCGCGCGCTCGGCTGCAATGGAGAGGAACCACGCCACTACTGGCGCAGGCAATCCATAACCACTTAGCGCAAGGCCTTTTCAGTCCGATCCATGACATCATGTTACTTACCCGCCGTGGTTGCTCAGTGGCTATCGTGTTGGGCTGCTGAGCACGAGGTCGCGGGATCGAATCCCGGCCACGGCGGCCGCATTTCGATGGGGGCGAAAACGCCTGTGTACTTAGATTTAGGTGCACGTTAAAGAACCCCAGGTGGTCGAAATCTCCGGAGTCCTCCACTACGGCGTGCCTCATAATCAGGAAGTGGTTTTGGCACGTAAAACCCCATAATTTAATTTGTTTAATCATGTTACTTGGTCCGACTGCCATAGAATCTAATGGGAATGCTCACGAGTAGGCAGCAGTGATATTGACGTCCCGGCTTTCATCACGCCAGCCTTGTCAATGGAAATTTCGGGCCAGGAAGCGTGACGTCATAGATCAGAGTAAACAGGCCTGGTGCTATCTAGGTGGTGTTGGCTAATCATGCGCCTTTTTCTCACTCTCTTTTTCTTTCTTTTTTTTGCGCATGCGCATGGGGTTGCACCAGAGGAGTTTTCGGCATACAGGCGACCGACAGGCGGACGGACGGACGGACAGACGAATCGGCTAGCCATATACAGCTTCGCTGTAATATCTTTCCTCCATGGCGCAAACAGTGATGCAAACAACTACACGAGAACGAAATGGGGTTTGTGTGAACTTAAGCAGCTACGCCAGAGTCGGTATAACGTGGAAAGCTGCAAAGTTGCCAACATAGAAATTGAGGAGGTCTTCGGTGTGCCTCTGCAGGCTGGTAATTAGATGACAACACTATCCTGGAGCCACAAGAAGCAGCTTCACACACAATGCAGCTGGTAATTCCGCAGCTGTTAAAACGAATTTCCAAGACGAACAAGTTCTCACTTTCCTTCAAGTTCGTATTAAAATTCGCGGACCCCATATACCAAGTGTTTCAGCGAATACTTTCAAACATGTTTTTTTTTATTTGCGTGTGGTAGATAGCACAATTCTAGTCCATGTGCTGGTTACTCGAAGAGGTGGACATTACTTGCACAAAAAATTGACGTACATAGTGGACTAATATACAAAAGTTAACTAAGTTTTTAACAAATTGTCTTATGGCACATATTGCAATTTATTAAGTCCCACCGGGGAGTTCGCAAGGCGGATCCACTTCAATGCATAAAACGACGTTTTGTAAGAAAGTAAGTGGAACGACAGTGAATTTCTACCTCAAGTTTGACGGCACATATCTCGTAAATGGCGTCATCCACACCATTCTATTCAAGTGGATATGCCTTGCAGTCTCACCCGCTAGTATTTGTTAGGTGCAATATGTGTCATAAGGTACATGGACTAGAATTGTGCCGTCGGCCACAGGCATTTAAAGAAATTGAAAGTCTTTTCTGAAACATCTTCTGCTTCGAATCGTGGAATGTTATTCTGGACATGCATGAATCACACTGTTTCACGCATGACGACTGCACGGCCGCTTTTATCCGTCGCCTCCTTGACTCTAAATAGGTCGCTTTTAAATTCGTACCAGGACGGAATGTTTGCAAAAAATCGTTTTCCTGCTTTCGTCAAGATGGCGAAACATGACGCTTGCTTTTTTTTTTTTTTTTTGAAGAACCAATTTATCTGGTTCTCGATATAGCAATGCTTGCGCTGTAAAAAAAGACAGTGACGGATAGCGCGATGCAGCCTGTGTACGGCAGACTTGCAATTGGAAAACATTGTAACGTTCGAATGCTTTCCGAGATAGTCACGATGTTAGCTGGTTGATTGAGTGAAAAATGTCACGTGAGTAACGTCCCAGATAAGGCGATTTTTTCGACGTCGTTCTGATGCGCGGCGCTGGATGCATCGCATACAGACATTTGGGAGTGGCGGGCGAACTTACCAAGATATGCCAATGACCGTCCATGTCCAATGGTGGCTGTGCGGTAAGGGTATCGGCGCATTTTTTTTTTCTTCTTCAGAACGACCGTATCGAACGACCGTAGAACTATCGTATGGGTAGTTGTAGAAGTACTTTTTTTGGGGCAGCGACTGACCTGGTGAGTAACTTGTGTTCTGAGTAAGCGTACAAAATTATGCACCTAAACATCCCAAAGCTATACGAAGCGCAGATATATTCGCGCTACCAAGTAGCATATATGTTACAACAGAATTAATAAATTCTTCCAATGGAAGAACGTACATTTTATCACATAACAATGCACGGCGAGATCGAGCAGGTAGCAGCGTGGATAGGCGGCCGGCAGGGGGCGCGCGCATTGAAATGTTTACGCGGCGGCACGTCGCTGTGAACGATTTGGCTTGATTTTATGGCAATGAAACGGTACTTATGCCGCGAACTTATCATATGTTGCCCTCCACGAAATGCGCAGAACGTCTCTTTTTACTCGAAAGAAGCGTACACTGTCATTCAATGGCGTCTCCGTTGAATGACGCCACTCAGCAAAACAATCTGTGTTTCGAATGTTCGCGCGCCTACACCGATTTCTTGGAGACCGTGGAGTATCGCTTCGTGTTTAACATTATCAAAAGCCTTTGTCAAGTCCAGGCCGAGGATTACCTTGGCGTCTCTAGAACGTGAGTCGATTATGTCATGTTTTAGTCGGAGCAGCACGTCCTGCGTGCACAAGCCCGGTCGGAAGCCGATGATCTCGTGCGGCCACAGGTCGTTCTGCTCCATAAAGTGCGTCAGTCTGGTCTGAACTACGCGCTCCATCAATTTCCTCATGCATAAGGTAGGGGAATGGGTCTTAGATTTTCTAGTTTAGGCGGTTTGCCCGGCTTTGGAATTAGGATCACGTTTGCAATCTTCCACAGGCGTGGCAGGTGGCCTTTAGTCCAAATTTCTTGCATGTACTCCGTCAGAGCGCTGATGGAGGCATCGTCCAGATTTCTTCGAATTTTGTTAGTTATCCCGTCAGGGCCCGGGGCTGATTTGGTTTTTAGTCCCAATATTACTGCCCTAACCTCCGCCTCCGTGATGGGTGCGTCGAGCTCCTCATTTGGAGCTCCGTCGTACTCCGGGAGGGATGTGCTATGCGTATCACCAATGTACATGGTGATTAGTTTGTCCATAAATTCCGCGTCTGCACCCTCATATGCGTGCCTGGCGATGAGGGGCCTCCCCGAAGCTCTGAGAAGCATACAGGGGCTAAATTTCAGTATGTATGCGGATTACATCACCCTCTGGGCCAACCAGGGGAGCGATGCGAGCATCGAGGAGCGCCTGCATGCGGCGGCGTACACTGACGTGGACTATGCGGCCAGTAGGGGTCTCTCGTGCTCTCCGCAAAAATCGGAGTTATTCGTCTACAACCCGAAGTCGCTCCGGTGCAAGCGTAGCTGGGAATTTTACATTAAAGTAGAGGGGAAACCAGACCCAAGGGTAAACCAAATCACAATCTTAGGACTTTTCATACAGGAAAACGGATATAATGATGGGACAATCATAAATCTAGAGGGATTTGCCACACAAGCACTTGGCATATTTAGAAGGGTCGCGCTGAAAGGACGAGGCCTGAAGGAAAGATGCTTGCTTAAGCTAACCCAAGCATACGTAATAAGCCGCGTCTGCTATGCCACGCCTTTCTTAAACATCAGGTCAGAGGAGAGGAGGAAACTCGACTCGCTCATTCGACGGTGCATAAAAAGGGCCTTAGGCTTACCAATTACCACCTCCACGGAGAAGCTCCTCTCTATGGGAGTGCAGATTACCTGGGACGAAATAGCGGAGGCTGTCAGAATTTCGCAGCTCGAAAGATTAAGCCGAACGACCAGGGGCAGAGCTATCCTCGAAATGGTAGGCCTGCAAACAGATAGGGGACTGCGAGGCAAGACAAACATCTCGCTGGACTGCCGAGAAAATATAATCATTCCCCCCCTCCCTCGTAACATGCATCCCATATTCAACACGGAGAGGAGCGAAAAGAGAGCAGAAGCACTAATCAAACGCTTTGATTCAATGGACAGTAAGTCGGTTGCGTACGTGGACGCGGCAAGTGGCAAGTCAGGTGCGGCGGTTGCCTCGGTGGTCGACGGCCGAGGTGCCCCCGTATCGGCCGCCACCATTAGAAGCTGCAATTCGGAAACGGCTGAAGAAGTTGCGGTAGCGCTCGCTTGCGTGGGAACGGAAGCAAATTTCATAATTAGCGATAGCAAAATGGCCATATGGAATTTTGGAAAGGGTAGGATCTCGCCGGAAGCGGCAAGGGTTCTGGCCAGTAGACGGCTGAACAGAAAAATTAGCCTAATTTGGACCCCGGGTGGCTGTGGAACCGCCCGACTGCCGGAACATGGACGAGCGTCTGCAAAATTATACGGAGATTGTCGAAAATTATTGGCTACGCAGGAGACTGGTGCCACCACCGTATAAAAGTCTAAACAACAGAGAGGCAGTCGCATGGCGGCGCCTGCAAGCTGGGAACTTCGTAAACCCGGTCTTGGCATACCATGTTAGGCATGATAGAGAAAACGATGAGTGCAAACACTGTGGGGCGAGAGGGACCCTCGATCACATAATCTGGGAATGCGCTAGCTCACCAGGCGCTAAAGCGAACATAAATTGTAGAGAGGTCTGGGAAGCCCTGCTGCGGAGCGAGGACCCTACTCCACAGCAACACGCCATCCGCCTGGCGGAAGAAGCCGCGAAGAGTCAAGGCCTCTTTGCTTGCTTCTAATCGCGGAGGTTCCGGCCCCCGTCCCCAAGGCCTGTGTGCCGGGGACGGGGGCCTTGGGGACGGGGAGTAGGGGCCTCCTTATCCGGCGGTACAATAAAGTTGCCACCACCACCACCACCACCACCACCACCACCACCACCACCACCACCACCACCACCATCATCATCATCATCATCATCATCATCATCATCATCATCATCATCATCATCATCATCATCATCATCATCACAATAATAATAATAATAATAATAATAATAATAATCAATCTGTGTTTCGCCAATTCTTCGCAGCACTTCGTGCATGTTTCGCTGGCCTTCCGCCGACTTTGGTAAAAGTGTCGTGACACTTAATTCGCAGCGAACCTTGCACTGGATATAAAAAAAAAAGTGGCGTCCCTGCAAGACAATGTTAAAATGGCAAATCAATGCGCACTCGACATCACCAATTGTAAGCATACATCTCTGCTTCCTTATTTTTTTTTAGTTCGCTGCGAAATGCTAACTTTTAATGAGTTCCATTAAACAAGCAAGACCACTGTAAGCGACAGCGCAGTAGGATTGCCAGATTGCTTCAGACGATATCATTTTTATCACAGTACCACTTTACGCGTAAAGGTAGAATTACATTAAATATTTTTTTTTCGTTCTTTTATATTTATGTAACAGCAGTTGAAAGTCCTAGCGTTATAAGCTTCTCGCCCAATATTGGCAGAGGTGTTTGCGCAGGAGACCAATGCTCGTCCAAAACTGTGCCAGCCGGTCTTGACAGCGAACGCGCAGGCCAGACTCAAATAGATCCTAAGCCCCATATATAGGGTTCGGATTTACGCTGAAATTCGTAAGCGAGAGCGCTCCTCAGGGACCGGAATTGTGAAATCCTTGTAGGTGACGAGATAATAGGGATGTCATCTGCCAACGATTAACTACCCCAACGCGCGCTGCGGTAGCTTGGTGGCTATGGCGTTGCGGTGCTGAGTTAGAGGTCGCAGGTTCGATCTCTGCGGCAGCATGTCCACGGGGGTTAAATGTAAAAAAGCTCGTGCACCTGGATTTAGGTTCGGGTTAAAGAACCCCAGGTGGTCAAAATTAATCTAGAGTTTGCGTTGCGATTGAGCTTTCATATTTCACGCGCCACGCTACATTAGAGACACGGCGAGCGGCGACAGTTATATAAGTCTGCCATTGATCATGCGATGCTGTACTTTATGTATATACAGGGCGAGTCGCGAGATGATCATGCGACGTTGTGCTGAGAAATATATATGTAAGGCGACGCCAAAAGAAAACGGGGCTCTTCTGTCACCCGTTTGGGCTGCACCCTTGGAGCACGCCAGGCGCGCGTCACACGGCGGCCCATCACGACGAGTCCCCCGCGAAGGCGTGCCTTATAATCGTATCGTAGTTTTGGCAAGTAAAACTCCAGACTTAAAGTTTTTAAACTGCTCTAACGCGCGAAAAGCTTTGTATGGCAGTGTAAAAAGTTATTTACTTTTTTAGGATGAAAATGTGCGATAGCAAGTTAGCTATGAAACAACGCAAGCCTCCGCGCGGTGAAACTGGTAATTTATACATTGAACACGATTAAAAGGGACTTAAAAATGGAAGAGGGACGAAGAGGAGCATTTCGACTGCGCGTAGGAGGTGCAAACAGTACGCGATTTGGAACATTTCAGAGAACACGTCGCTTTGTGTTCGCAAGAACGGGTAAAAGAAAAAAAAACAAGCACGAATTTGTGTAAAATAATTCGACCCACTCCTAGTACCCGAACGCTATCTGTATACAAATTTCACCATACACCTTTCCAGGACAACACGCTTTCCTTGCTGATGTTTCCCGGGGAGAACGTGTGCCTGTCTCGCAAATGAGATGGATTCCAACTAACTGGCTTTTTATGTCACGATCGAAGCTGGTTTCAAGTTGATTAATGGGATACTACACAAGCACTGTAAGGCCATGTTCACCTCACCCCTACTTGTGCGATCGAATTAGCGCTTGCATCAAAAAATTTTCGACGCCGTCTTACCGCCATTGCAGAAGCAACGGCGATAGTTCTCACTGACAGCGCAAAGCAGCATAAGTGCGCGTGGGCTCTACTACCAGTTCTCGTTCTTCACGATCTAAAGGGCACACCTCTGTTGAGCAAAGATGGCGACCGCATCCACGGATGTTTTTCTTGACATTGTCAAATTCGCCATCTTGTCAGCTATGATTGGCCCAGAGGGTTGCTACGGCCTCTCTGATTGGTCGTTCGATCCTGCGCAACGCAGGATCGAACGGTGCCCTGCACAGAACACCCTAGTTTTAACGGACTCGAGACCTGCACTCCAACAAATCTCCCGTTGTGGTCCTCCTAACAAATTCTGTCGAAGTTCACAGGATTTATTCAAGGATTTGAGAAGCAAGAAACGTGATGTGTTCCAGCGGATACCTTCCCATGTTGGTATCACTGGGAATGAAAGAGCGCACGCTTTAGCTAAAGAAGCGCTCTCGAGGCCACCAATGGTTGGAGCACCGATCAACCATGTTTCCCAAAAGACTTAATTCGGAGCCACTTCCGCTCACTTTCGATCCCGGCACATGAGCCGTGTGTAGCGAAGGGGCTTACCTGATCGGAGACCACTCCAATTTATAGAATAAGAACAGGATAGGGTTGCACTCCAGCATCGGCGTTCAAAAGTGAATGAGGTGCCTCTCCGATACGCACAGAATGCCAGGAAATTAGTGACGTGGAACACCTCATTTGGTCCTGCTGGCGCTTCACTATCGAGCGAAAAACTTTACTTGACAACCTGCAAACAAGATTTCGAAACGCGTGTGTAGACAGGTCATATTCCCTGAAGGACCGAGGATACTTCGCAAGGAGATTCCATGCCTTCTACTCGCATATCTACGCGACACCTAAATCATGGGCATATTGTAACAGATCCCTGAACAACGAAAGAGACGAACAGGCGGAGCCATTGCCGGCCCAGATGTCAGGCTAACACCACCTGTAACAAACACCGTAACCAACCAACCGACCTGGCTCAAAATGCCGCCATTTCAGAATTCGACAGTATTACGGGATTGATTGATTCATTGTGAATACAAACATTTACCAAGGCACACGACCGGTAGCACTTGCGAAATATGCACATGAAGCGATGATTGTTGACTGTGAACCGTGCTGTACATAGAGGTCGAAAAACTCCAAGTACAGGAGCACTGAAGCTGTGCATGATTTTACACGGTACGAAGAATTTGATACTGTCGTTTTGACTGATTAGGCCCAAGACCTTTACTTATACGTGCTAAGGATCGCTTAACGCCTTAGAGACTCCCACTCGAAGATATATAATCAGATTCGCTTGGTATCACATCGACTCCGTCGCACATGTAGAATCGTGGACTGGAAATGAAAAAAAAAGGAATCACACGAAAATTAGAAATTAAACCAGATAAAGAATAGGGGAAATTAATTCTTATGTTTAATTGAAATGTCGAACTAATAAGGATAATGGAAATAAAAGTGGACTAAAAGATAACTTGTAGTGAAAGGTTAGAAGAAAAATATTCTGGTCAGATAAGAAGATGATGAAGATGCGGTCACTGACCAAGTCAAGGTGAAAGAACACCGAGACGTTTCGGAGCGTGTGCGGGTTCCTTGGTCACACTAAGGCTGAAGAGCATTTCCTTGTTTGTTTCCTATGATACTTTGCAATGAGCGGGAGTAGATGGCAGGTATGTTTCAAACTGTCCTGTTGATAGTGTCGGCTGTCGTTTAGATCAATAAAGACCCCATCAAAAGCCGGATCACCTGGCTATATTTCTTGGCTATGGTGGCCGCATTATCCCAATCGATGCTGAGAGCGTAATTATTGACGTTTTCGGCGAGGCCGTTTGGCGCTTTTTTGTTATTGGAGACGTCCCTTGGTGCTCGTTGATTATTCTAGTGAATTTACCGGTTTCGACGATGCTGCCGATGTAACTGCACTTGCAGTCAGCACACCATACCTTGTACACCACGCCCGGATGATCCTTGCTGTCAAGCCGGTCTTTCACATTCACTAGTTGGTTTCTAATAATTCACAAGTTGTATAATCGGCAAGACAGTGTCAGCCAGCACCCGCAAAATGGGTAGGAAGATGCAAAGAAAGTTTCGCGTTAAAAACGCAGAATGATACCCCTGTGTGTCTGCATCCTTCCCCATAATCTTTTCCGGTTGACGGAAGCGTGTACCTGGAGGCTTCGACCTGGGTTCACCCTCGCACCTGCCGTCGCCTGGGCTTGGAGATCGACAAGTGGGAACCTTGGGCCGTGTGCGAAGTGCCCGATTTCCGCGCCTACGGTGGGTGCTCATCACCTATTGTGACTGTGCCCTGTGACTCAGGCGAGCATGCAAAATATGTTCATGTAGACAAAACTCGAGCCTTATGTGCTAGAGGACGACACCTGTTGGTCAAAGGAAAATAATTTGCCGAAGTCATTGTTCTTGTACCTTGATCACCCAGGTAAACTGGTTGTCTGAGGTTTTTAAGGTATCTTTAGTTCATGTGCCTAGCAGAAAATCACACGAGTAGACGAAAGCATGCAGACAGACCCTACGGGTGTATACTTGTCGTTTACCGACGCCTATCTTCTGCAAATGCACGGAAATTAACAAAAGCGGTGTTTTGTTTGTTCTTTATGCCAGTTTATTTCAAGTGGTATTTATTAGAAGCCCTCGTACAATGTCTGATGTCTATTGTACCCTAATGTAGCGTTAGTGGACCGGGTTTCATTCGACGCACAGTCTTAAGAGGATATACTAAGTTTAATGAATAGCTAAAACTGTATTATTTATAAGACAGTGGTGAAATATACATTGAATGGGAAATTCACCAAAGAGTGGACGATGCTACGGTTTCCCCAAACTATCAACCAGCTCACTTGCATGCAAAATGTTGTTTTAGCAATTAATCTTCTTCACTAATCAGTATAGCCTCAGAAAAGGGCGGTCGGCGACAGCTCCCAAAATAAAAACAATCCGTGATCTTCCACCACCAGTGACAAGCGTGGAGCGAGAAACATGCCATTTCCGGGATTATCAAAGTAGTTGATAGAACATCGAATGCTAGACTATATTATAAACTATAAATCGTTCTGTCATTGGGTATCACAAATCGGATAAAAGATTAACTGTAAAACAAGTTACAATTTGTCCATTGCGATGAGTATTCACCTGAACAAACACTGGTTACATCTGGAGTGCCGCAGGCCATAGCTGAGGCTCCCACTGTTTTCTAAAATGTTTGCTAATGACCTAGCTGTTGACGCAGATGCGAAATTTCGCATTTTCCAGGGTGATTATCTAACAAACAAACAAACAAACAAACAAACAAACAAACAAACAAACAAATACCGTATAAAGCTTTTCGTTCTTAAGGGCTGTTTGCTACTGGCCGGCCGCCACCGTAATACATTACTATTGGTTGGCAGCTGCTCTTACGAACAGTCCAAGCGCAAGAAAACTTTTACAAGGAATTACAGGATAAGCTTTTTCTCATAATTAGCACACTGAAAAGACATATCGCGTTATACTCGGAGTCATGTTCCTATCGCACGACATGAGGTTCCTTTCCCCGCCACCCAACTTGCGCTCCTTTTTCTCGCCCTTCAAATTTCGGCGAGCTCAACAACGAGGCGACTGAGCATTACAGAAAAGACAACCTGTCGTCGATCGGAGGCGAATACTGTCGAGTACGCTGAAAACAGGCGAGGATCGGCGAGGTATCAGATCGAAAGTCAACATAGCGATATGAGAACGAAGTGGAAAGGGTGACGGCAGCGCAAGGCGGTCAGCCTGGTCCCCCTATCAAGAATATTTACCCAAGATTTAGGTCCAACGACCTGATTCGCTGCGCCGATGGGCGTCCGCTCGGACGTACCTGCGCAAACGCAGCTCCCACGACGCGTTTGCGTGCTCGTGTGGGCCATCTGGGGAGTGCGTCGCGGCCCTGTTTGCATAGCATAGCCGGATGGGTGATCCGTTTCCATGGCGTGCCCGCGTGGCATCCGACGAGCGTTCGACGTTTGTGCAATATGGTCCCGCACATATTACTGTAACAGATAGCGCCTTATTCTAAAACTGCAGCTACGGTTTTGTTGCGCATCGTTGAATCACGCTGTTATTGTAATATCATCATGGCCCTGGTGTTCTTGGGTCATATCTAGCCCTTGTGCCAGTCAAATTCTCAAAATCAATCAATCAATCAATCAATCAATCAATCAATCAATCAATCAATCAATCAATCAATCGTAATAACATTTATGTTTCCTGACTCCATAGAAATCTCCATCGCGTTATATTTGTAGTCGCGTTAATCTATAACAACAAAAACAGATTAGGGCCCGTATTCACAAAAAAATTCTCTTACATAAGTGCTGTCCGCGACTGCCCATTGCCAAGCAGTGGTTGCCTCGTTTTTATGACGATCACATTTATGAGTGGAAGACCCCGAACGCCGGCTGATGAGGAGCCGATCTTAGATAAGGGAGGCTTTCGTGAATGCAGGCCCAGATTATACAGAACAACGAACTTTCAGAGGCTGCTTGGTTTCGATCGGGGTAGATTAAATTTATCTGTGCTACGCGTTCCGCTTGTGAAGTATATGCGTAATTTTTTTTCCTTTCATAAGCAGGTTTCCGCAGGCCTCATGTGCTATATTCAGGGTCTCTGTACTTTGAGTTGTCGATTAATTTTCCCTCGCGCCGCAACCTCCTAGCCTCCCGGTTAGCTATAAGATGGCAAAGCGTCCGCCCCGGAAAGGCGTTGATCCCGGGTTTAATCCCCCCTGACCAGGACGAACATTAATTCGAAAGCATTACATGTCCCATCAGGCAGAAAATCCGGCGTGATCCGGCGATGATACCAAAAATCGTCATCCTCAGTGACGTCATCAGCGTTAGCGTATTGTATGGCGTCAGTAGTAAGCAAAAGATAGTAAACAGTATAACAACTATAATTAGTAGTAATTATGGGTAATTCATGTGAATTAAAGAAAATTAAGGTGAATTCGAGTGAAGTGAATTAAAGTTCGAACAAGTTAGAGTAAGGTGACTTAAGGTGGCGTAAAGTGAATTTAGGTGAAGTAAAGTGAATAAAGGTGAATAGAAGTGGATTAAGGTTGGTGCAAATTAGAGCAAAGTGAATTATGTTGGATTAATGTGGATTAAGGTGCACTAAAGGGGTTTAAGGTGGATGAAGGTTGGTGCAAATTAGAACAATAGGGAGGAAAGTGGATTAAGGAGAATTAAAGTGAATTAAGGTGAATTACAGTTGAGTAATGTTGTTACAAATTAGGGAAAGGTGGGTTAAGGTGGATTAGGGTAGAGTTGTGAAGGTTACGTGACAATGTATGACGCCACGTATTGTGGACGTAACCAATTAATTAGAGAAGTCATAACGCTTTGGAATTCAAATCACGTAAGGATACTTAAGTGACTGTCAATTTTTTTCTTGAATTTGCGATGCTTTCTTTCTGACAAACGCGTATGGGTTTCCGTTAAGGTCCTGGCAGGCGAATAACAGCTTTTATCTTTAATGAAACTCCCTATACCTTTCGGATTTCTGCAGAACCGAATTGCCAAGTTTGGAGGTCACATTTATAAGGCAAGGGCTGTGTGGGGTTCTCCCAATATGATGTAGTAAGTGTGTCAAGTAACAAGACCGTGCTTATGGTGTTGATGCCGTGATGACATTGCCTGTGTGCTTGTGACTTCTGTAAAGGTTGTGCAGCGTTTGCTGTTATTTTCATCCCGTTTCCTCCTCCCCCCCTTTTTTTTTTCTCTGCTTGAGACTTTGGGATAACCGGCCCCAAAGAGCTAGGTCTATCCTACCATTTTTCATCTAATAAAAAAAAGTCTTGATAAAGTTGTTTGGGTGATGTTAACGAGAACATTTTTTTAATTTTTTGCCACGTATGACATCGATAAAGTGTTAGGAAAGACATTTGATCATGAGTACTTGGGCGTGATTGTTAGTGCATATATAAAAAATTTATACACGTGTGACACGCGTCGCATCTAAAACATTTTTCCCACTCTGTTCACAAAAATTGTACATTGGGAGAACTTCACTTCTTGCAAAATTTGTGCGAGTACATCTTGAGTGCGTTCAGTTCTTGAACAATACCTTGTTGGATATGTTGTCAACCAAATGAATAAAAAAAAGAGAAAGCTGCGTCGTTAGTGTCAAAGCTATCCGAAGTATATAGGGCCGCGATATGTAACGATGCCTTCCACTCGATTCTATGCCGCTCTTCACTCACCATTCACGGTCAGCTGATGGTAAAATTATAACAATTAACTTCTTCTAAATGGTAAAAGTAAAATCAGAAATTAGGGACATCGGAGTGGAGCTCGGCCGCTTGATAACAACGCTTTGACCCGCCGCGGTGACTTAGCGGCTACGGTGTTGCGCTTCTAAGTACTTGATCACGGGATCAAATCCGGCCTCCATTTCGATGGGGGCGAAATACAAAAGCGCCAGAGTCCCGTGCATTGGGGGCACGTTACAGATCCTCTGGTGGTCAAAATTAACCCAGAGTCCCCCCCCCCCCCCCCCCCTGCGGTGTGCCTCATAATCAACTAGCGGTTTTGGCACGTAAAACCCCAGAATTTATTCCAATTTTTAACGCGGTGCCCTGTGTCACTGCCCGCGATGACGCAGGCAGTGACGTATAGAGCATGATGCGCAGCCAATAACTAGGCTGGGTCGAATCAGGCCAAAAAAAGAAAAAAAATAATAATAAAGAAAAAGAAAACAGAAGAGCGAGTTTGATCTCCGTATACGTTGAATGCGCTTGCCAGCGGCCCGAATATCTATCATCTAGTGTTCGATTTTGTGACTGTGTTATGAAGATAGCTATTTCGGAAGTTTATGACTGAGTTAGACAAAAGCTATCGACTCATTCATTGTTATGATTGGACCCGTACATACTTACAATGCATTCTATGAAACGTCTGGGCGACCGAAAGCTTCGTGAATCCATACAAGTGCCTGCCCTTTTAGCATGAGCTCTCGAGTACATTGAATCGTCAAATAACAGAAACCAAACGCAGAACTGGCACTCACCTGCGCGCTCTTGACAATTAAAGGCAGTCGGCCGCGTGCACCGTTGCAAGTCTTGGCAGCGTGGTCGCCAGTAAGCATGCTCAGAAGGACATGTAAACACACGTGCTCATGTCGCCGATCGTTTGCATCTTGCACGCTCGCTTTTAACCAACAAGGACTACCTTTATGCGTTGCGGCGTTATACGCGACTTTACATCCCATCTTTGATTGTTACAAGTGTGATATTTAAAGGAAATTTTCGCGCTTACATTAGTGCAACACAGTACACAACTTCGAAGTAGATTTCCTTCAAGGGACGACTCATTTTGTCAGTTGTGTGCTCCGAAAGTCCGGAAGAAGTGCTCATTGAAGGCGAACGCCTTAGATGGCTTATGAGTCGAAAAATCCGACGACCGTCCGGAGTTATGGCACCAAAATTCAAGCTCATGCGCCAGTAAGCCATCAATTTTTTTATCAATAAAAGAGCTCGATTATCTCTGTTCTCGTTGAACGGGCACCCTTCTAAATAATCACTGTGACAACAAAAGTGTCTGCGTGTGGTTTTTCTCGGTTTTGTTCATATTTGCCCAGCAATGTACACGTGTCTTATGACGCTCGGAGGAGTATAAGTACTCCTGCAATAACTGGAAATAATTACGTTGAAAGTTAGCTCTGTGGTGTTTGTCTATTTGCCTTTCCTTGTCCTTCTCATTCTGCCTGCACTACTAGAAAGTAGAAGGCACCATATATACAAGTCCATGTAGCTACCCTCGTAGATCGAAGTGTTAAAAATAAAGAAAATTCATTCAGTGAACTTGCGTATGTGTCTTAATGGCCTTCATATACTTGTCACGACCTTTCTAACGTACCATTAACCACGCAGAACCAGTGGCGATGTCTAGGCAACCGAAAAAGAGAACAAGTAAAGAGAAAAACAAGAAATGGGAAGTAACAACGCACTTGAATGAGAATGTCAAAGTAATTTAATAAATTTCTCGGGAGCGCGCAGCCTTTCGCATTCATACCCGCCGCGGTTGCTCAGTGGCTATGGTGTTAGGCTGCTGAGCACGAGGTCGCGGGATCGAATCCCGACCACGGCGGCCGCATTTCGACGGGGGCGAAATGCGAAAACACCCGTGTACTTAGATTTAGGTGCACGTTAAAGAACCCCAGGTGGTCGAAATTTCCGGAGTCCTCCACTACGGCGTGCCTCATTATCAGAAAGTGGTTTTGGCACGTAAAACCCCTTAATTGTTATTATTTCGCATTCATCCTCATTAGCGTATGCTAAAGTGACTGTCAACTTTTTTATAGGTATTACCGCGCACATTTTACAAACATGTTTAACTACTTAGGCACTGGCATTGTATGTGTTGTTTAGTCGTCTGACATTAATATTAAGACAAAGCCACGATTCAGCATTAGTTTGAAAGAAAACTCCTTCAATCTAGCTGCACTTCCCAACTTTCGCACCTTCTTGAGCGATTTTTATGCTTCGTAGGAAACTTATTTATTTGATGAGATTTCCATACGGACCTTAGGCTACACAGAAGACAGTGAGTGAAAAAAACTTTTCAGATTTTAGATGCACAAGTGTTATCAATACCTAACCGCAAAAAAAGTGATAAGGAGCAATTGAAATAAACTCTTGGTAGTGACCCACACTTGATGCTTAGCAATCACGCAAATCTTCTCGTGGCGGTTATCGACGTTAATGCGCAGCCTCTAAATTTTCCTTTGCTAGATTTTCCTTCGCTAGTTAATGCATCCTAAGCACAGAGCAGAATTACAAACGCTGCTAATTATGTTTTTCAGCCGAGTACCTAAACCCCGCCGATGTGTAGTCGACACTGGGCTTCACTGCAGAGCAGAGTTGTCGCGCAGAGTAAACAGCATTTGCACACTGGATCGCGCGCCGGGGGAAGCGGCGTTGGCGGCGCGCGCCGAGCGGCGGCGCTCGGCGCCGTCGTCGCTGACCGCACGAGGGCGTGTTCCGAGAGAGGCGCTGGCGCCTCGCGCGGCGGAGCGGGGATCGGCGCGCGTCTCGCAGGGGGGGGCGGCCGCGAAGACTGCGAAGCCGCCCGATCTGTCCTTCGAACGACCCCGAACCAGTGGGAGCACGACCGGGGAGATGTCGCCGGTGGCGACGGCCGTGCCCTGCTAGAGGATGAGCGGCGGCCGCTTCGACTTCGACGATGGCGGCACCTACTGCGGCGGCTGGGAGGACGGCAAGGCGCACGGCCACGGCGTCTGCACGGGCCCCAAGGGCCAGGGCGAGTACTGTGGCTCGTGGCACTACGGCTTCGAGGTGTCTGGCGTCTACACGTGGCCCTCGGGCAGCGGCTACGAGGGTCAGTGGCAGAACGGGAAGCGGCACGGCTTGGGCGTCGAGACGCGCGGCCGCTGGCGCTACCGCGGCGAGTGGACGCAGGGCTTCAAGGGCCGCTACGGCGTGCGCCAGTCGCTCATCTCCGGCGCCAAGTACGAGGGCACCTGGGCCAACGGCCTCCAGGACGGCTACGGCTCCGAGACGTACGCCGACGGAGGTCAGTCCGCCCCGACCTTGGGCGCCGCCGCCAACTATTTTCGCGCTAACTCCGGTGACCGTACCTGGCGTCGCGGCCTGTAACCATGGCGACCGAGACGCCCTGCTGGCCACATCCCTGGCCTCTCGGTCTCCCTGGCTTTAGGGCCACCCAGCACACCGCGTGCGCTAAGGGCACGGCCCGCAAGTCAGCGTCAGGCTATATATAATACACACACACACACCAAATAGCGGCCGTGCTCTTTGGCAATGTGTTCCTTCGGCCACTCCCCACGCCCCATCGAAGCGGGAATCTTTTCTGCCCTGATCAGGAGCGAGGTTCACGATTTTCGTTGGTGCTTGGCCGACGTTCCTCGAATGGCAACGGTGCAGGATGCGAGCGGTCCATTTCAATGAACAGACACCGCCAGAGACACATCAATGGCCACGTTTGTGCGCTTGGCCGTGGTTCCATGCATGGGTATTTCTCAGCATGATGAAGTAAACGGTCCGCCGCATGTGTGAAAGTGCATAGCGAAGGAGAGACTAGAGTGCTCCGATCTCAAGTATCGAGGACGAAAACGCAACGCTCATCTGTTTTGAACCGCATGCAATATAAAGGCAACAACCTGTTTAGACATGAACTCGGAAACACCTTGAAACAGACCAGCACGAGTGGAATTGTAAAACACTTTTTTAACACGATAACGGCGCGCACGCCTCTAGCTCGAAAAGTGAACGTGTAGTTTACAAACAGTAGGGCGTTATCACTTTTTCTTTTTGTATGCGAATTGCGTATAAATGCATCACAGAGAGCGCCAATCTTGTTATACTTGCAAAGGGTCAAGTACGTGATTGCTACGAGACTTCTTTTATGCTCATTTTATTAAACGTGTTTTATGCTCACGAACATGTCATGAACATATTCGCATCAGAGTGACTGCTATTCTACTGAACGAATTCCTTCCATTGCACCCTAGAAACATTTATTTCCTTTTTCTTCAGAAGTGCGTCATCGTATCTCAAAAGAAAAGTGACGTGTGCAGCGTGACATAACGAAATTACTGGCAGTACACGACAGAAAGGTATATTGCGCCATGTTGCGGCTGCCCTGTGGCCCTGTCAGTGGAAATTCGCTTGAGTCTCCTACTCGCTGCTTGCACGTTACTGCTCAGTGAAGCAAAGATGAGACAATAAATATTATCACATTGCGCGCGCCGAAGTGAAATACAGCGTAAGCTCACCGTTGCCATTCTAACATCGCGTCCCCGACGAGTGACACCTTTTAAATGCGCAGGCATTTCGACTGCATAGGTTTTATGGTAAGAAAAGGCAAGCGTGCGAAACACTGACGTGAGAAGAACAAGGACTACGCAAACACAGTGCATCGCGGGGTGAAATCAACGGTCGCTTAACACACATCTTTTATAACGGATATGACGTCGTACGAAACTGTAAGACAAGCGCTTCACGTCAGCTATCCCGAACAGGGCGAGCTTTTCTTTCTCGTTGCTGGTGTGCGGGAAAGACCGGTTAACCTGCACTTGGGAAAGTGAGCGCCGGGGACGAGTGTTGGCCCGAGAGTCGAACCGCGCCCTCTGACACGAAGCGGCGCTCACCTGGCGCGCCCCGGGTCTGCTCGAACAATCAAGTAGAAAGCTTCGCTCCGCTTCCTTTGCCGT
Source organism: Dermacentor variabilis (assembly GCF_050947875.1). Taxonomy (NCBI): domain Eukaryota; kingdom Metazoa; phylum Arthropoda; class Arachnida; order Ixodida; family Ixodidae; genus Dermacentor; species Dermacentor variabilis. Next base: position 277,111,946 of record NC_134568.1, on the reverse strand, counting down.
CGCGTGTATACCGAGCCGCGCTATTTACAGTGCCGCGCCGCCGGCACAAAGAAAGTCGGCGCGTTCGAAGCGAGGCAAGGAAAACCTCGGCTTGCCCTGCAAGGCGTATGGCGCGTATACGACGTAGTGCTCGCATTATTTGGCGTTCACGTTAAGTTTGTCCGCGTACGCGTTCATATTGCCCGTACGGCATGTCGTGCTTCAAAACACAGGTTGCACTGTAGTGACGCTCCTGTAAGCTGGAGCTGTTCGGAGAACCTCCTTAGAGTGCGCGTGAGGGGTTTCTGTATCGCGGGAGACTGTTTCGGACAGCGGCTGTGTTTATCTGAGTGACAGCTGCGCAGTTGGTTGTGACTTTATTAGCTTGGAGATTGGAGAGTGTGGCATTTATCTTATTGGGAAGTTGGCGTGATCGCTGCAAAAGCGTATAATGAAACAGCGAATAATGAGCCACAAGGAAGAGGGAACCGGCTCTCGCCTCTGTCTTTTCGGCTCGTTGTTCACTGTTATTTTCTCAAGTACTTGGCGAAATTATAGTGCGCGCCATAATGGTTCCTGGTGCTGCTATTTTTCTATTGATTATGGTTTCTGAAAGTTTTTCCTGCTCTGTAGAGGCTCCCCGGGTACGTGTGAGACTAATGTGAAACGACTACATTAAATCTTGAGGTATTCACTTTCCGAGTCGAGGTAAACACGTGGCGAAATTCATGTGCAGTGCTTGAATCTTGAGTGTATGAATATGCAGATTTTTCCTGTGGTATACTAAATTATGCACATTTCTTTAGATATGGACGACGTGTAAAACGTGCATTTCGCGTCAGGATAATGTTATTGAAGCTACTTACCTGGTTCGATTTCTTCCTTCTGCTTCGCAGCAGTCAGCGCAATAATTAACCGTAACTTCAGCTATAGTCAAATTTGTAGTACTGGGCTCCAACGTGCTTCCGTTTGCGGTTCTAAGTTCTTTGCTTGCGGATAAAAAAAGGCAGTATCAATGACTCGCATGCTTTGTATATGTTTTTTTTTAAAATCCCACTCCATTTCTTTCATCCCTGACCACCTCAACTGCAGTGGAATGCCAGGCTAACCTCTCCACGTACCATTAAGCTTTCTCTCCTGAGATGTTACCTCCAGGTTGCTTTACTGTGCCGATAGTCATGTGTGATGGCTGCAGAAACCACCCTCGATTAAGGAACGAAGACAAACAAGGAATTCCCGCTTTTGACGGCACAAAACGTGGCTTGTCACTGATGTCACCAGTGCGTAACCAGAGAGAGGCACATGCATATTTGATGACTAACGGGCTCGCAGCTTCTTTATGCCAACTGAAGCGACTGGCCCTCATAGTGTATGCAGTTTATAATTTGAAGGCAGATATTTCCTATCAGATGCCTACAATATGTAGCCAGACGGAAAACAGCACTATGTGTTATTTTAGGGCACTGATATGCAAGAATTGCATCCTTCTAAAACCAACCTGCAGAACGAAACGGAAATAAAAGTTAGCACGCACGCGGTAGACGTACGGTGGTCCTGAGAGCCGAAAGACCCCGAGCTAGATAATTGGTAAGTGCAGAGCTGAAAACCAAAGCGGTCAACGTCCTATGGCTTTTTATGCGACGAACAAGCTGCCGCAGAACTTCGGCAGTTTAAAAGTAAAGAAAAACAAACAAACAAAAAAACGACCCTTTCCGCAATGCGCGTCGCGCCTTTCTAGAGGTCAATAAATTTCGTTCGTCCACTTAAGGCTGCAAGAAAGCTTTTTTTCGGGTCAAAGACGTTTGTAGATTACGTTTATCTTGCTACAGTTCTTTTAATCCAGTGATACGTTCTGGTAAACGAAAATTTAGCACGCACGTCAAACCACGTAGTTTTATGTGTCGCAGTTATTGTAAAATTGTTTGACATATCTGCATTTCAGAATATGAGTGCCAGCCTCCAAAAAATAAGTGCGATCGTCCGAGTCTGAAGCCGGTGAGACTATATTCTTCATATTTATTATGAATTCAAGCTCGAGATACCTGCCTATACACCATTCTGTTAGAATTTACGTTGCTAAGTATTAAGTGAAAAATAGGATTGAGGTTGCAATGAAAGCAGTGTTAAAAACTGAACGGTTTTGATCTTTTAAATCAATGTTCGCTTCTTCTTGTGGCAGGTAACGTCCTGAAACTTAATATCAGGCGCAGCACACCAGCTTTACAGTGCAGCGCTTTGTGATTTACCTACAGACAGATTGACGCTATCCGCACACAAGTGTGAGTATGTACTTTATGGGCAGAAAAGACTTATCCGCGTCCGTGCTCTAATCTTGAAGAGCAACTCTATAAGCAGCCGCGTTTTGTCTAAGTGACATAACATGAGCGAGGCTGGAAGAAGGCCTCCCTGCTCCACTGCATCGCAGGCCGTCAAAAGGACAGACAGTCGCATTCCACGTCACCTCTGCAGATCTCCGTAAATCAGAAAAAAGAAACTGCAGCAGACCTCCAGTTGAAATTTATATGCAGCGACGATTTTTGTGACGCATGAAGTGTCGAAACACGAGTGCACGCACGCACACACACAGTGCGGGCGCACGCAAATTACACCGAACGTTTTTTGTTTTTTTTTAAGAGGAGTTGGACTACTATCCAGTACCAGGGATGCCTTGAACGCACCACGGTTTCACAGGCAGCATGCGTGTACGTACAGTCAACAGCAAAAGCTTACGGGATGCGGTTTCCCCTTCAAATGTGAATTCCTGCACTGTTAAGGCATGACACTTCGTATTTAATGAATCGCTGTGTAGGTGGCGAAGGCTACTACAGGCTGGGACATTTAATTCGAGGCTGTGTGACCATGCTTCGCGAGAATTCAGCTTCTTGGCATATTCTGCGTTCCGTAAACTTTTGCGGTTGACTGTAGGTAGCGCAATTCGAATCCATTGTATGCGCAAGAAGCGTTTACTTCCTTATTACAACGCAGCCGCGTATGCGCGAAGGCGAGCTTTCTGGTTCCTTTTTTTTTTCGTCCGGCACGGCCAGCATCGCCGCTGCCGTGGTCGCGCGAAGGCAAGCGCCATCAGGTGATGCTGCTAGGAACCCAGTGGCGCGCGTGCTCCGCTGTGATTGGTTGGCCTATTCGGCATAGGAACAGCCAGGCCGCAGGGCCCACGGCCTCCTTCGCATTGCTGATTTGCACTTTTTGACGCAAAACTAATGCAGTGTTGTCTGGCTGGTGTTCGTGCTGCAACTAAGGTTGCATTTTAATCTAATTTGACTCGGGGCCCTTCACCTCAACCCGCCTGTGAAAGAGGCTTGTCTATAAAGCCGTGCTTGCAGTGTCGTCTTAGAGCGCAGCAATTCGTAACCCCTCTGGCTGAATTCTGTCCTTTCCCTTCTCTTAGGCCTATTAATTATCGGCGTGAAAAGCGTGATTTTTTTCAGCAAAATGTCAGTCTAAATACAGAGCGATACATGACGGCTCTTCTTTCTTCGCACATAATAATCTAACGCTTGGTTTTTATTTAAATGACATCGAAAAATGGAAATCATATTCGATTAGACAGTCGTAACCGTGTTTCTTTTTATATATATTAGCCTTTTTTTTTTGCAGGGGCATGGTTCATTAGTCTTGACTACCACGCCAACAAAGACGATCTCGATAAGCATAAGGTTTTGTTTTCGATTTCGTTCAAGCTTTTCTCTAAGAGACTCCAGTGCATCCGCGCTTACCTATTGCACGTGGTATATAGATACACAATATATTCTACAAAAGTGAGCGCTGATTATCTAGCTTCATGTTTAGTATGTTGTGAAGAAGTAAAGCAACTTGCGTCGTTCTTCATTTAAACGCTAGAGATATATGTTCTCATGCACGAAATTCCCAACAATTTCTGCCTACAGTTCAAATTGTGAAGCAAGCAAACAGAAAGGAAAAAAAAACAAATAAGAAAAAAGAACAAGTGAACACTGACAAAACACATCAAAAGTTTGAAACGTAGAGCACGACGATGTAAAAGGTAAAATGTGACAAAGAATATCTGAGAGTGACAAGAGATGCAGTAATACAAGCAAGAATGACAATAAGGAAACGTGGGAGAAACTTCCGAACAAAGACAAAAAAGAAGAGCTAAGTAGTAGGTTCCTGTTGTCGGATAGAGTAAAACGACGGGAGAATAGGGAGCAGCGAGAGTAACGGGCAATCTTAGTCGGCACAGGGGATCAATATTTTTTTCTGTCTGGGGATGCGCATCCACTCGATACGGTCGCTAAGTTTTCCCCAAGACCTTCGCCCGGTTGTTTTCTTTTCCCGTTCTCTTGCTCGACCCGAGTCAAGAAATTGGGGCATTGACTGAAACAGGAAATCAGGGCCAGCGCGCCGATTCAGCGAGGCGGCCGTGAGAGCCCGCGCGGCGTCTTGGCATGCAGTCTCCGTGCGCTGCTGCCTCTGACAATGACAAACGAGCCGGAGCTCTCGCTGCCGCGTAACAAAAAAATAAATGAAAAGTAGCTTGCCGCACTGTCCCGGAACGCGCCGTACGGCGCGGCACGTGAAGGAACGGCCCGATGATTGCGCGGGGCCGCGAGGACCTGTGTCTGCAGCCGACGGCCCTGTCGTCAGCCTTATTTAGGCGCGTCCCAGCAGCGAGGGGAAAGAGATTCCGGCTCGCAAGTAGAGCGCGAAAGCGCGAAAGATGGTTTTCGCGCAACGTCGCTCTCTCTTCGGCGCTAATGCGACACCATTGCTGTCGCTCCGAGGGAGCTGCCGGTGATTTGTCAACGTGCCGCCCTAGAGCACCGCGGTCAGAACACGTGTTCTTGACCTTGGAAAGCAAGGGGCCGCGCGAAAAGGGGAGGAAGCTAGGTGAGGTACGCGCCGGAGCCGGCACCGCAGGAGAGGAGCCGATCGGGCCGCGAGGCGGCTGGGAATTGATGGCCGGGGCCTCGCCGCGCGCGCGCTTACGTGAACGGAGCTTTTGTTGGCCGGCACGAACGGCGCCTGCCCGGCTGCGCCCAGGTTTTCGCCTGATTCGGCGCAGTCTGGTATCCCTCTTGCATGTCGCGAAATTTAGGAGCATATAAATCGGTGCCTGTACGCGTCAGCCCTGAGTGTTTACGCATTCTTGCTCATTACATCAGGGAGGCGAATAGGGAGCCCCTTTCCTAGGTTAGACCTTGTCTGCATCGAAAGAGTCGATGACGGGCCGAGCTGGTGGCGCCTTGAAACTCGACATCTTGATGCAACTAATGCCGCCTAAGTCCTTCTAGAAGTCGGCCAACGCAAAAGACGCTGTCACGGGGTGTAGTTTTTGCTACGTCTTCGGGCGAACGAACAAAGGTGTCGGGGACTGCCTGGTGGCTACGGGTTCCGCTGTAAATGAGGGCTATGAACTTCACTGTAAATCCGTATAACACCTTCGACATGCCTCAGCTATACGCGTGTTGTGGAAGTTGTCATACGTGAATTCCATATCGCTGAACGAAAGCACTGTCCTCAGGCTTTGCGCGTTGGGCTTCCTCTCTACCTTATGTTTGGTGCAGGAAAGCACGCTTCGGAGGGGCTTCGAGGGCGCTGAGTTCCCACGTCTGCTGAACCCTTCTGATTTTCTTATATTTAATTGTTAGAATTATTTTGTGCACCCGGTGCCGTACTCACCTGTTTTTTGAGTTTGTAATATTATGTCACTGTTTATTTATCCAAATATTTATTCTCAATTTATCCAACTACGAAAGGATACCATATTTATAGTCGCGAAGCATTTATTGCAGCGTCCTGAATCTTTGCGCTTTTATTCCTTCGGGTGAGCCTGCTTTCGGGTTTCACATTCTTTATCGAGAGCACAACTCATATCGTTGAATATATTTATTTTAGATGTTGTTTTTATGCTTGACCAGCTGATCAAACTGTCTGTGTCGGTAGGCTCCTAGTGGTGCCAAACACTACCAAACTGTTCATGTTGAGCCAGAGCAAAGTAAAAATTGGCCACTCACTTAATCTTATGCCAGTTCGCATACGTGCATTACTGTCAGTCAATAAGTATAAAATCTAGCGCAGTTAGCGAATTCATTTCATGGCTGTCTTTTTTTCTCATGCAGCTTTTTTCCCCCTAGTCCCAACCACTTAGGTGAAACTCCATGTATGTGGTAAATAAATGAACTTCAACTTGAACTCGAATCGCTACAATGTGGAAGCCAATGGATGCCCGAAGAGATAAATGGGGGATACAATGGAACACAATTATGAACACACTTTAAGAAAATAACGCGGTAAAAAGGGTCAAATTGTGCCAATATATTGACATTGTTATTTAATAACGGTAGGCAAACGAAAAGGTAGGCTACACAGAGACAGGTGCTGTTCGCACATATTGCGCGCTCGCGGCCCTTTAAAGGACTCGGGTTTGGCTTACCTTTCCTCAACTTTCTTCTCCGGCTGCACTGCTAAATTCATGTAAAGGAAAAAAAAATCAACGAGCCTATTTTACCGTAGTGTGTTTCCTTGCTCCATGCATTGCGACTACGAGAGCGCGCCATGCATTTGAGGGTCGTATTCATTGTGCACTCGTGGCGGTAAACATGCAGTGATTACCTGCGACGAAAGACTTTACAAACATGCAAGCTTACAGCGTTGTGTGTGGTGCGCCGTAAGGCTCATAGGTACTGTTTAATTCCATGTCCCTGTCCTGTGCGTGTTGTGGTTTCTTCTTGGTTACGCTCATCTGGTCACATATAGTCTATACGTTAGTCATTCACGTGAAGCTGGTAGCTGCGCAAGCTTTAAGAATGAAGGCATTGATGTGTTTCCTCAGTTTCTCCCCTCTGCTCCTCACTAGGGAGCCAAAGATTGGATCCGGCGCAGTCCTCTGTTTCAAAAATTTGCCGTGAAGCGGCTTATAAATAGAATTGGCACTACTTGGTTGAGCGTTTAGTGGTGCACACTTCCGTCTTGCTTCTCGTTCGTAGATGATTGTTGTACATATCACAAGTGAAACGCAAGATATTCAGTGCTTTTTGACACTAGAGCTCTCGCTTTTCTTTGTCGCGTTCAAGGACTTCTAGCATAGCAGACAACTCATTATTAGAGAAAGCATCTATTAGTAAGGGTAACATAATATGGGTGTCATGGGAAGGAAAACGAAGTCGATGATGGCAGAGAATTGGATGGCGTGAGGAGACTAGAAAGTTTAGAGTAGAATGGGTTGGGACTCAGGACGGGATTAAGTGCAGACTGATTGGTGAGCGGCCTCCTTCTGAAGAATAAATCACTGCAGCCACAAAAAACGTGCTTATTTTTATAGGCTACTGGAACCAGGACAACGCGCGTATAGCGGAACAAATATCTGCTTCAATAATTTACTTTTTGGGTCCCTGTAAATTATAAGTGCTGCAATTGTTGAGAGGAAAAGGAGCGCTGGAAGTAAGGAAGCAGGGAGGGTACTTGTCTTGCTCCTTGTCTTGTTTTTACTCTGTGCTCACGTGCTTCCTCTTAATCAGCATGGAATTTACTACTCTTCAGGTGCACTGTAATTGTCCTTGTTATGTTTAGCATATTCCAGGAAAATGGCGGTTTATTTTGCTACTCGGCGCTCCAGGAAACCAACCGATTTCTCTCTCTCATATCTCATGCTCGGCGCCACGTGAGAGACCCGAGGCGATCGGCGAGAACTGCGTATGTCATTGATCCTACTACGTCGTGCTTGGATGTGTATACAAGAAGAGGATCGAGATAATAAGGTGGTGCTGTGCTTCGAAGCCTATATAAGGCGACGCGAGATTAAACCGGGCAAACTTCTTCTGTCACCCGAGTTCGCGGCGTTTGGACTTCATCCTAGGAGCACGCCTGACATGTGCTACACGGCGGTCCATCACGACGCCCTGCAGCTGAATTTGCGGTCGCCTTTGTGCCTTAAATGTTCAAAGAGAGACACTCTAACTCACAAACATAAACACTCACAAACTGAAGCAAGGAAGGAAGCTATATGTTCTAATATGCAGGCTTATAAATATCAGAACCTAAATGGTGGATTTTCGCTCCACTTCTGCTTTGCACTGTAAGCACAAAACGTGACTTGCCATTAAGCTCGTTTAGACGTAATCCGCGTGCCTTCAGCGGCAACATAGCCGTCTTCAACAACAACCACGATGACGACAACAACATATATTTTTTGTACGTGAACTTCAGAAATTATGTTCCCGTGCTTTGTTTTTCTCTTTTCTTATCGTTTATTCTGCTTTGACTATCGTTTTGAGCGCATCTATGTCAGAGATGATGATGGCGGTGATGATGATTGTGGGTAAAAAATATTAGATTATGGGGTTTTACGTGCACAAACCACGATTTGATTATGAGGCACGCCGTAGTCGGGGACTCCGGAATAATTTTGATCACCAGGGGTTCTTTAACGTGCATCTAAATTTAAGTAAACGGGTGTTTTCACATTTTGCCCCCATCGCAATGCGGCCGCCGTGATCGGGATTCTATCCCGCGAACTCTTGCTTAGCAGCCCAACACCGCAGCCACTAAGCAACTACGGCGCCGATTATGAGTGAATTCTCATTTTTAGTGGTACGCCACCATCCCCTTCCTCGCTCTTTCCGTCTGCCTAGTTTTTTCCTGTGTTCGTCCTTTCATACGCGCAACTCTTCCTAACAAAAGTAAGCATTTTTCTGTTTTCGGTTCGATGCAACCGCTATTACAGGTTAATAGTTATGATCAATTCTAATAACTGAAATTTAGCGAACAGTAAAGAACTCAAACCTCCGTATGTGTCTGATTTTTGTAAATCTCAGCTAACATTTATTTTCCTTTCTGATTCATGCTGTTTCATTAAGGCGCGTCAGAATCTTCAATTCAAGTCTTCAACTTGGAGCTTTTCAGTTATTTTTCTTTCTACCTTTGGTGTCCATTGAATTCCCGAGTTGTATTTCTTTCGTTCGGAACATTTTCTATATTTTCCTGCGATCGTCATTATTTGCGATCGTTGACCTCGTTTGTAGAAAAAAGATATGATGTAGAACAAATGAAAGATGTAAGCGAAAGTGCAATCTAAAAAGAACAGCCTTATCCTCGACCGACCCCGGTTGACCCGCTGTGCCAGCTCAATGGCTAACGTGCCAGAAGTCAGTTTAGTTTCTTGGCGGACACGAATCCACATAATGATTGATGTAAAAATACACATATACAGCAAGATATAGCGCAGTTTAATACAGGTTTCCTTTTTTCGAAGCCTCACAACATTTATGTCCGTCGGTGATGGGAAAATTCCATGGTATTGCAGTTGGAAGCGACGGAGGACGTAAGATCGTGATGAGCTCCGCGTTTGCTTTACTGGTCACTAATAAGTGCCGTATTCTGAGTGTACGTTTGCGTCGATGAAGCTGCTATGCAATATGCAGTCATTTTGCAGGTACTATGATTGCCTTTCGGACGGAGAGCTGTACAAGACAGGAAGCATCATTTTAAACATATTGGAAAAACAAAACAAAACAAGGCATCGGGGTATGCTACAATAACCATATGTGAATGAAAAAAGAAACATTAGAAAAAAAACTGCGAGGCTCGCTGTTGTCCCCATAAATTGCAGCTGACAGCGTCAGCTAATTGAAGGTTACTCCGTATCCCTACTGCTCCGCGTCTATTCCCCTGTTCCGACTTGCTGTCGTCACCCTACCACATCGGCCATGCGCGCATACCCTTACCTAGCCACGGCTTGGCACCGATCACTGCGGGCGTGTCACTGCGAGCGACGCACATTTGTTCGTCGACTCCGCCGCCCACCGCAAACACACTACGAGAGCGTGAAAATGAGAGACCGGAACGTCGCCAGATGCGCTTCCCGCTCATTATCTCGCAATCTAACTTGGCCCCGGGCTCTAGCGAGTGAGACAGTCCGCGTTGCGCAATGCCCATGGTACACACTACAACTGTGCAAGCCCGCGCTCTCTTCTCCTTCTTCCTCTTGCCTCTTCTCTCCTTGGCTTTCTCCTTCAACCCTTGCTGCACGGTGGACTAGTGTCCTTGCATGGAATCCACAATCCCACCGTCTAAAGTAGCGCATAAAGGCTGTCTCCATTAACGTTTTCATAGAATTGCTTCATCGTCCGCAAAGCTTCGAAGCTCAGTCGGTTTTTTTACATGGCGGCGCACTAGGCACCCCTGCTCTCTACCAGAAGAACGGGTATACGTCTCGCTGTGTTGTTTGTCGATCGTTTCATAAGATTCTGCGTAATGAACCGCGCCTTGTCCTTTTACAGTCGTCGACTGAGGTTTCTCTTTCCTCTTGCCGTTTTGTGCACCTGCCCTCTAAACACGGTGCAGGTCCCTTTTTATTACATGACCATTAAAAGTACATGACACTTAATGTGTTTTTGCTTAATTAGGAGAGGCAGCCTTCACCATCACGGCAGTCAGTACAGCGCTGCTTCGTCAACTTGCGAATAACTTTCTTCCCGCGTCGGCGTAGTGTCCTTGGCGAAGCGTATTGTGGGTTTGCTTGTGTAGTGATATTATGAGTCAAGTTCTAAAGATGTAATCTTAACTATACTTTATAGAAATATCTCCTTATTTGGTTTGATCAATTTATTGGGTTTAACGTCCGAAAGTAACACAGCGCAACTCACCACCGCCACCACGTTGTAGTCGAGCCTTAAGGATTAAAGTTACTAGGGAAGCAAAACTCTCAGGGTTAGATCTAGTACGCATACAAAAATATTCAGGAAACTGGATAGAGGGATAGTCGCTATTGTAGCTCAATTAGTAGAGCACGGCAATCTTCCTGCGAATGCTCCGTTTTCGGCTCCCACTGGCCCTCAGGACTTCTGATCTTAACGAAAAAAAAATTGAATACTTTGGTAATACGTCCGTCAGCGTGTATTGCTAGTTGAGATACAAAGTTCATGAAGGTAATGCCTCACTTCAATAAATAAATAAATAAATAAATAAATAAATAAATAAAATCAGTCAACCAATCAATGAAAATTTTGCAAACTTTCATATCAGAGGTATTCATATAGCTTCAAAGCTACCAAGAATGAAGCTTGGTCAAATCGAGAGCAATCCGTTGATTCGCGATGGAGTGCTATTACACAACACCGTTAGAAACCACTGCCATTGGCCGCTTGCCTCCGCTAATATGTCCAGCATGAGGATTAGCTGGAATTTGATCTTACGAACTATTCTAGCGTAAGAGTTTTGTGTGAATACCGGCACATACCTCGTAAATAAATAGGCAAAGTGCAAGGAACAATGACAGCAAGAACAAAACAAATACTAGTTTCAATTCGTGAAAAATAACCTTCGCACTCGCCCGTGATTTGTGCTGATATTTCGTGCAGCCCAATCAGGCACGTGGTCTACGACCGCTTAGCGGGCATTGGCGCGCTTGCTACGGAAGAACGAAGAAAAAAAAAAGGTTGAGACTGTAGCCACGGAAGACCTGGTCCGTATTAACAAAAAAGCTCTCACGCTAGAATCGTTCGTAAGAGAAAGTTTTAGCCAATGATGATGTTCATAGTATTAGCGAAGGCGGCTGGCCAATAATGAAGAGCACTTACGAAAGAAAACCTTTGTGAATTCGGCCCCTGAACGCAGGAAAAGCGAACAGAACGCTGTTGCGCTTCGTGATGTCTGCTGGACTATGTGGTCGCCTACTGAACGCCCATGCGTGTACATTTACTGCGTTTCTTGCCCTACTCTTCCTTTCCGTATTTCCTTTCCCCCAGTGCGGGCAGGCCTAGCGTGCGCAATTCTGGCTAAGCCTCTCCCTCTCCCTTCGGGGACGGCTCGCCCTGCAGCCACGGCAGCGATAAAGTCGCGTCCGAACCGCTCGTCCTGACAGCGCTGCACGTGAACGCGTGTGCACTTGTAGGCGTCGGCCGGTCGCGTTATTTTTACCGGCCGAGACAGCGCGCAAGCACGTGGGAGCTAGCCCCGTCGCACGGGGCGAGGTTGCACGGGCCGCCGCTGGGAGCCGCGGCTTCTCCGCGTGCCCCACGGTGGGGGCGCCGGTGCAGGCGACGAACAACGCGCCTGGCTGGCTGGCTGGCTGCGTCACCTTGGACTGACTCAAAAGCGCGCGGCCCGGCGAAAATGACGACGCCACGCGGGGAGGGGGGCTCTCGGTGTGCCGAGTGCTTTATGGCGTCTGGGCGAGGCCCCGTTTCCGCGGCTCTGGGAAATCGCGGTCCGAACCTGGCTCGTCACGCCGCCGCTTCTCTCGCCCGCCTCCTGCTGAGGCAGCGGTCATGCGATGAGTGAAGCCGCGTGGCTGCGGTTTACGATGGGACCTCTTCACGCCTGACTCATGGATGCCCTACTTCACCGGCCTGATTTTAACCTCTTAACCTGTTGGCGCTCCGGCACGGCCAAGCGGTGACCGGTAACGCTAATAGCTGTGACCACAATGATGTTCGTTCTGGAAAACGCTGGAAATAATGAAAGCTTATGTAAAACTGAGTGCCCTTTCACTCTGTGAATAAGGATGACCAGAGAAGCTGTGTATGTGGGCACCTTAATGGCGAACTGCACCTCCACCGTGGTTCAGCTCGGTATTCGATATCTTCGGGATCGGCCCAGGGGAATGCTTAACGTCTCCTTCACCTCCGCGGCGGGTCGGCCCGTCATTGCACTACCTTCGGGATTGGCTCACGTATGGGGAGTGCTTAACGCCTGCTTCACCTCCGCCGCGAGTTGGACCGGTATTGCACTATCTTCGGGATCGGCCCACGTACGAAAAATTGTCGGTCTACGCGTGGACGCAATCCGCGAGATCCTAGCCATACACAGCTAGACAGCTTCGCTGTAAAAAAAGAAATGGCCACCCAAGCACTCCGTACAGATGGTTAACCAGCGAACCTGGAACGTACGGCCCCGGTGTTTATCACTGGGTTAATCCCGACTGTTCATTAAACGACGGCTTGGTAGGCTGCCGTATCCTCGGTACGCAGTTGCTGCTAGCATTCGGCTGCACGAGTCTGTTGGGCTCGGGCTGCAGCATCGACACGGCCTAGACGAGCTCGTTCCCAGTTCTGCTCGCGGCGTTTCTGATCGAAAGCTGCCTGCTCCTCAGGAGTACGTATGACCCGTGATCGACCCGTTTCGGAGCCGTAGAGAAACTACTGCGAGCGCGCTCGGCTGCAACGGAGACAACACGTCGCGACGATGCTCTGCGATGATGCTCTGCGTTACGCTCGCAGAGCATTGCACGCCTAATGGGAAGACGTGGGATCGTTCACCAACTGCGGCAAGTTGTTTTTTCATTCACTTCCATTGCCATTAATTTACCATTTCTTTAATTCAATTAGCAAGTACAAGTAATTTCCCTTATGTTGTCCTTCGTGTCTTTTGTTGTTGGCTTCTCATGATATGATCAATAAAAATCTGGCTTCTCGGTTAACCCCCTTTCTTCTCGTTCTTACATAACAAGGGTCTCGAATCCGGCAACATCGATGCCTTCAGGGCTGCATGTGTGGGTTTATTGACCAGTTGCCTTCAGCCTGAAATACCACGTACTCGTGACGCCTGCGGCAGAAAGGGTGTTCCACATCCGCCGCCAAGTTTTATGAGTGGTGGCGCTGGCTAACACTCCCAAGGTTAGTTCTAGTAGTAATGCATAAATGCTGAAGAAAGTGGATAGGGAAACGGCGCCGCGGTAGCTCAGTTGGTTAGAGCATCGCACGCGTAATGCGAAGACGTGGGATCAATGCCCTACCTGCGGCAAGTTGTTTCTTCAGCCACATTCATTGCCATTAATTTATCATTTCTGTAATTCGATTAGTAAGTACAAGTAATTTTCCCTATGTTGTCCTTGGTGTGTTTGGTTGTTGGTTTCTCATGATGTGATAGATAGGTGAAGTTATTTATGATCTTTCGATGTCAAGATATTAAATTAATTTTTGTTACAAGCGAGAAAGGCAATACAACAGTTGTTAACGGGTTACCCGATGCTATATTTTACAACTCACCTTCATTGCATAGTACCATGGTAGAGGATGGAAAGTGGGCCGACACGAAGGGCTTCTACACTGAAGAAATCGCCTGTTTTCCTCAGGGGATTAAAGGTGTAGTGGAATGGAACGGTGAGTGGGACTGAAAATATTGCGTTTATTACTTTTTTTTTTCTATGTTTCCGTGTTCTCTCCGTACAGTGCTACGTGACAGAGGAGATGAATTTTTCTGTTTTTTCTTCTTTAATTTCCATTTTCTAATGTGTATGTAGGAATGGACGTTTCTAAATAGCACTCTCATCTCTTCGTTAGATTTCTTTGTTATCAATCTCTGTGGAATCTAAATGCTCGAGGATCACGTTTGACTCATAAACGAAATCACACCTTCAGGAAATGGGCTACAGTCTTTGCGGCAGGTTACTGATAGCTGAAGAAATGCAACGTTCGCCAATCTAGGCACAGGTCATTCATAAGTCACACATATGGCTATGTAGGTGATAGTAGATATATTTAACGAGGGGGGGGGGGGATAAAGGGGAGAGGCTCGTGCGTCCTGCTACTATTATCTTGTATTTAACTCGTATATAGGCTGTGAGGGATGAACATTACTTTAAAAAAAAAACATTCTGATGAACATGGAAAGAACGAAAACCAAAAGAAAGTAGTGGATTACCTGATGTTACACTTCAGCGCGAAGTTGAAAATGTGAATAAAAATAAAAGCCAAACACATACAGACTCAGTACAAAGTAAAGAATAAAGTAAAATAAAAGTGAAAGTTCAAATTCATGCACACTGCCAGTATGTTGAGGCTTGATTGCACGAAAAAAAAAAATCCGCATCGCACATAAAATGTTCTCTTTGAAATGTCTGGAGAAGGCCACGGCCCAAGAATAGTCCCTGACTCCCTGTTGCACTAAATGACTCCCCATCGCACTAAACTTGACACACAGTTCTTTCGTTTGCTGTTCATAAAGCAGACAAGTTAAGTGCATATGCGAGTTGTCCTCATCTGCTTCCCCACAAGCACATGATGATGATGGAGTGCCCCCTACTTTATGTAAGAATTGGGGAAGGTCACACGTGTAGCCGAAGTTGATTAAACCTATTTTCCATGCCTCTCAACAAGTTAACAGAAAGCCTGAATTTTATTTCAGGATTCACTACGTACAGAATAAATATTTTCGCTACGTCGTCAGACCACGTTGTCGAAGACTATTTAATGCAGAATTTCTTCACTATATGTAGGGCATAGTCTTAGGCGGCTTACGCAAACTCGGGTAGCTTTGTATTTCTGTTGTTGCTCGTGTGTTTTAAATAAAGAGGTGATGCTTGTGGCCAGCTTACTCCTAATTTTTGTCTTAGTAATCTAGTCTTCCTAAAGAGAATAAGTGTAAGAGCTCCGGTTATTTTCGTCGACTATTTTTTTGTCCCTTCGGCCAAACTAAGTGCTTAGTGAGTACGCGCATAATTTCGCTGCTCTCAAAGTCAGTGCCTTCATTTACCCGCGTCCTGTTCTAAAAAGCACCGACTCTTTTGGCAAATTTATATGTTATCGCACCTAGGTTTCCTCCACCTTAAGGAAAATTTTAACTGGCATCGACATTATGAGAAATATTTTTCGCCAAGAATGGAGTTTATATTACTCACTGAATCGGCTAATTTATCGAAACAAGCAAACAAAACAAACAAAAGCAAAGGTGAGACGTGGTCGTATTCGAGTGCTCTGGTTGGGACGGACAGATTGCATCTAACGACCCGGTGGCACTGTTGCTACATTTCTCGTGAGCAAACTTTGAGGTGCTTCCTTCGAAACCGGGGCCCCAGCAGTTTCGAGGTAACGGGAAACTTCTTCGCGCACACTCTTATAATGAACGTACCCGTTACGCATGCAGAAGATGCCGGAGCTTGTACATATAAGCACTATGATCGTAACAAAATCGTTCGACCGTGCTACTAAGATCTCTTAACAATTCCAGTGGTACAGCTGTTACGTTATTGCTGCTGTAGCAGCGAGCGTTCTTTTTGTAATGCACGCATTAAGGGTTTGGTACGACTGTAGTGTTTGCTTGTTTTTCGGTGTTATTGCGGCCTACGACTTGGTAAAGCAGAATAGCTACATTACTTACGTATGTTTTTAAAGAAGCTCGACTTGTAGCTGACGCCTAAGAGTACGCAATGCAATATACACTCCTGCCGGTCTCTTCGTTCTGTTTTCACCCATTCTCTTCCCTTCCCGCTAATGCTGACCCTGGTCAAACGTCAGCCGTCCGCCAGATATTCGCGGCAAGGCCAGAAAGTACTTCCTGTAAACCTGCCCCTCACTCATTCTCTGAGAAACACCTCTGTTCCATGAAAAGGCGACCGACTTTTGTGAATCTCTTTCTTCGCCGCTGGTTTTCCTGGAACTCATTTGGTTAATTGCTTATAATCTTGTGTTGCTCCCTCTTCCACCCTACGTTCTATTTGATGCCAAGTGGTTCAGGCCTTGAGCTGTGTTTATGCCCTTGCTCTGCCTTGAGCGAGGTAGTTATGCCGGGGTAAACCCTTAGTAACCACTTATTCCCGTCTTCTGCTCCTTCAGTTTAGGTATATAGGAGCGACACGGTTCGAGTCCACAGCGTTGTTTCAGTAGGTTGCGGAACAATAAAGTGCGACATCTCGCAGCATCTGCTGGGTTCAAGGTACAACGCTCCCGTATGTGCGGCTTGGATGCCAAGTGTGGCCGCATCTGCGCTTCAAAACTATTTCTCAGTGTCAGCAGCTACGCGAAGAAAATCCGTTTCCTTTGTTCCGCAGCCCATCGCTTCGCCCACGACGGCTTTGGTTTCTCCGCGTTCGTAAAGGGTGACGCAAAGTTCGATGGCGTGTCGCCAAGTGCCCTAGAGGCCACTGTGCACGGACGAGACAACGTCAGAGTTGACCGAACCACTCAGCTGTGGGCCACATCGACTCGAGGTTCGAGTGCCGGGGCCGCTTATCCGTCACTGCTGGCGTGGGTCGCTCTCGGCATCGCGTCCCTTCGATCGGCAGCCCGGCGGGGCCAGGCTTCGCTGCAGCTCCAGCGGTGATGAGGTAGAAGAGAGAGAGAGAGAGAGCGATAGAAAAAAAAAAAAAACTGAGCGAGCTCCCTGCGCGCTCATTTCGTTAATGACGCTTTCCAATGCGCGACCAGACGGATGCAGGTGCGGAGAAGGGTTGAGGCGAGAGCGGGGCTGTGCGCCTACTTTCGGGCATAGCGACAGAACGGCGCGAATCGTTTTGTGCGTTTAGCTTTGCTGTGTTTCTCAAAATCGCAGCAGGGGCGCGAACGCCAGACTGCGATATTTTGCGGCTGCCGCCGGTGTCCGTCGGTGGAGGCTGGATTAATAAAAGAGCTCATTTAGGGACAATGGGCGCCGAGTGAGGGAGAAGAGCAGGGACGAGGAATACCGCGGTTATGAAAGCGCTGTATAGAGTCAAGCTGCGCAAGGAGGCATTTATTACCGCGCCGTAGAGGATTCAGGCTCGCAATGGCTGAACAGTCTGATGCAGCCAGCGAGGGATATGAACCACCTGGACCCTTAGGCCACTGATAGTAACAGCGAGTTGCGTCATGTAATAAGGTGGTAGAGCAGCACGACGCAAGTGGACACGTAGAGATGGGAAATAGGAAATGCGAGAGTCATTTTGCATATGCCCGGTGCATTCAAAATCTCGTATCGACGAGGTTTTTACATTGGTTCAGCGGAGTCCTTATTGAGTCGTTTCCAAGGAGTGCAATTTTTACATTCTTTACGTTCAAAGCACTGTGCTTCGAAACATCTTCGACAACAAACGCGATTATTTGCGTTATATTCAGTAATACTGCTCGAGAAAGCTTCGATCAGTTGTGTGCGAACATCTACAAAAGTTGGCCTCTCCCCTCAAGGGTGTGCTCCATTCAAGAAGGCTATAATTAAGGCTGAAAGGCGGGCTAGTTGGTTACCGAATTAGAGTGCCTATATACCAGCGCCGTGAAACAAGACAGATAAGACCAAATGGGCATGAAGAACGCTGGATTGCAAGTAGTATTTGAAAAAAATACTTCACAGGCATACGTATAGAAAGCCGCAAAGAAGAAACACAAGAATAAATTTATCTGTGGGCCCTACGAACACTAGCGTCGAGCTTTATGAGCGCCGTTTCTTGTCTAGTTTCACTCCTAAATAAAATTAATTAAATTATGGGGTTTTACGTGCCAAAACCACTTTCTAATTATGAGACACGCCGTAGTGGAGGACTCCGGAAATTTCGACCACCTGGGGTTCTTTAACGTGCACCTAAATCGAAGTACACGGGTGTTTTCGCATTTCGCCTCCATCGAAATGCGGCCGCCGTGGCCGGGATTCAATCCCGCGACCTCGTGCTCAGCAGCCCAACACCATAGCCACTGAGAAACCACGATGGGTACTCCTAAATAAAGCCATCTAGTTACCGTATCAAAGAAGAAGAAGAAATTGACAACTGGATGCCGCATATCTTGTTTAGCACTTTTCCTGAAAGCGAAAGATTTTCTTCAGTGGTAAAACGGCCCACCTCCGGGATTTGTTTCCGAAATAACTGTCCTCTACAGGAGACTGCGGTCAGTGCCGTGTGGTCAAAGTAATCAAACAGTGCCCTCGTTAATTAGCGATTTTAAGTAAGAAGCGTCCTAGTTCTACGTCTTCCACGCACTTCCTGTCGAAACGTGTGAAAAAAATGTATCTAATCGCTAGCACACAATTCATTTATAGAGGAACGTTCGAAGAAAAAACAGCTTTTAAATTCTTTTACAGCCGCGCACCGACTTCTGAGCTTTATCCGCGATGCACACAAGTACAAGTTTGTCGACCCGTCCCTTCCTTGCATTCCCTCTCTTTATCTCTAAATATCGCACCTAGGAGGCAAGACACCCAGCGTGGATGTGAGCCCTTTTTACCAATCGGAGACAAAAAGTGAATAGGTGTAGAAATGCAGGGAGAGTGACCACATATGATTTTGGTTGGCTTCCCTGCACGGGGGTAAGGGGGTTATGGGCTGCAAGAGAAAAGAGAGAAGCAGAAAGAACACGCGTATACAACCACAACCCAGGGGTAACAAGCAGTGTTGTTACTGGCTATCGCACGGACGCGTAGAACTGAAGCAGTGCATTTACATAGTTCTGCGCGGACGACGTTTGGTATCATTAGGTGACTCGGAACATATATACTGACCTGAGAGTGGACATTTGTCCAGTCTGTCTGCCACGTCACGGCACTTGCCCTACCGCGCTAAAGAGTGGACAGACGCAGAGTCGTTGTGCGAAGTTCTCATGACAACCGCGCAACCGATCAGACTCTGTGTAAGAGACATGGATGTTTGAATTTGCATATTCCTGCGCATTTAATGCAATCAAAATAACAACTAACTTGCCTGATGAACCCTTAATAGCTAAGATGATAACTACGACGTACAGCGCGAAGGACAAGAACTGCGAGAGACGACATACACTGCGCTGACTTCCAACAATATTTTATTGCGTTGCCACATCATGTGTATATATACAAGAGGGGGCATGCGCAGAAAATGAAAGGCAGTCAGTTGAAATACATGGCTTCACTAAGGGTCAGCGCGATAGAAAGATCACTAACGCACACACTACCCAGTTTTCTGATGAAATCAGCTTGTATAATTTCCCTCGTGAGCTGTGAGATGTGTCTCGCTAAAATTTCCGTATCTTCAAAGAGAGCCACGCAGCCGCAGTCCCGGCAAAAGCTCACAGCTATGATGGTCACTTTCTTTGCGGTTGCTTTTTTTTCAAGCTTTAGAAATTGTTGGCGCAGACTAGGTATCAGAAATTGTACACAAAAATTGTGCGCACAGATTAGCTGATGCAGCTTTGCTCCGGTACAAAGATAGAACGACAGCTATGCATAAGGCTCTTCCTAAACTAAATTTTGCTTACCACCAAATCATCCCGTATACTATGATCGACGTCCAACGAATGAGGCGTTTCTATCTCGTTATAGATATAACTCGCGCATTTCAGCACGATTTAGCTGAATAAATGCTGAGGCTGTCGCACAGCGCTTGATTACGCAACAGCACAGCAATTTTGCTGAATACTGCGCATCAAAAAGCAAAATTACGGCTTCCATTGGATCGCAACATCCGTGTTTTTCTTGAAAAGTGATTGATTTTGTCGTGCCTGACATGTTTTTCCACTCTCGTTGTGCAAGTACTGCAACCGTAATATAAAAAATAAGCTATAGTGACGCTATCACGTGTCGGAGCTCTAATAAACGCCAGGTTCGTTATTTACATGGATTGACACATGAAATTTCTTGTTTGTAGAAGGTCAATTATGTAAAGAAGTCACGATTGGAAAAATAAAACAAGAAAGCGTGAGAACAGGGAATCTAAACACATCATTGCATAATGCATCTGCTGGCTGAGAACCTGCCACGTCATTACCGTGAAGTAGATGTTTCGTAACAAAGGCAATTCCCATCCTCAGACAGACGCAAATGACCCTGGGAACTGATCATCTGCCCATTTATTATGAAAGACACGGGCTTGCTTGCCTCCATCTGCATATCAAAACCTTGGGGCCGAGCAGGCTCCCATGTAACGCCCAACTGAAAGGCGCGCAGCAGGACAATGGTGAGTGCGCCAGCTTCTGAGAGGTAGTGATTGGCTGTGAAAAAACAACTGGCGAGCGTTAAAAACAGCATCGCTGCGAGTAACATAAAACAATATAAAATGGAAAGCCCCTGCCGGTGATGGTTCCGCTGTGTGTTCAACAATGACGCGAAATTGGCACATAAGAACGCGAATATGTTTTCGCGTTCGACACTGTGGGTCCATTTCTTTTTGTTATGTATCCTACTTTGGTTCGGCTTGTGCTGTGTTGTTTTGAATTTCGCCTTTTCCACCACTAAAAATCATGCGTTGTCATGCAAGATAAAGCTTGATGAAAAAAAAAAAAAGACTAAAGCGAGGACGAGATTTTGTGCCTTAGCGAATCGCCGCTCGCGTACGTAAGGTCGAGCCAAACTTGCCTTGAGTTGTCGAGCAACCAGCTCCGCACATGTTGCGCGACGTCTGGCGGTAGCTATTGGGCTGCATAGTCAGTGATGGGCCAAGAATTCAGTGGCAAGTGATCCTCAGAGGGAACGTCTACACGAGCAAGCGCAAATCACCTCGTCCTTAACTCAATATCTTCCTTATGCTTTGTATCCATGTCCCCGTCTTTTGTCCTGCTCAGGCGCTTTCTTTTAATAAAACTTCTCTCCCTGATGTGATTTTTTTTTCACGGTTGAGTAGTACCCTGTGCGAAGGAATTGACCTGGCCATTCAGCATTTCGTGGTGCATCTTCTCGGTCGTAGTTATTCACCCGCACACTGACAACAAGAGGTGCTGGCGGGGAAGTAACTTGTACTATTTTGGTATCTACATCGGTGAACACGGGAGCGTGTGGCTTTCAGTACCCTCAAAATACTGTCTGCACTTGCGCATTATTGTTTATTTTTTTATTTACAATATACTGCAGCCTAAAATAGGGCTATAGCAGGAGTGGGAACATACATTACTATACATTACGCATTAAGACAAACACGTTGTTGGTGACGTATGGGAGAGGCCTTTGCCCTACAGTGGGCGTAACCAGACTGATGATGATGATGATGATGAAGATGAAGATGAAGAAGAAGAAGAAGAAGAAGAAGAAGAAGAAGAAGAAGAAGAAGAAGAAGAAGAAGATGATGATGATGAAACACAAGAAGATGAATGATCAAAAAGAAGCGCTTTACTTGTTAGCGAAGTGCTTACCAGTGGTAGCTATGAATACTTTTAGTGATAGTAAACGAATGCTACCGGATAGAGAATTCCAAACCTCTATTGTACGTGGAAAAAAACTACTTGAAAGTGTTAGTACGGGCATAGGTAAGTGTTACGTTCAAGGCGTGTGAGCTACGGGTACAACTTGCGTTAGTAAATGTGATATAGTTACAATCAGAAAGACCAGAGGTGGAGTTATTAGTTGCATATAAAAGTTTTAAGGCTTCAATGTGATAACGTGAAAGTAATGGCTCCATGTTCAAAGATTGTTGAGCCTGTGTTGGTGAGAAAGTGCGGCTGTAATTTTGGCAAATTAAACGGATAGATTTTCGTTGAACGTTACTGAGCGAGCTTATTTCACATTGTTTGTAGGGGACCAAACGACAGATGCATTATCTAGAACATGGCGAATTAGCGTTTTATACAATAGAAGTTTAGTATGGCGGAGGGTCTTAGCTAAAGTGCGGCGCAAATAACCTATTTTTTTTTAGTGCTTTCCCCTTTACATATTCAATATGTTTAGATCGCGAAAGATGTTCGGCTGGAATAAAACCTAACTATTTATATTGAGCACTCTTTTAAGTTGGATGCCATCCAGAGAATAATCGAACGAGAGGGGGTTCTGTCTCTTGGAAAATAACATCACGGCTGTTTTGCTGCAGTTGATGTTCATTTGCCACGTTTTGTACCAAGCGCAGAAAGACATAAGGGATTGGGCAAGACGGTGGTGGTCATCAATGTATTCGTATAATACGCGGTCATCTGCATAAAGTCTGATTTTAGTTGAGGTGCTATGAAGTAAATCATTGATGCATATTAGAAATAATAAAGGGCCTAATACGGATCCCTGATGAACGCCTGACGTAACGTCGACAGGAATTGAGTCCACTGAGTTAAAGGAAACAAATTGTGAGCGACCGCGAAGAAAACTCGCTATCCAAGAAACAAGACAGGGATTATTGAATATGGCGTTTAATTTTACCAGTAGTTTAGAATGAATCACAGAGTCAAAAGCTTTAGAGAAGTCCATAAAGATGACATCCACTTAATTACCTATGCCTAGGTAATCATGATCATGATCAGTAATCATGAACAAAATCGACTAATTGCGTTACACTGCTATAAACACAACGGAAACCATGCTGGGAAGATGTTAGAACATCATTAGAGTTAAGGAATTCGATTATATGTTTGTGACTATTGTGCTCTAACTTCTTGTATGACTGGGGTGTAAGAGATATCGGCCTGTAGTTAGAGAGAAGTTGTTTATCACCTGATTTATACAAAGGCAGGACTTTGGCTGTTTTCCACTTGGTACTTCACTAGAGTCTAACGATTTCTGGAAGATTACAGTAAGGTACTGAGCAGTCCATAGGGAGTGTCTTACAAGGAAAGAATTCGAGATACCATCTGAACCGGTGCACCCTTTAGTGTCGAGATTCAAGATTAGGTTTAAGACACCATCGGAACTTATTACAATATCGCCTAATTTATCAGTTTGTGCATCGTAACTAAACTTTGGAACTACATGATTTTCGAGGGTGAAAACAGATTGGAAGTACGATGTAAAAGCATTCCAAACTACGGTGGGGTCGTTAGTAATAGCGTCGTTAATCTTGAAAACGGTACTGCACGTTTCACTAGGTAAAATTGATGTCCAGAACCTGCGGGGATATGATTTTAGTAGCAGAGGGAGCTCCACTGAAAAATATAAATCTTTAGCATATTTAGTGCGAGTACGAAGTTCCTCCTTGGTTTTTTTTTTTTTCAAAAGGAACGCGAACCAGGATTAGAATGCCTTGATTTACGTAGTCTACCAACACGGCGTGACAGGTGCAGGATATCCTGGTTAATGCAAGGAAGTTTGTTATTTATCTTTTTTGTTTTTAATGGAAAGTAGTTATTGATGCAAGATTAAGATTTATTGCAAGTATTAATTCGGTGAGGCCAGAGGCGGCTTACACGAGCATTTAATAACGAAAATAATAATAAATTTAAGAACGCGTTCGCAAGTGATCTTTAGAGAACTTCTAGTCCGCACTAGAATGCGATCTTAAATTCATTATTATTTTCATTATTAAATGTTCGTGCAAGCTGCCCCAGGTTCCTACTGCGCACCCAACTGCCAGCCTAAGTGTCCCAGTATAACCTTAGCTTTGTCCAAATAGTCCCACGCCAACTTAGCTGTTCCCAGCTAGTGGGGTTCCCAGTGATGTGTCGCTTAGGTCGAGAAGACCGCTACCTTGAACCAGATAACTTTTGACTGCTCGAGCTGAAACTGTTTTATGTTCTAACTGCCACAAGTTAAAAAAAAAAAGTTCACTTGGAGAGAAAGGCGGGAACTTCAAAAACGTCCCGGAGGACGACAAGCGCTCTTTAATGCAGTACTGTTGTGGCCACCACGTGTGTACGAATATTATATTCAC
This sequence comes from Dermacentor variabilis, assembly GCF_050947875.1. Taxonomy (NCBI): domain Eukaryota; kingdom Metazoa; phylum Arthropoda; class Arachnida; order Ixodida; family Ixodidae; genus Dermacentor; species Dermacentor variabilis. The sequence goes on along the minus strand of NC_134568.1, from coordinate 277,087,777 downwards.
CGCAACATAATCTAAAAATTGGGAAGCTGTGTCTATACCACTAGTGTTGGACGGCAACATTGATTTCCATTACTCGGGGTTGCTTAACGTGCGTTGACATCCGTTCGCCTTCGTCGGAACGCCGTCGACGTGACCAGCGAGTGCAACAGGCGACCTCGCGCTGGGCAGCCTTTATAGCCGTTGAGCGACCGCCGAGTCCGTCGACGACGGCCTTGAACGTCAGCCGCGTACAACGCAACAAATTCATGCCGCTAACTTCGTACCCTTTGGAGGATACGAGAGTGGTGGCCGCGCAAGGCACTCGCGGTAGCGTAACGCAACTAACTAATTACATTAAGCAAAAGAATTAAAACGCATTGGCACACGCTCGGTGCCCTGCGGGCCGGACTCGGGCCCCAGCAGTGGTAAAAATCTGGCACGTAGCGAATGCGCTCGGCCTTAGGATCCACGGCGGCCACTTCCGATTACCGCCCTCCAGCGGCACCACTGCCTCGTAAAACATCGGACGAGCCCGCCGAGTCCGTGCGGCCGCCGAGTGTCCGGCGCGTGATGTTCGGCGGGGTGGGCGTGCGCGGCACGCACGAGCGGAGCCCGAGCCTCACGAGACGCCCGTGCGTGCTCGCCGCTCGTGACGAGGCGCGCCGCGGCGTATAAATATTGATGCAGGCTGGGAGGCCCCGCGATTATGGCCGCGCCGGCCATACACTCCGTCCACGGCGCGCGGCCGCGCATGCGCCCGTATCTCTGCCGCTAGAAGGACGCGGCACCTCCCGCGACGGTGTACGCGCAAGTGAACTGCGGCCTTTCCGTTATGTCCCCCTTTTTTTTTTTGCCGCTCATAGGGGAGCCACCTGTTGTTCCCACTTGCCGGAAAGACCGCTCTGCTCGTGCGCGCGCGCGGCCTGACAGACGAACGGTAGCACGATTTGTTCGTGCTGCAGCGTCTTCGCGTTAACCGTTATTGAAACAAACTGCTGTTTTCTATCCTGCGCGCAGACGGAATGGAGAGACACGTTTAGTGACCCTATAGAAAAATAGCGCCGTTGCATCCGTGTGAGTATACGTCTTCGTGACAAAGATTTCTCTTTCTCTCTATCCACACGCCTCGTTCGCGACAATGTGAGCCGCATTTCCTGCTATTCTAAAACGATACAGCGCGGCGATCCGATCTTAGGCAAAATCTCTCAGACGACCTAACCGTGCGCATCGACTCTTTGCATTTCGGTTTAACACTATAGATACTCTTAAACTGCATCATTCGTGTATATACAAGGTACCACATAAATGTAATATAGATATCAATACAACAAGATACAGCCTAGGGAAATTGCTGCCGTTTGTGTATTTTGTTATCATCTGATATGGCTCACAAAGGAGTACTTTTATCATTTACGAAGCAAAGGAACTTGCCGCTTTCATGAGCTCACTCAATCACGAATTGATGGACGGTTTGGTAACGGAAGAAACGCTAAACGTTGACGCCTAAACTCTTCTTTAATAGTGCTGTGAACGGGTCTATTACATGCTGCACTGGGCGAAACGCACCAATCCGTTGATCGAACGGCGCACCGGCAAAACTTACGCGCCCCAAGTAGGCCTAAATCAAGTTTGATTCCTATGCAAATGAACACCTTTCAGCATTAGCCTGTGGACATGCGAAAAAAAAATGAAAGCAGTTACTTAATAACGCTAAATACTCGTGTACATAATTGACCTGTACTTTTGAGAACAATAGGTCGAAATTAAACAAGACTGCCCCACTCTTTCGCGGTACAGCCCGACCCGCCGTGGTTGCTCAGTGGCTATGGTGTTGGGCTGCTGAGCACGAGGTCGCGGGATCGAATCCCGGCCACGGCGGCCGCATTTCGATGGGGGCGAAATGCGAAAACACCCGTGTGCTTAGATTTAGGTGCATGTTAAAGAACCCCAGGTGGTCGAAATTTCCGGAGTCCTCCACTACGGCGTGCCTCATAATCAGAAAGTGGTTTTGGCACGTAAAACCCCAAATATTATTATTATTATTATTCGCGGTACAGCCCGCTGGTTACTTCGAACGCTACACTCGATCGACTAAACACCTAATGTAAGGGGCTCTCAGTACTTTTCCTCATCAGCGTTGGTCGTTTCTCTCTCTCTCTCTCTTTCTTTTATTGCTGCGATAGAATAGCATGAATGGCATCTTGCTCGTTGTGTCCGGGATACTTAGGCAGAGAGAGAGAATAACGAAGAGGGAAAGGAAGGTAGGTTAATCAAAGACGTGCCTGGTTACCCTACATTTGGACTATGCGAAAATGGCGGGGAGACAGATATCTGCATTACAACAAACTCTTCAGTGTGTGTGCGTGTGTGTATGTGCGTGTGTGCGTGCGTGCGTGCGTGCGTGTGTACTGCGGCGCACATAAATACTTATTAAGATCTTGAAACAGAACGTACACCCTTTGCTTTGAAGCCTTTTTACTCCGTGATGCCGAAGACGTCTGTAATAGTTCTGTCACACGAGTCCTCCATATACAGAGACGAACTAGCCGTGAGTTACTCCAACGTGACCGCATTACAGGACCTGAATTCACGAGAGGTTCTCACACTATAATTCTTCGTATACGAGCAATGCGATCCAATCATGATGCTGAACATGTTATTAGCGAAGGCGGCCGGCCAATAGCAATGAGAAATTACGAACGAAAAGCTTAGTGAATTCGACCCCAGACGACTTGAAGGGACGCATCACTTCAGATGAGTTCACGGGCGTATCACTTTCTTCTATAGTATTCATTTTCCTTTTTTTTTTCTTTACAGTCACAGGTGTCCACACGTGCCCAACAATCGACATTTTGTCCATCATGAGGCTTTTCAGCGGCGTAAGTGAGAGCTCACGAATAGGCGAGCTTAATAATTGAGATCAACGACGAGTATCCTGCAGGCTTCGCCCGTCGAGTGCTCGCGGCCCTCGGGCGAAACTGCCGATTGCGTGTCGTAACTGCTGTTCCGTGGACGTCCGCGGCTCCGTTCGGGTGCGAGAAATCCCCCAGGGGGTCCGGACCGTTTTGCTTTTCTGCGCGTTCGAGCCTCCTCCGTGTGCAGCCACCTTTCTTGAGCACGCGCGTATTATTCAGGCCCCTCGAGCCGCACTGTTCGCGGGGCGCCAAGTTCTTATAAATGCGTAAATCCTCCGAGGCGGCGCTATTATTACGTCGCGCCGGTTGCCCCGTGGCAACGTCGCCGCTGCGAAATTCGAAGCGTTAAGAAAGAAATGTCACGATTTTCAGAATGCGCACTCCGCATCGGAGACGGCGCTCGTTTCCAAGTGTGGCACGAAATTAAGCGTATTGAAAGGCTCAGACAAATACTGTACCGCAGGTAAGAATCTAAAGCGAAGCTCTCCTTGCGAACCCTCCCGGACATTCCCGACCGTGGCTGCTGCCGCTGTGTTGCTAAATAGCTCATACACTTAAAAAAAAAAAAAAAAATGCGCGCCCGATGGTGGAACCTTTGTCCACCAGCACAGCAGCGTGATGTTCTAACCATTAGTCTACAATGTTTTTTTTTTGTACTTATTTATTTATTTCCGGTTTTGGCCAGAGAAAAACAGAGTGCGATTCCCGAAACGAGTCAGCCTGTCTTTGCCGACACAACTGGATTAAACGTACGTGTACTTCTATCGCACCAACGGCCAACTATATATATCTACTTGAGATGGTTTCCGCGTGTGTCACACTGCGCAACACGGGAGCGCGAGAGCACATGTGCGCATGCCCGTTTCCTTTACGTCAAGGACGCAGGAATAAAATGGGATAACTTATAGCATTGGGGGGATTAACCGCTTTACGAATGCTTTGCTTCACATAGATTCCAAGAAGTGCGTTGGATTTGCGTAATTTTTAATCAGTTTCTTTTTGGGGAAGCTTTCGTTTGCTTTGCTCCAATTTCTGAAGAAAGAAATATGCTGCACTATTTTCTGTATCTCTCAGAGGGTGGGGTCGCACTGCTGAATTGCCACCTCTAGACATACATTGACAGTCTGAAAGCTTGCCACACTCTTTTGAAGCCGGCTGGGCATTTTGTAGATGAGTTTCCAGTCCCCAAAGGCCAAATACTACCAACGGTGGCCACCAACGTTCATGTCTATCGCGCAATGAAGTGACTTTATTATGCATCGTAAAAGCAGTGTAAACATAACGGCAACACAAAACATAGAATTACACAGGTCAGGCGCTGGCCTCAGTTGTTAGTCCAGCGCCTGTCCTGTGTATTTCTCTCTCTTGTTGTCGTTTTTTTTTTGCGTTGCTTTTACCATGGAGATCAAGTTTTACCCTCTATAACTTTCTTTGAATGCACAGCTCATGCCGGGAGCCTCCATTACCTTTGCAACTAAGACAAATAAGCATTTTAGATGTCCTTCGCTTTCTTTATGTGGTCTTCTCGAGCCACCGGGGATGAATTCACTAAGCTTTTCTTTTGTAAATGCTACCTGCAATAGGCCTAACGCTTTCGCTTATATGTCCAGCATCAAAATTGGATGGAATTTCCTCTTAGGAATAACTAGCGTAAGGGCTTTTGTGAATACAGGCCGTCGTTCGTAAGTGCTATTTGCCATTGGCTGGCTGCCTTCGCTAATATGTCCAGCATCAGGATTGGCTGAGAAATACTTTTACGAACAATTATAGCGTAACATCTTTTCGTGAATACAGGCTCTGGTTTTTAATGGCAACAACGTTATTCTTCGTGACCTTGTCTTGTTCTAGCTGAGCCATTCGTCTTGGTGAACCAACTAGTCTGTTTCAATGGTTATTTCGACAAACTTCATACATGTGAGCCCTTCAGCAAAGCTTCATACTTATGAAACTGGGCCCGTATTCACAAAAAGCTCTTGCGCTAGAATTGTTCGTAACAGCAAATTTCAGCCAATCCCGAAGCTGGAGATATTATTAGCGAAGGTGGAAAGACAATGGCAAAGAGCACTTAGGAGTGAAAAGCTTTGTGAATTCGGCCCCTGGGACCATTGTCCCAAGAAGCGTTTATGCTAGAATTGCTCGTAAGGGAACATTTAAACCAATCCTGTTGCACATATTATTTGGGAAGGCGGCTGGCCAACGGCGAAGCGCACTCACGAAAGAAAATCTTCGTGAAATCTGCCCGTGTTTTTTTTCCTGCTTCATTGAAACGTCATTTATTACGTTTCAATGAAGGCTTAAAAAAACAATCGTCCTTTTCCTATAAACGCTGTTGTAAGTAAGCACCGCGTGGGGTGACCCATCCTCTTTTCTGTGTCCAATGTCGTTAGTGCTGTTTTTAAACATTATGGAAAACCACCAGCTCGCCCAACCGGCCGTTCGTCGTCGTTTATGACATCAGGAGCCATGTGTGGAGCGTTGTAGACAGTGTTTCCTACACGAATCTCCATAGTAGAATATCTCGCTGAGAGAGAGAGAGAGAGAATACATTTTTTTCGCAGTAGAAACTATGTCAGAGGATGGGAAGCATGGTTATGCGATTTGTTAAATCTGTCGTTACGGAATTACCGGGCCTTGGCATATTTCTATAGTATGGGTGGGGAAGTTGAGAAATAGAGAGAGTGAGGGGCCGGTTACTTGCTCAGATGTTGCGCTGCAGAGCTTTCGTGGTTGCGCATATCGCGGCATATGCCGACTGTGTAGTGGTCCTGGCATCTCAAAGCTTATTGCAAATAACCATTCAGCGATATTCTTCGCTTGTGTGCGAGGCTGTTTGGCACCACAAGATAAAGTAAAGACGGATAATATTCGTCCGCAATGCTCCCGTAAGCACTGCAGTGTGGTGCCGCTTTGTTGCGCACTGCATGGGAAGCCAAGTGCTTGATGCATGGCGCTTCGTCCACTGCAATAATACAAGCTGATCTGCCGAGAAATGGTCATCCTTTCAAATCCCGGCCGCGGCCGCATTTCGATGGGAGGTGAAATAAAAAAAAAAAAGAACGCTCGTGTATTGGGTGCGCGTTAAAGAACTCCAGGTAGTCAAAATTAATCCGGAGTCCCCCACTACGGCGTGTCTCATAATCAGAACGTGCTTCTGGCACGTAAAACTATAGATGGTGGTGGTGGTGGTAGTGTTGCAGCAGGCGGGGTTACCTTGGCCTACATAGCCGGCGATTGTTCCGCCCGAGCCTCCTGTGATTGTCACTATGTGGGTCACCAGGTGTCGTAGAGCCCCGTGTCCCGCACGAAGGCAATCAGCAGTCGTTTCACTCTCTTCCTAAAAGCCGCGGGCCCTCCGGGAAGAACGACGTCTTCAAAGGTCCTGTGCGAAAGACCACTCTTTTGCAGGCTGTCGACCATCGCTTTTCGTTCTGTGTAGAAATGCGGGAATAGCCAAATGAAACGTTCGATGTCGGCCATATCACCACAGTATGCACAGACCGGGGAAGCGCATCGTCCAGACTTTAATAACCAAGCCGGGGTGTACGCGTAGTCGGTTCGGATCTGGGTCCGTATTCGCAAAGAAGTTCTTATGCCAGATGTGCACGTATGAGAAAGCACCAGTGAATCGTGTTGTTGGACAAATAGGGTGTCCCAGCTAACATTAGCCAAGATATTCAACGAAGAAAAAAAAACGGATGAAAAAATACCATAGTCCATACACCATACACCATAGGCCTTATCATTGTATCTTGCACCGTGTTTCTGTAATCCTTTTTTTTTTTTTTTTTCGTTGAACAGCTTGGCTAACGTGGGCTGGGACACAAGGTATATTAGCGGAGGGAGGCGGCCAACGGCAGGGGACACTTCTAAAGAAAAGCTTCGTGATTGCGGCCCCCGAGTTTAACGCTTCTCACATCCGAAAGTACAAACATCTGGAATAACTTTCTCGCGCGAATGGCTGTTACAATAAACAGAGTAAATACGACATTCTCGGAAAGGCTGCCATGCCATGTTCACTTGTAACGAGTTACTTTAGCTGAATTTCCCGTTGACGACGCAAGTCAAACCGCAGAAACAATGACGTCACTTTTTTTTTTTTTGCTATTCTGTTTCTCCATTTCGTTTCGCTGTCTCTGCCGTGAAAAAAAGCAAACGCATGCAAACCAATTTCACTTCGACAAAGAAGGGGCTTATTACACACGCGCCCACACCACGAATCGGCAGCCGCGCACTGCGGCGCGTTGCAGTGCGTCGTTGTTCTTGCTGCTCTAGCTGTTCGCGTTCTCCGTTCTGCGAAACGATACGGGCGCGTGGCGCTCTTCTCATTTTCTTCTCCACTGGCCTCTTCCGCGGAATTTCTAGGAAGGCTTCTTCTTCTAGGTTGACTTCTTATGATAGGAAGGGGAGAGAATATTTCTGCGGAGCCAAGTCGTTCGGCCTACGTATGAATCGGCCGCGCACAAAATGGGCCGCCGCTGGTGTCCGGTGGCCGGACCCGCGGGATATCGTCGCTGCAGGACTGATGGCGTTCCTCGAACCACGCGCGGGAAGAGCAGGTCCGTCCGCGGCGTGCGCATCGTGATTAGGGCGAAAGGGAAAAGAAGAATGGCGATGAATGAAGGATAAATGGGCGCGCCCGGCGTCTGCGCCGGCGTCATACATTGTAGCGAGACCGGCCGAGCTGTTCCATATTACTTCCGGCCCCGGGTGTGCGCGTGTGTGCTTCTTCTGCGGAGCGCGCTGTCCTCCTCTCCGCCCTGCAGGCTCGGTTTCTCGGCCAGTGGCGCTCACTCGCTCCGCGGGTCCGAGGGCCAGCGAATGCCGCATCCCCTGCGCGCCGGATACCCAGCGCCTCTCTCACGCATCCGCTGCTGCTCGTTTATTTTCCCGGACGACTCTCTGCGGCTCGCCTCTCCTCACAAGGCCGCGCCGGCTGGCTCTGCACTCGCTGCGCGCCTCTCTCTCTCCGCCCGCCAATCTTCTCTCGTCTCGGCTCTCTTCTACTACGCCGATAGTTCTTCTTTCTTCATTTTTTTCTTTCTGGCGATTCGCTTCTGTTGTTTGCAGATAATCTCTACGCGCAGCACTGGCGCGTTGCGCGCCAAGTTTCCACCGCTGTGGTCGCAGCACGTGCCTCAACGCCGCGGCGCTTAGAGCTCTTTTCCCTTTAGTTTGGGCGGCTGTTTGTTCGTCGACGAGCAAATTTTCCTGTGCTACGGATGTTGAATCGCAACGGCTATATCATTTTATAGCTCTCAAGTCGGCTGTAACGAAATGAAAAGTTGCTGCGCACAAGTGATAGCGCGCGCAGTGCATTAATCACCGTGAACTCCTTTTTGGAGGTAACCAGATTTTCTTCGAATGCGCTCCCCTGCGCACTCGTGCGCGTAAACAAAGAGATTCACAAAAGATTATATTATGCCTACAGTGATGACCGATCTCATTTCATTTTTCTTTCTCCTTTCCGTTCCTTTGGACTTCGTGTTTCTTTCGTAGCTGTGCAATTTTCGTCCCGGAATAGCATTAAACTGCACAAGCTCACGCAGAGCTGGTGAAAAATAAAAAGAATAGTGGCTGTTATCTAAGTGCAAACTGGCAATAGGTACACACTAAAGTCCTGAGACAGAAAAATAAACTAGATCAAAAAGGGGCGAATAATGGCTAAAGTACCGTAATAATGCCGTTTGTGATTATATGTTTTTCCGGTATTGTTGTGATTTTATGATAATAAATGAGGTTTTACATGCCAGACTTCGACGCTGTGGACACTGCGATATAGACGCCATGACGCTGTAGACGGCATGATAGACGGTATAGGTATGGGCGTGCGTCATATTAATTTTGATCATCTAGGGTTCTCTAATGTGTACGCGAGTTCTCGATACACTGCAGTCGTTGCAGTGCGGTTGCCACGGTCGCCAATCGTATCTGCGACCTCGTGTCCAGCAGTTAGGCGCTCATTTCCGCTAGCGCACCGCGGTCGAGAAGCTTCACTCAGCGGCACTTGCTCATGAAACTGGAAGGCTGATTCACTTGGGACCGAGAGAAAGTGTGAGAAGCACACTCTTTCGCCATGCTGAGAAGGACAAACGGGGAGCCGCATCTTGACATCACAGCCAAGGAGCAGTTATGATTCTGGTTTCCCTCTTTCTCTATAGTGGGATGATGCGCTGCCTGTCCCGATATATCTTTTGTGATGTGTGTGGAATTGCAGGCCATCAAAACATTTTGCGTTGTATAGAATGCATAAAAAATCACATTTAGGAACACCCAGGCGTTGCCGAATGGCGAGACCTGGAGCCGCTTCGTTACGCTCCACTTGTGTCTTCTCTTTTTATACTCTGCGTTTCTATCAGCCTCATTAGCGTTCTGCCAAATATATCGTTCCGCGCAACGAACGAGCAGCTTTACACAAAAGTATCTGCGGCGTATAGCTACGTATAGTCATAACTAAAGGTGACAATTGTTAGTGCGGCAACGCGACGCGTCGCCACGCTTGCATGTTTATCGCGGCTGGAGGCGTAATCCCTTTCGCTGATCAGTTGGTGTATAACAGTCGAGCGTGCCTGCGGGCGCGCAGCTCGTTGACCTTGGCGCTGCATCTGCGACTGACTGACTGGTTCAAGTATTGGTAGAAAGCGGTGGCGCGTCGCACGGAGTTGTTTACGCGCCGAGCCTCCCGAACGCGTGAATATTTGAAAAGCGGAGATTTCGAGGCGTGCTCCCTCGCTCTCTGTAATAAACGAGACAAATACGAACATTTTCGGCTGCATGCGCCAGTGCTGTACGCGCACCGCACACGCCACCTGCAGAGCCAGCGACGTCGCTCCGGCTCTCCGATTTCCAATTCACGGTCGCCGAAACCGCGACACGTGTGGATTATGGGTGCCAGCTTGTTTACCGCTACCGTCGCTGATGTCGCTGTCGCGTATCTGTGCTTTTCAGCTGTGCGTAAACAACCGTATCTGACAGCTGCTGTCGTCGCAGAGTCGCCAGTTGGAAACGCGTTGCGCGCACCGCGAACGACGACCACACGGGAGTGTGTGCGGCTTGTTTTTTGTAGCATTTTGCTTGTTTTCCAGAATGGGGGGCCGTGAATATTTTTCACCGAGAAGAAATTCAAGGCCACGACATTCGACATAATTCTTCTATTGTGCAAGCGACGGAACGCGAACAGCCTGCTTTAAGATCTTTCTTTTTGTTATTTTTTAACGTAATATGGCGATTCATCTCAAGCTTGCTCAAAACACTCGTGAAGAAAGAACTATACCGATGCCGTGAAATACACCTGGGCCCGGCTTTACGAAAAGCTTTTGTGCTAGAATCGGTTGTAAGAGAAATTTCTAGCCAATCTGGACATACTGGATGCTGGACATATCATTAACGAAGGCGACCGGCCAATGGTAAAGAACATTTACGAATGAAAAGCTTTGTGAATTTATTCACAAAGCTTTTTGCTCGTAAGTTCTGTTGGCCATTGGCCAACTGCCTTCGCTAATAAGTCCAGCGTTAAGCTTTGCTGGCAAATGATCGTACGAACAACGAAGAGGTTCTTACGCTTGAACTACTCATATGGCAGGTGCCAGCCAATTGTGACATACCTTGGACTTGGCCGGACATACTATTAGCGAAGACGACCGCTCAGTAGGAGACGGGTTGCGAACGAAAACACACACACACACGCACACACACGCGCGCGCGCACGCACAATATATATAATATAATATAAATTAATACAATAAAAATAATATATAGTATATATTATATAAATTAATATAATATAATTATATAATATATAATGTTCACAATTAATATAAAACGACGTTCACAATTCAGTATTCATAACGCTGGCAAGTTTCTGTCAATATGTTTCTGGCATGGTATGAAGCGGCATTTCTTAAAAGCATAAATAAATAATTAGGAACAAATAAGCAGTTTGTTCGCGTACACGGGTCTCTTGGCAGAATGTGAACGATCGCTGTATAGCTGGTAATGTCTGGCTTTTTGAGCGACGTATACCCTGCTCCACTACATAAGTTCTCATGTTTTATGGATTCGCTATGCCAGCGGTGATGATATTTATTATAGCTTTGCTCCAATATTGTGCTTGGCTGCGTACAGTCGAAATATTCGAAAACTGTTCGAAAAATATCCGTATTTACGAATCGTGACCATTCGATTTGAAGACCGAATCCAATAGAACAATGTTCGATTCCTTATTCGAATCTTCCGAATATTCCCACACCCTATCATTACGACCTCTTGCTAGCCGATCGTAAAGTCGAACATATTAGCGAAGGAGGCCGACTAATGTTCAAACAGCACTTACGAACGAAAAGCTTTGTGAATGCGGCCCGTGTGCAGGTAGAAATAAAAAGTTCTTCTATACTAGAACTGGCCTAAGAACATATGTGCCAGCCAATCATCGCGTTGGACATATTAAATAGCGAAGGTGGCTGGCCAATGGCGAACAGCTCTCGCGAAAGAAAAGTGGCCGGATTCTCAATGCATTTCGTTCGTAAGGGCTGTTTGTCCCTGGTGCATCAACTAATATGTCGGTGTTCTCAGTGTCAGCGTTCTGGGCTATCAGTGTTCGATGCCCCCCTTTTTAAGATTGCTGTCATATTGACTGAGACAAATCTATTCTGTATACTTGCATTTCACTTGTTTCGTGGATGTGTATGTGCGGGCCATCCGCTAGTGGCTTGATCGGCGCTTGCTCTTGTTGAAACATCACTGCTCTACCTTTATTTCTAATAGTTGCCTGCGCCTTCCTGCTGCAGTAGCTAGATACGATGGCGACATTACGTTTCTTCGAAAGAAAAACGGAAAAGAGAAGACGTAAAGACTCGACGGGATTCACCGCAGATGCCTGAAGAGGAGGATCACGGGCGACACCTTTCGGTACATGCAAATGCACAGGAACGGGTAGAGCCTTCGTGGCCATGGTCACACTCACAGGCAAAGTGGCGCACCAGTGACCGCAAGGTGATCGAACGGAAATGCGGAGCCACGTTCGCCGCCCACGCGGGGTGCGCGCGCGCGCCCCGAGCTGGATGGCCCGCGGGTGGCCCGCCGGAAGGGAGAGGTGCGACATTCGCGGGTCATCCGCGCTGGTCGGGCGGCGGCCCGCTTCCCAATTTTCCACTCGGCAGATCGCGGGCTGCCAAGTGGGCTGCTCGGATTCTTTGTTGGCTCCTGGGAAGGAGGCGCATTTCGGCGGCCGAAGGTGAGCGCGCCTAAGCAGGCCGCCCTCGGCGGCGCGGCCCACGCGCCGAAGCCGCCGCCGGCTTGCGGGGCCCCAACCCGCGGCCGCTATTTCGGGCTCCGGCCGGGAGCCAAAGCAGGCCGCATAGCGAGGACGGCGCTCTCCTTTTCGACGACCCTCCTCTCATCCGCTTGTTCCCGGGTCCTTCGAGCGTCCGGGCGCGAAGGAGGCTCGAACTCTGCGCGCGCTTATTTTCAAAGCTTCTCTTGGCCGCTCGCTTGGTAACCGAGCGATACATCACGCGTGCCCCCGTGGCATAACACGAGCCCGCGCCTGTCCGAGCCATCAGGTGCCTGCGTGGCCACGGGGCAAACGCCGGCTGATTAGCGCGGTGGTCTGCCCACTTGTGTGTGCCTGTTCGGCACTAGGCTTGGGCTGCGCCAGCGTCGGATGTTGGTCATTCACTGCAACATTCACTGCGACCCCCCTCCGCCTTTTTTTTTAAATGTCTGGCTTCCTATATGGAAACTTGACCGAGAAAGGCTTGTCCTAGACCGAAGCATGTGAAAGCGCATAGTGAGTCGTCTCGCTAAGGCCCTGAGAGACCCGGCATTCAGAGAGCTTCGAAGAGCTCTCAAAGATAGCCACCTGCCTGTACAGAAAGCCTTGGCGTGCTTTACGGGCCCAGCACGCGCTTTATGTAAGAGCGGCTTTACACCGCCGCCAGCGCGAGCGCATGTAGCATCGGTGAACTGCTGGTCGGGAGGTAGCGGCATACACGGCGCCGTCTGGTATCGATCGTCTGAGTTGACTAGTCTTTACAAGTGTAAACATTCTCGACTCGCGGATTCTGTTCCTCTGAAAGGCACATTTCTTCATCACACGTAAGCTCGCCTGTGAGCGAGGTTCGCAGAAAAGCACAGACCTGCTAATATTCTTTCTTTTTCTTCATGCCTTGTAGTTCTGCTTACCGGAGCCAAGATAAATATGCGCTTCATGAACAGCGCATCGCCGTCTGGCTACTGACTGCGGGGATGTTTTACTTGGGAATCTTGGGCGCCGCTGTACAGTCAGCACCTTTGTTTCTCGGTTGCCTCGCGAAAGGTGCTGATGTGAGGCATCTCTGTATTGCGTTCATTTAAGTGACTTTCGAGCTTCGTTGTTAAGGCACATGACTGTGCAGAAACGATGACTGAAAATTGCCAAGGGCACTTCTGCTCCTCCTACTGCAACGGCGAAGGCTGCTGCGAATATGCGAACTGTGCGAGTGATGTACGTATATCTGCTGGCGCTCCACTTATTATTTTCCCAGAAAGTCTTCGTTGCGCGCTGCGAGAGAAAATAGAGTATAACACCCGTGCGTCCAGTGGCATGTTTTCGTGACGAAGATCTTGGAACTTGTGGTGTAGTCCTTGGATTCGTGCTAAGCGTAACACGCCTTCAGCGCTGATCGGCTTCAATACCACAGTTGCGACACGTTACCGTAGCAAATAAATAAACTTAATTTGCGAACTTTAGTAAATAAAATTGTTTGTCAGTGATTATAGCGCTATCGTCCTATAAGGCACCATTATAATTATCGAAAAAAAAAAACACCTTTTCGTCCTTACTGGATTGTTTTAAAATTATTTGCCACTAAATTCTTGTTTCTCGCTTTTTCGCTCTTTCGCTGCTGATCTGATAATTTCGATTCTCTTTTTGTGCTATTTTTCATTCCTTAGAACAAGTATTACCCTGTGGGCTGTGCGGGAAGTGCTTCTCTTCTGCAGTAGTAACCGCGCAATATCCACAGATCTGCCCTCGCTAATCACAAATAACGATTTTCCACCGCTATAGGACAAACCAGCAAATATATAACACGAGCATAGCACCCTTCCAGAGGGCCAATATTTTCTGCGTCTTTCTTTTTCATAGCATGCGATAAGGTTTTCACTATGAATACAAGCTGGGTGATTCTACGTGAAACTTAGCAACTGTTGAACGCTACAATATCTCCAATTTTTGCAGAAAGAAGCACAGCTCATTACAGTAGCTGAGAAGCGTACTACCGCAATATTTTGCGCGAAATAACTTTTCACCGCGCGAGTATAACTTTAATTTTATAGTTCACAGAAAAACAAGATTCCACTGAGAATGTGTGTGAAAAATATATAGGGGCCCGTATTCGCAAGAAGTTCTTGCGCTTGAGCTCTTCGTAAGAGCAATTGAGTGCCAGCCAATCGTCATATTGAACGTACTAGAAATATATCCCCCTCATTCACGAATTACGATCGAATGTCGAAAAATGTGTGAAATTTACACAATTTTATGCCAAGGTGCTGGAGACTCGACAGAAAGCTAGTCAAGGTGGGAGAATGACTCTCTGCATTTTATATAGTGGCCCATCATAAATACATAGTAATTAAGTATTCATGCATTGTACAGTCAGTCATACTACGTTTATTCCTTAAATATATTGAATCACCCGCTCGAATTACATGCGCAGGTTAATTACTGGGTGCAAGCATTGTAACAAAGAAAAAAGAAGATTTCTCGCAATTGCTATCCCACTTGGAACGACCATCGAACACAGCAGTGTCTTCACCAAAGCCTTCGTCTGAAGTGACACATTGCACTCGGAAGGAAAATGGGTGTACGTTAGGAAGGCTTAATGTGCAATTCACTGAAAGCTTAATGTTCTTTGTCTCTTGCTTGCAACTACTGCACAGAAATGGCAAAAAATAAGTCGCGTCCACAAACGTGTACGCCGTGACTGAACTGGATATCGAAAGTATTGTTCTTCACAGCAATGCACTATGCTGCTGGAGATCAAGCGCAGGTTTTCACCCTGCTGGCTGCACAAAAATATGGTGGCCTAGATGACGCGAGTGCATACCCGCTATAGCGAAGGAGGCTGACAAAAAAAATTCTACGAGCGCAAAGCTTTGCAAATTCGACCTCTGACACTCAAATAATTTCGTCGTTGACGCTTGTCGATCACCAATTGCGTACAAAGTGGTCAGCAAAGAAACTCAAGAGATGATGCACTTGCTGGATAGCATAATGAAGCGATACTTTTGTCTAAAAGTTTAATTACGAACACTTATTTTTACTGGAAGCTGCTACGTGGTACAAAAACATGTGTCGCAGGGCGTCAGGTGGAACTTGTTACACCATAAGTGATCCCTGTATTTTCCACTCCTGCTTACAGACTTAATTATCTAAAATTAGCAGTACTGTGCGAAAACACTAGTTGATGTATTTAAAAAAATGGTGAACTTAGAAATACTTTTAAAATTGATATAACGTTCCTGGTATTAAAACACTGGAAGTTTTTGAGACGCTTTGACAGAATAAGTTCCGGACCAAAATCAATTCACGTGGCTTTTCGTTCGTAAGAGTTGTTTGGCATTGGCCGGAAACATTTGCTAATAATATTTTTATGTGACGATTGTCTGGCACCTGTTCTTAGGAATAGTTCTAGCGTAAGAACTTTGTGAATACGGGTTCGGATTTTTTATTCCCGAACGTTGCTTTGTTCTGCATCTTCACTGCATCGCATAATGTAATGCAGGGAAGCTGAAGTGTTGAGCAGTGCTGAGGTGGGAGAGATGAGCTGACTTCAATGTTCACTTGATCGCTTGGAACAACAAATACTGCGGTCAACTTTTCTTAAACGAGCTTCAATATGTGCAGCTATGAAATGAATTATCTGCCGTTCTTAATGCGAATAATTTCAATATCAATTTTAATTCCGAGATCTCGATATTACATATATAAAGAAATTCAAGAATGTTTTCTGCATTACTACAAAAGTGACTATCATGAAAACTTTCATGATAAATATTGCTCCGACGTGTTGTCAGATACGTAAATAATCTCCTGTATCTTTACATTGCATTTGTCAAGAGGGTTTTTTTATTAACAAATGTAATTTTTTTTTTCAACTTAAGAACTATTTCTCGAGTTCACTTCGGACTTGTTCAGCGTGCCGAAACATTATTCACCATATATTCATATTTAAGGTAGCCACAAGCCGTTGTTAAGCAAAATAGACGGAAATATGAAAAATTAAATCTCAAATCAAATACATAATTAACGTTTTGATCCGCCAAAAGAACTGAAGAGAAATAAAAGGAACATCCCCTGCGGAGAATGAATATCTAAACTCAGTGCCCGCCAATTCTGGCACAGTGGAATTAAAATGTCACTCTCATGGCGAACATTTTTTTTCTCTCGCAAGATACTTTCGAAATAAGCTCCTCGCACCATCCATGATAACGAACCATAATTTTTCAAAAGTCAAAGGCGACTCATTTTAAAGCTTGATCTGTTTTGTGTGGAATTAACCAGCTACGAATAGTTATCCTGCTGTCATTCAAAACTGCAAAAATCCACAACTAATTAATGCGCAATCGCCATGACCAAGCGTTGTTGCTTGGTTTATTCCGCTATATACCGTATTCCCACGCCTAAATGCTGGAAGTTTTTTTTTTCCTTTTCTTGTATACTGCTGCAGCAATACTAAACAATATCCTTCGCGTCGGCGTAGTGAGTCAAGGTCGAGTGATATTGTAGCAACTTTATCAACACAGGTTTATAAAAAAAAGAACTATTAACGGGTGAACTTGTGCCCAGACCTAAAGATCACTATGCCCCCTGCGCAGCGAAGGGAGACCAAAAACGTCCTCTGCCGCGAGCCCCTTTGAAAATGGAACGAAATCTGGATCATTTAATGCGATTAGTATTATTAGGACACTTCACGCACTTTCCAGCGTTTGTCCACCTATCTGCCTATGTCTCTAAGCGTTTTCCCGCCAACTTGGGTCATTGCGTAGTCCACAGTCTAATGCTGGGGTCTCCAAACTACTGCCCGCGTTCCGGATCCGTCCCGTGGAGGCTTCACGACCGGCCCGCGGCCGGCGGTAGTCGTGAAACTGTCGAGGGACGGTCGCAGGCGGGCCGTTTCTCTCCGCAATGTACTCGCACTGAGAGCGGAGCCTTATCGAAGAACTTTGCGCTGTCGCGCTTCTTCTTCTTTTTTTTTTTTTTGGAAGCTGGGACCCGGCGTCACCGTCGCGTGAGTATCACGTGGTGCTTCGATTGGTCGATCCCAGCCACAACGTCCGCAGACACCTCGAAGTTTTCGTGAGTCTGCGCAGGAGCCTTGGGCGCAGAGAGCTGTCGCAAGACTTTCGCCTGCGAAAGTCTTGCGAAAGGATCCTTTCGTCAGTACACAGCATGCATGGTATGGTAACAAGGGAGGACATCTTTAAATAATTCGGAAAGTCTGTGTCTGCCCTAGGATTGTATGGGGCCTAATTAAAATCTGTCACAACTGATGGGGAAAATACGAAAAAAAAAACGGGGCAATAATAAAAGCTGCTAAAGTGGGCCGATTTTCAAGGCCAATGTCATTGCACTGAATATTTCACGAGCAGACTTTCTGTGGGAAATACGGAGACACGTCCTGTGTCCTGAAAAACTCTTGTTTCAGCTGTCGATGTTATCATTTCGCAGGGAATCAATCACCGTTAGTTCCATAAATTTCTGAAGGCGCGGGAAGCTGAGTTTTTATCACACGGCAGTGCGATTTCTGAGCTGCGGACAAGTTTTGTCGCGTTTCTTTAACCTTAGAGAAGAAAAAGATCATTTCCACAGGAGATCGATCGCCTCTAGCCATTACCGTAGACCAGTACGACTGGCTCTAGAAATTGTATTTCTGCGTCAACTTTACGTAGTACATGAATAAGCTCAATGTGAAGCTGCAAGGAGAGATCGTTTTACATGGACCTACGTGCATGTATGTACGTGACCTGTACAAGGGGTAAAAGGCTTCAGGGAAAAACTGCAGTTTCTGGCAAGTGGCCGCAAAATCGAAAGTGGGAGCGTTCCCGCTGCTGTTCGAGGAATTGCGCGGAAATTAATGCGGAATTTCCTTCCCTATTTGCGACAAGAATCATCGGCGATCTGCAAACACAATTTTGTGAGTGATTCTTTCATCTTGAAAACAGAAGAAAGAAACTACGAATGTTTAAAATCCATTTAACTGTGATCTGGACGCACTGCTATGTTTTATCTAATTATAAGTAATTTAATTGCAGGCACACGGCATCTAAGGGACAAGTACAAAGAAGAAAAGCTAATAATTACCTGTAAACTACTATGCTGTGAACGGTTCCCATACTTAAAGAAATTTGCCCACGGATACATGTCTATTTTTTCAGTACCTACCTTTGCAAGCAAACATTCCCTATCATGAAAAAGATTGGAACGCAAGATACAGCTGTTCTGATGAACACTTGAGTAGTCCGCTTATTATTGGTTCATCACGCTTGCCGCCACATTTCATTGAAATAATAAAGTCGAAGCATGAGGTACATGACTCACATTAGCCCCCATCCTATGTCTCGACAACGGGTTGCAATTTTCATGCAAATACGGTGCAGTTTGCTCAGTGCCCCGTGCGGCATTTTTCTGTCGTCAGATGCTCTGCCATTCGTAAATATGGTAATGTTACAAATCTGCGAGCATGTGCGTAAGTGAATATTTTTTCCCTCTTGAATATTTTTCGTGAGAATTCTACTCGACATTTTATTGACGTGATTATCACATTAGATATAATCACCTGATTCGACTTTATCATGTTGCAATTCGTATTCGTTCCTGTTGGTGCCACTCTAATAGTACTGTGCCTCCTATATAGTACACTGCAGTGAGCGGCAGCGCCTTTGTCAGTCGAAAATTGAAAGCCTCTGTAATTACCTTAAATATTTTTTTCGATCTCATGCATATAGCGCTTCGTGATTTGTTTCAGTAGTGTCGCACGTTGTGATTGCCGTATGTGCCATTTCGATTCATCACCCGTTCTCCGTAAATATTTTGAGGTTCCTGCGCGCTCTAGCCCTTTGTGCTCAATGTGTTCTTTGTCACAACTGTGCAATGTGGTCACACAAGGAGTTCCCACGTATATAGCTTGTGACCAGCTGCCTCAGATATTTTTTTTAATCCCGCTTGAAAATCTGTGGTTAAAGGATTATTTTTTGGTGCTTTAATATTTAGTCGAATGATTGTCGAGTAACTTATTATTTTTTAGCCAGGTCATTCGTTTCAACCATGCAAGAAAATAACCTCCGCGTGCCATCCGAAATTCTTGTGCGCACCGAAAGATAACTTTTGTAGTAACTCTCATCTCAAGGAGTAATTTTATCCAGAAGGGCCGTTATTAGTGTTTATATAAATCATACCACAAAATCTAGCAGTTAAGGCCGCATAAGTTGTGATCACAGGTAATAGAAAGAAAAAAAAGATGAGGCGGCTTTTCAAACCCGTAGTCGAAAATGAAAAAAAGAAGAAAAAAAAAGCAATCAGGTAACAGAAAAGGCGTTCCAATCATAGGCGTTCACACAGGCCGGTCGATCTCAAGAAGCGCAGGAGCGCTTGCACGGCCTTCTGATGTGATGTTAAGTCGCGTCGATGTTTCAGAATTCTTTAATCCGACACAGGCCGGTCGTCCGACTGGTTCAGCACGACGGAAAGCGATTGGCTCTGCACACTGTACTGCGGGCATTGGCAAAGAACATGGCGAATCGTTTCCGCGTCGCCGCAATCGCCACATGCTGCAGTGTCGGCTTACACTTCTACTGGAGTAACATTATCTGGCAACTCTTAAAACGTAATACACATGAGAGAGAGCAAGACGAAATAACAAGAGCGCCGTCTTACTTCGTATTGCGCTATTTTATTCCTGACAATGCGACACCAAATAGCCTACGCTTCTACACTACATAAACGTAAACACTGTGCACAGAAATGCAACACGAATTCGTGGAAACAACGGAGCTGCGGTAACACATCAGCAAAACAAAGGGCTCCTGGTATATAGGGAATGGTAACGTTTCTTATAACACTTAAACGTTTTGTATATATCTGTTTGGTACAGATCTAATGAGTGTGAACAAGCAAAAAAAAAGTGCATGCTACCGGAATTGTGAGCAAGCGTTCGCTACCACGAATGTTTTATATTATTTTCCATCAATACCACCACGGAGACATTGTGGCGAAAGCGAAATTCTGATTTCAATATAGTTATTTTGCTCTTTATCTAGACGTTATCCCAGCAGGTGAAGGCAACAAATTGAAATAGAAAAGATTACAGAAAAGCACGTCGATCAATTGCAACAATACTTTCAAACCCAAGCACTGTTACTTATGTTTGCGAATTTATTTTCACGAATACTTAATTATTTATCATCCGGCCCTCGACACCGCCCCTGGTTGTCAATCCGGCCCTCTGGCCAAAAAGTTTGGAGACCCCTTGTCTAATGGATAGAGCATCGGGCTACTGTGCTAAGGGAACCGAGTTCGGAACCAACCGTCGATCCAACTTCTGTTACAAGGTATGCGACACTAGGTATGTGCGGCTCTTCAGTAACAAAAACAAAATCATTAAATTCATCCAGTGCTGCAGGCGAAATCGAAACCGCGTTATAGTGAATACATATTCAGACACTCTTGTCTGAATTAATTTTCACACACGCGCCATGCGCGGACTTACACGCCTCATACAGTGCAGTGCATGACGCGTTTCTGCGCTGGCAGTACGGTGTGTCGCCACACTGCTTCAATCCTAATCGGATTAACGTCGACACTCATCCGTGAGCTGGCTTCTGCGGGATTTCTTTCAATTCTAGATATTTTAGGCTTGCTAATGTTATTTTCGCTCCCGTTTCCTTTTTTGTGTTTTAGTACTGCTTTCAGAAACGCGCGAGAACCATAGAACAGTAAGCAGATTTTCTTAAGCGCTAGAACATTCGCGCTAGTTTGGTACTTGCGACCTTTATTATACTATTGTAGACTTCTGTCAGTTTAGTCCCCTTGAACTTTCGTGTTTTGCGTAGGAAATTCCGTCGTTAACGTCAAAAGGGATAACCTGGTGCCGGCTCGCGCGGAACGAATTCGCTGGGCCAACCGGGCGTCTGCAATAAACCATTATGGTTCAGTACGCCTTAAGCTTTCATGACGTTGCGTTCCACCCGCTGTGCCTCTTTGGACATTAGAATTTGCTATGCATAGTCTCAACATTTTCCGCTGAAAGAAATGTTAAAGATACAAAGCAAAAAAAAAAAAACGGCAGAACCCATCTCACGATGAACGGCGACGTTAATGCGATTAGCATCGAAGCAATGTAGACACGCGCCGCTCTACCGAATCGCATCATGTATGAGTAGTGTATGCAATGGAGCTCAGCTCTCGCGCTTCCCTCTGGACACGTGGCGCCACATAGCGGCGCCGCTGCGAAGCCCGCGCTTGGCGCCTGTATGAACTGTGCAACAGTTACGACAAACATATTATGTTACCCACTCTTAGTGAGGGTAGGTTATAATAATCGACGGCGGGGCATGCCACCCCAGCAGAAAGCTTCGCTTGGACTCTGGAACACTAACGACGAGTTCCTTAAAACGTTTTGGATGAAGTAATATGCAAAGAAGAAAAAGAGCGCCGATTTTCTTGTCGTTTACTTTTTTCTGCATGAAAAATACTCACACTGCATGCTCAGGCTCACAACTGTGCATTCACGAGGGCGGTTGGCGAACATTGCATGCGAACAGTTGAACATTACAGGATCATTCCATTGTGAATGTAATATCACATTGTAATATTACAATGTAATGTTAACCCAAATGTAATATTATATTACATTTGAAATGAGTGAGCACGGTTGGGAACCCAACGGCGAATCATTTACTTCTTCAGATGTCCGACGACGACGAGAGAGAGAAAATGACTGAATGTTGTTTTTGGTCATATTATTCGAAAAGACTCGCCTCCATTGCTTACAGCTCGTAAGTTGAGAAGAAGAACGCTGGAAAAGTCGACTTATTGTCGGATAATGTGGCCCTCTGCTGCATCGCTTCTAAATAAACAACGTAGAATACGCACTCTACAAGCCCAGACCATGCCGCTAAGCACGATTCCCGACATGTGTATGAAGACAGACGTGAACGTGCTCCAATGCCATTTTCGCTACACGGGAAAGTGTTTGGGAAAGCTCAGCTTCGTCGCGCACTCCTCAGGTTTCCGGCTAAGCTGCCGAGGGATAAAGACACACTGAGGCTTCCCTGTTGACGCTCCTGTGGCGTCTTCTCGCGTTGTATTTCGAATGTTTTCGGATCCACTTGAGCTGCTTTCTCTGTGCCAGCTCTCGCCGACCCTTGGCAATCTTCGCTGCACTCCATACAGCAGAGTTGGCGACGCCGAGAAATTCCACGTCTTTGCAGCGCTCCGGCGAAGGTGAAGTCCGTCGTGAGGCTCGTCGGACATGGACTGTATGTACGCTGTGGCGACGAGTGTCCGTGACAAATACTCGTATACAGAGAACGACCGGAAGCAAACTTTTCCGACATGCCAGGCTCCATTAACGGTAAGCGACGCTGAGTGAAAAACAATATCGAACGTTTTCGATTTCTCCACATTCTCCCCGTTGTGACGGCCGACGCTCTTTTCTTGTTTTTCTTTTCTGTTCGCGAGACAACTTTGCTACAACGTTGATTGCTTCTGCATTTCCTTTTTTTTTCTTTTTTTAAACGCTTTCATCTCTGTCCTCTTTCTAACCCTTTGCTTCCAACCCCAGTCTAGGGTAGCAAACCGGAGACTGATATCTGGTTGACCTCCCTGCCTTTCCTCTTCATATATCTCTCTCTCTCTCTCTCTCTCTCTCTCTCTCTCTCTCTCTCTCTCTCTCTCTCTCTGCGCACATTGTTTCGTTGACCTCCTTAATGCTCTTAATGCTTAATGCCCGGGAAGTAACGCGCGATGCCCCGGAAGTAACAGCAAACAAGCAATCCTGTGCAGAAATTTGTGATATAAGCAGTGACACCCTACTTTTGAGTGAGGCAACTGTTGTATTCTCAGCAGTTGGCTGCTTGTCATTATGGGGCCGTCATGTCTTCGAATGAGTCTAAGGTGCCTCTCTTAAGCCAAACCCGGCATTTTTATTTGGCACAATTATCTAAAGCCCTGTTCGTAACGAGGATAGTAATAGGG
Source organism: Dermacentor variabilis (assembly GCF_050947875.1). Lineage (NCBI taxonomy): Eukaryota > Metazoa > Arthropoda > Arachnida > Ixodida > Ixodidae > Dermacentor > Dermacentor variabilis. Next base: position 277,064,650 of record NC_134568.1, on the reverse strand, counting down.
AAACGAAAGAAAGGAGAAAGGCAGGGAGGTTAAACTGAACAGACAATTCGGTTTGCTACCCTAGAATGAGGGATGGAGGTAGATAAGATGGAAATAGGTACACCGAACAAATGCACACGAAACAGGCCTGCACGCATTTGAGGTATGTGATGCCGCGGGGTAACCCATGAGAAAAAGTCGACGGGAAAGAAGACAAGGCCGACGTACATGGTACGTATGGGCTGAAATTGGGGTGCATTAAAGATGATGCAATGTTGCATAATTGCAAGATCTTTTTCGCATTATTTGTAATATTTTCTTCTTTCCATTGTTAGACCTTCCATTTTATTGAGGACCCTCGATCTCTTTTATGCATGTCGACTTTTTCAATATGTTCTCTTTTGTCGCGATGAGAGCCCGTGTCCCAAGAACGCAGTCAGGGCGCTGTCTTTCGGGTGATCGAGGAGCCCCTTTTATTCAGCGAGCGCCTCTTATATAGGCTCCGCGCATCACGTGATCCACCGTGCAGACAGAGACGCTGTTGGCGCTGTCTCTCTCATGTGGCGTCGCGCGTACATAACAGAACATATAACTGATTCCAATACATACCCCTTTTCAAGCATTTATACAAGTATACATGGGGGCCGACAGGTTGGATACACACCAACAAAGGACCACAAAAACAAGATCGCTTCATACATCACTCGCCTACGCCCAGCCTGGTGGGTTTTCGAACTACTCTACCGGACCTAATAGTGGTCACAGTCTTAGTCTGGGAATTGTTAGCGTCTGTTTCCTTTTGAGTCAGGGGCACCCAGGATTCGTTCCTTTTGTCGCCTGTTCCAGTATTCAGTGGAACACTGCTGGGCTGTTCCTGACAATCTGGAAACTCGTAACTTCCACTGTTTATCTCATCTTTCGGGAGACGGTTAAGCATCCGCCTACTTCGTTGAACTTCGACCCCGTTCTCCGTCTGAATACGGTACGAACGTGGTTGTGGCGTTGCTCCGAGCACGGTACCTTTTGTACGGAGGTCAGTCACCCACACCACATCGCCTGTTTCCAGCATGGGGATATGTTTAGATCGGTGACGTCGGTCAAAGTAGCGGCTCTGCCTCTTCCTGACCTTCCGATCATTATCCACCGCGCTTTTCGGGGAGCACTGTCCCGGAGTACGGTGCTGAGGCAGCATTGGGACTCGAGTCCTGAGTCTTCTATTCATTAGGATCTCCGCTGGGCTGACTCCTAAGACACTAGGCGTTGCTCTATAAGCTAGTAAGTCCAAGTAAGGGTCATTCGATTTCAATATGAGATGCTTAACCGTCTGTACCATACGCTCCACTTCTCCGTTTCCCTGGGGGTGCCTCGGACTCGAGGTAACATGACGGAAATCATATGATTAGGCAAATTGCTCGAACTCTGTGCTCACAAACTGGGAACCATTATCGGTCACCATACATTCAGGAATACCATGTTTAGCGAAAATGCTTTTTAGTCTGTGTATCACAGTGGCAGACTGTGTAGACGGAAGAATGGCTACTTCTGGGTAGCGTGAAAGATGATCTACTACGACAAGATACGGTTGTCCATTAATTTGACACAGATCTGCACGGACTCTTTCCCACGGATAAGAGGGTGTTGGCGATGCCATCATTGGTTCCATCCTCTCAGGGGCATGCATTGCGCAAACACCACACTGTTTCACAAAAGACGCTATTTCAGTGCTAAGTCCTGGCCACCAGATGGAACCTTTAGCTATACTACGGCATCGTGAGATGCCTTGGTGACCGTCATGCAGCTTACATAGTGCTTCTTTTCGAAAAATTAAGGAATGATTAACCTCATTCCATTTAGCAACAGCCCATTCACCAACGTAATACATGCTCGATTCTGCTGAGTGAGAATGTCAAGTAATTTAATGAATCTGTCGTGAGCGCGCATGCTGTCGCTTTCATCCTCTTTAGCGTATGCAGAAGTGACTGTCAACTTTTTTTTATTTACAAGTGACAGTTCAGGAGATAATTTGTAATCGGAATCGCACAGCTTCGTTACTCGAGGTTGGTGCAAGTACTGTTATTCAAAAGTGATACCCCGGGCACAATGGCTCGCAAGGCGTGCTATGCAGAGGCACGTACTGCTTTTGCTAGCTGAGACGAAACGGCTGCTGGGCCTTTAAGACAATGATAGTAAGCAAGGCGAGTGGCAGGAGGTGTTCTGAAGGCAAATACCACGAGTCCCCTACGTATTGTGCACCTTCTGGAAGCGCTTGGATTTAAAGGGGACGGAAGCATCAACCGGTCAGCAGTCAATGTAAGCAAGAGACGTTTAGAATAGTGGTTAAAAAAAGCAGCGAAGAGATTGATACAACCGGATCTGTTAAAGGCGTGAGTAGCGGTGCAAGGTAGATACAGAAGTTTTGAGGACGAGATAAAGATTAAAGAGATGCTTACAAAAATGCTAGAATGAAAACCATGTATACCTGAGTAACTCAAGCATGTCAAGTAACTCAAGCATAACGGAAGCACCAACCGGTCAGCCGTCAATATAAGCAAGAGACGTTTAGAATAGTGGTAAAAAGAAAAGCAGCGGAGAGATTGATACAAGCGGATTTGTTAAAGGCGTAAGTAGCGGTACAAGGTAGATAGAGAAGTTTCGAGGACGAGATAAAGATTAAAGAGATGCTTACAAAAATGCTAGATTGAAAACCATGTATACCTGAGTAACTCAAGCAGGCTAAAGGACTATTTGTCACTACCACCTTTCAAAGGGGATGCCAATAAATCATCATCATCATCATCATCATCATCATCATCATCATCATCAACAACAACAACAACAACAACAACACGGTACAGGTGTGCAACTCTGCGCAGGTTCACTTGCGACCGCTTCCGTGTTGGATGTAATGTTTTCAAGCGACTATTGCTCAGACCTGGTGGGCAGCCTGTGGCCACAGGGCGAATCGCATTCTTCGGACGATTTCGCGTTGTGCAGTGCGTCCAAAAAATCGCTAGCAGTAGGCATCTCTCGCAGTAATGCTACCGCATTACGAGCGGCGCTACTGAATAGCCATGGGTAATTTGTCAAACTTATTGGAGGTTGTTCTATGTCGCAAGTCTTCGCCTGTTTCTGACATCTATTCGGAATAAATTCTTCCTATACACAAAGCACTACCGTATAAAAACAATAATCATCACTATATCTTCAGCATAGAAAATAAGAACGATTTTGTGTGTTTTTATTGCGCTGGAGGTTAAAAATTGCGCTGGCAAGTCCTCTTCCCTACCGACTGCTCGCGCGAAAGGCGAGCATGTACACATCGCGCCATTCAAGGCGGGAAGTGCACAACTTACAAGGCTAGGTTCACAAATATGTATCCTCTTAATAATTTTTTTTTCTTTGATGACATGATGAATGGGAGTTTGGCACCAAAATACGACATCGGATACTCCTCGGCTCTTGAACTGGCGGTGTAGTTACACATATAGTTTCGGTACTTTTGCGCATAATTTTGTAGGAGAAAGAGCAGAAGAACGGTTAATACACACGCGACGACGTTATCACATTGCAGTCAAACCGACACAACGACATGACAAGAAACTCTCAAAGCGACAATGGGAACAACGATAATAACACATATTATACACAGCGACTACTGATAAAAAACGCTCTTATAAACAAAACGTTTTCTTTTTTACATGCGTTAATTACGCCCAATAATGCGGCTGTTTTTCAATAAATTTTTAATGCTATCAAAGCGCACTTTTGCGTGACTCATCGAGACGTCTACGAAAAACACTTTTTACGAAAAATTGGCTGCGCTGAAATTGCGCAGTGGGATTGTAACTTTGTTGTCGAATACGCGTATCAACTCTTCTAGAATTCCCGCTCCATGATAGACCAAGACATCGACTTAAATCATCTTCATGGCATTATACCGTAGGCCACTCAGTTTCAAGAAATTATTGGGTCCACGAACAAGAAATTTCTATTATTGGCAGACGCCTTTCTTAATCCGCACATTTCTTAACCACGACTGGCTGGCACCAGTTCTTACAAAGCATTGCAGACAACTCGCTGATTAGTAGCGGCATAGTGTTTATTGTAGAGGGAATATGGGAAGTAAAAACCCCTGGCAGCGTAACTTTTTTCACCTTCACGTGGGCACGTGTAATCGAATTCACAAAGCTTCTTGTTCGTAAGTGCTATTCGCCATTGGCCGGCCGCCTTCGCTAATGATATGTACATCAGGGTTGGATGGAATTTTCTCTCATAAACAATTCTAGCGTAAGAGGTTTTTGTGAATACACGTCCTGAACTGTCCCGTGGCCGGGGAGGGGGAAAGAAAGGCTTAAGGCGGAGAGAGAGTGGGAAAGAAAAAAAAACAAAAAGAACAAAAACTTGTGCAGGAATCATTGAAGGTAATTGTAAAAATAAGTGAAGCTGCTCGTTTGCCGACCGCCTCGGCTGCTCAGTCTTGGCGTTGATATTAGAGTTTTAGATTAGGGGAGGCAAGCGGCCTGCGTACGCAAGAACTAGGGGCGACGGTACTGCGCATGCCCAGACCCAGACCTATAGAGGTCTGCGCATGCGCAGTACCGTCGCCCGTAGTTCTTGCGTACGCAGGCCGCTTGCGTGACTGCTAAAAATCTAAAACTCTTTATTCTCGGCCCGTATTGAGAAAAAATGTCTTACGCTAAATTTGTTCGCAAAGGAAAAGTTCAGCCAATCCTGATACTGGGGGCATATTACTTGCGAAGGCGACCGGTCAATGGCAAAGAGCGCTCACGAATGAACAGCTCTGTGAATGTGACCCCTCGTATTTTTGGCAGCTGCACGTGCTGTGCCACTTTTTCGCTGATCGACGGGCTGCTCCATTTGAAGCCATCTCTGTGGTGTTACAAAACGCCCCAGCCATAGCCGCGGTAGCCCACGCTATGTTGAGACGCGTCTCTTCTGCCGCAACTGAGCGCAGCTGTGCATCCGTCGCTGCGGGGATGACATAATCACTGACGCAGCCATTCAACCGGCGCCGTGCCCTACACAACCGTTCCTCATCTACCTGTCACCCCTCTCCCATCATCATCTCTCCAGTTCTTTTTCTCTCCGCCAAATCTCCTCCTCACGTTGCCTGTTCCTCTTCACTGTGTAGTTTTCAAGTTTCTTTAAGTTTGAAGTTTATTACCGTAAATGCAACATACAATACACATATGAAGGGGATGCATTTCCAGGAGGAGGCCCAAAAGTAAGAACTGTGGGAGGGCCTCCTCTCAGAATCGGATAAAATAATTTCAGTATCACAGGAATCAATTGACAAAAATATAATAAAAGATTAAAAATAACATAGAAGAACATCAATAGAGACAACGCAAAACTGATTAATAGACTAATTAAAGTGACGAAAGCAAATACGTTTTCAAAGACGACCTGAAACGGCTCAGCGGCAATATTTTTAAATCGGGTTTTAGATTGTTCCAAATGGAAATTGCACTGAAACTGGCAGTTTGTTCGCCGTGGTTTGTAGCGACTTTTGGTAGGAGAAAGTTATTTGGCAAAGCAAACCTACTTGGATTTTTTTTTAGTGAATCGATAATTGCAAAAAGCGTCGAGGGAAACTTGACGGTCGATGACTTTATACAACAGGACTATCAGACTAGCTTCATATGCGGAAACAACAGGAAGTACACCCAATTTTAGAAATAGGGGCTTAGATGATGAAAGAAGGGATGCAAATGTTATAATTTTCAGAGCCCGTTTTTGGATACAAAGCGAGACGTGAGCATAATATGTATTTCCCCAAGTAGTAGTACAATATTTATTGTGTGTGTTTGGATGAAAGCGTGGTAAAGTGACAGAAGCGTACTAATGCTAAAAGCTGAACGAGTTCTAATTAAAGATCTTATGCCGAAGCCATTTTTCTTAACTGAATCAACGTGAGCGTGAAATTTTAGATCGGAATCTACAATGACTCCTAGGAACTTAGTACAACTACTTCCTTAATTTCAACGTTGCTTATCCGTATGTGTAAAGTAGCTGTCATAGATCTTTGAGGAGAATGGAAAACTATAAAGTGAGACTTAGCAGGGTGTATGCTTATATAATTTTTATGACACCACTTTTCCAGCTGGCGTACAGTGTAGTTTATTTTATCTAAAAATTGAATGGGGTTTATGGCAGATGTTACAATTCTGGTATCATTGGTGTAAATAAAACTTTTGGAATTATATAAATAATTTGGTGGATCATTAATAAATGTCAAAACTAAGAGCGAACCGAGAATTGATCCCTAGGGTACTCCTTTGGTGATGAACCTTTGTTGGGAAAAGGCGCCATTAATGAAAACAGTTTGACATCCGTTTGAAGGATAATTCTTAAAACTACCAAACGCGGCCCAGTAATGCCAGAGCTTTCTAACTTAGAAAACAAAATTTGATGGTTAAAAGCCAAAGGCTTCTTTTTAAGCAATAAAGACTGAACCTGCTATTAATTCCTTGTTCAACTGTGTTCTAATCCAGTAAATAAAGTTAATAACTGCGTGTCCTGTCGAAGACCCGCGCGAAAACCGAACTGTAACAAAGAGAGTATATTAAATTTAGTATAATAGCCAGGAATGCGAATTTCAATTTTTTTTCAACTATTTTGCTCAGAAACGAAAGTACAGAAATCGGTCTATAATTCTCTAACAATGTGGGGTCGCCCTTCTTTAGTATATGAATTACTTTAGCTATTTGCAGTTGGTTGGGAAATATTCCTGTGGCAAAAATGAGGTTGACTATATGGCAGATAGCTTTAGCTACGATATACTTGACCAATTTCATACCTATTGAGTGCATGTTGTCTAGGCCAGCGCCTGTATCTTTTAAATTGTTAATGATAGTTAACACTCCTTCAGCTGTACAAGGCCGTAGGAAGCAAGGTTGTAGCTGTCTTTCTAGCTGTGGCGCTGTAGGACACAAGTTGATTTCGGAGGAGGAAAAAAAAAACTTAGAAAACACATTACTAATTTCTTCGGAGTTTTGTACGACCCTGTTTTCGATAGTGATAGCCTTGACGATAGAAAACTGCCTCGATTTAGGAACTTATTAATGACATTCCATTTCTGTTTAACCTTTGTGCATGCGTCAATTTCGCGCTCAAAATAGCTTTTTTTTTTTTTTTTGCTTGCGTCAGAGCACTGTCTAACTGCACAGAAGTGGTCTCACCATTTCTAAAGCACCGAGCTGCAGCTATCAAAACAGGTCTCACCTTCCGTACAAAGAATGCTTCGTTTTAATAACACAGACGACATAAGTCTACAGTCGCGACAATTTGGGCTTGTTGGTATGCTATTTCTAAAAGGATGATTGCAGTGTATGTGCGCGGGGAATAAGACGGAAGAACAGTCTAGACAGCGCTCTGTCTCGACCCTGTTCTTTCTTCTTCTCCACATATGTCCTTACAGTACTTGCGCTCCTAGCATCCTCTCAGAAACGATCACAATGAGGCTCACTAACACGCATCTGAGTATAAGTGCACAAGTGATTTTTGCATTACACCCTTTCCCAACATGGCCACAGTGGACGGCATACGATCGAGAAACATCTTTAACGCAATTAATTCGGAGCCTTCCAATGTACGACAACCCGCGTAGCCGTTTGAGGCGTGAAACGGAGATAATTGATGCGAACTATTATTCAGTGCGAACGTCTTCGTGATTTCAATACCGCTTGAATTCACTGTGGCTAGTGCACGAAAAAAAATGGAAAAGATGACGAAGTCGCAGATAAAGCAGTAACGCCGTTCGAACTGCTTAAAATGATTAAACGCTTTCACCTATACAAGCGATGGTATCGACCCATTTTTAGCTTACCATCTTGTGCGCTGCATATTATTGCCGCTTATGTCGTGGCCTTGACGTACTGCCATGAAGCACAACCTGGTGCCGACAGGAAGGCTTTTGTTCGTGAAAAAAAAATATATAAATAAATTGGCGGTGGGTTCTACACCACGTCGCTTCGTCAGCTGCGCCGAATAGCGGGCGACGCCTGTACGTGAAGTGACACCCAAGACAACAAGCGCTGTCTCCCGCGTTTCACGGATATATATATACGGCGCGAGTTTGTCACGGACACTAGACGGCGAGGTAAGAGCGTCTAATTTATGAAATGTTTTCTTCTATACTTGCAGGGTTTCATGGCGATGAAGCCTGCCTAGCTCGCGCTCTTTTGAACCTTACCCCTATAGCAAAGCAGCCGAGGCGTCCGCTTTTCTCATGAGAAGAATAAACCGACGGCTAAATTTAGGCCCCACCACGACGGCAGGGGCTGCAGCCTTCGTCCTGCGGGCACTATGCAGCCGGTACCCGCCGCCCAGACTCCTGTCGTCGCTCAGGCCTCGAGCCCCCCGCCGGTCGGGCTCGGGCCCGAGCCCGACCGGCGAACTTACCGTGCTATAGCTGCTTCCCCCCCCCCCCCCCTTTCTGCGCGTTAGATGTGCCGCCGTGCCTAATGCAATCGCCGCGGTGTTTCCGGTAAGCTTACACCTAACGAACTGCGATTCGTGTTTTCTCTGTCTCCGCTTTAACAGAATATAAGCGTTTCCGAGCAGCGTCTGCGTCGCAAGAGAAGGAAATAAAGACGAAAAAAAAAAACATTTCGAAGAGGACGATGTTAGGGGATTGACTCGAAAGCGTCACCTGTGACCTCATATGCCTGTTTTCATGAAAATCCTTTACGCTAGAATTTGTCATAAGAAAAAATTTCCGCCAATCCTGATACCGAAGTTGCTATTAGCGGAGCCGGCCGGCCCATGTAAAGAACACTTAATAAAGAAAGCTTTGTAAATTCAAAGCTTATATATATATATATATATATATATATATATATATATATATATATATATATATATATATATATATATATATATATTGATCCAGAAGAAACGGGGTTAGCCGAGGGGCCCGATTTTTATTAATTATATCATCAGAAGCCAACGAACAAAGACACCAAAGAGAACATAGGGGAAATTACTTGTACTTGCTAATTGAATTAAAGAAATCATGAATTAATGACAATGAAACTAGATGAAAGGACAACTTCCCTGAGGTGGGGAACGATCCCACGTCTTGGCATTGGTTACAGCATCGCACGCGTAATGCGAAAACGTGGATTCCTTCCCCACCTGCGGCAAGTTGTTTTGTCATCCACTTTCATTGCCATTAATTTATCATTTCTTTAATTGGAGTTAATAAGTACAAGTAATTCCCCCTATCTTGTCCTTGGTGTCATTGTTTGTTGGCTTCTGATATAATTTCTACCAAAGTTGTATGGGTTGCATGCGTACAATGTTGTATGCTTTTTAATTTTTGTAAGTGTGCTCCTTCTTTGCGAACTACGTGCGCACCGGTAGTTCGGAAAGCAGGAGCACACTTACAAAAAAAAGAACATATTTACATATGTTTTTTTTTTTAAGTTAGGCACAGGGAGGCATGCGAAGACCACCTGTGCAAATAAGTTATGTGGCTAGGGGGACGCAAAGTGAGATTATAATCATCGCTGTCAGCAGCCCAATTAACCTAAAATTGAATAATTAACTTTTTGTTGACTGCAGTAAGTGGGCATGTTTGTATTCAAAACTTAGAGGCAGTCGTGTTTCTACACAGTATCAGTTGGAAGAATTCTAGCATGTCTGTGCTCCAAGATATCCGACTCCAAATTTTAATTGTCGTCCGCAAGATTACGCATGCAAGAGAGTGAGGATCGGCGCAAAGCTCCTCCCTGACGTGACGCAACTGTTACGTGCGGCGTCTAGTCTGACAACAGGGCGGAGGCATTGGCGAAGGAGGCAGTGGCGAAACAACAATGGTGGTTTGCTGCGACTTTTCGATCAGCCCTCAGCACATATTACAGAGCACGGGAGCAGCGTACTAAGCAATGCGTTCACGTCATCTGACGCTCGCCTTTAGGGCCGAATTCGCGAAGGTTTTCTTTCGTAAGAGCCATTTGGTATTGATCGGGTGGTAGTGTCTGTTATGTTCGTTACTACGTTCACAATCATGATTGGCTGGTTCTAGGCTGGTTTTTGAACAAGCGCAGTGAACTGCAATGTATGTAGCTGTTAATGCTGAAATCAGGGCGAGTTGGTTACTGGCATTAAGAAACATCGTTACAGCGCGAAGCGAAACGAAACACAAAACCCCAAACCAACGAGCCATTCTGTGCGTTTCGCGTTTGTGTTTCGTCTTCATTAGTGCGCTGTAAGCATTTTTCGTGACGCAAGTAGGTTATCACATGTGCCGCCACATGGGTTGGCCGCCGTTTCTCGTGCAATTGGCTTTCGCGGCTCCCTTGGAGCAGCAACTCCGAATTGTGCCAGGCGAGCCTCAGCAATCTTCCAAGATGGAAAGCGATGGCGGGCCTTATCGCGTCTCGTGGCCCGGCGTTCATTGAATCAGCCATCTTCGCTTCACATTGAACAAGGCGGCTAACGGCTGCCTGCCACTCGAGCCGCACTTGCTCCCGACACAAATCGGCCTGACCCAGCGACCTCCAGCAGATGGCGCCAGCACATTGCCGGTACTATTTATACGATCTAGACGAGTGCTAAGAGGTCGTGGTGCTAAGTGCTGCACTTTCCTTCACGTTCGTTCCAGTTTTGATGAAAAGCGCAAAATCGATTTCCCCTTGCATCAAACGCGTTTAATTCCTGTGTCGTTTCCTGAGCCACGGTGGCTATGGGCTCGTTTAGAAGCCGGCACTCATCGAGCGAGGAACGACTTGCCGGTAAAACGTGCAACGTGGCGCACGTAATTATATGCACACGAAATTTGCCGTTGCTGAGACGACCAATTAAGTGCAGAGGAATCGTCGTAAAATACTCGAGCCGCCGTCTTCTTCCTTTCTTTTTTTTTTTCGTTTCTCTCTCTCTCTCTCTCTCTTTTTTTTTTTTTTTTTTTTTTTCTCGACCGCGATCGCAGCGCAAACGACATGGCCACGACGCGTTTGGCGACCCGCGGCGCGCGAACGCGGCGTTCTCGTGTCGCCCCGGCGCGTATACGCGGAAATGGGGCAGCGCTTTCTGGCGGCGTGGTTCCGCTCACACCATTCAACCGGCCGCGGCGTCTCTCCCTGGGAGGCGAATCGATAGCTCGCTCGGCTGGGCGACACGCGGGAGCCGCTTGCCTCGACTGCTCCACATCGGCGACACTTCCCCCGCACCCTCTGCGTGCACTCCACTCCTCTCGGCTTCCCAGTCGCGACAGCCTTGTGGTCTGCGGTCGTGGTGCACCCTCGGGCGTTCGCTCGACGTCCCGCCAGCGTACGCCCTTAGGAAGCGCGCGGCAGAATAAAAGCGAAAATAAAAAATTTTACGTGACCCGTCCGAGGCAGCACCATGAAAAGTGGCCAGAGAATGGACTTGGCCAAGTCGCGTGCAGAGCTGGGCGTCCTTCGTGTTGTCATCGTCTCCCCAGCGACGATGTACACAGTTTTTTCGGTTGTTGCCACGCTTGAGTGGGCGCAGATTTCCTGAAAAAGAACTCGCGCTGGTTTCTCTTCCCACCGCTTTTGCCTCCATCTGCTCGTTTGCTCACGCTCGTCAGTAAACACGCCAACGCCGAATGTCTCTGTCCCTCTCGCCACAATGTGCAGCGCGGTCGAATTGAGCTCAACGCGCAGCACGTCGCATTCCCGTCGCTGATAAACGCGCCGTGAACATGGCGTGACTAGCTTTCAGCAGTGAGCGACGTCGCAAACATTGGGACATACGTAATAAAAGAGAAAAGAAAAACCAGAGGAAGGGGAAGGGTCTATACATGGTACCGGCGCTCCTCTCTTTGCTATGCGGCAGCAAGGGGCCTCGCCGTCCGCGGCTTCGAGTCCGCAACCAGCCGGCGGCTCTCTGCTCCTCCTTTCCCAGTTTCGTTCAGATCACAGACCGCCACCAACTCCGCAAGTGATGTTGATCAAGCGGTTGAGAGCGAGGTTGGCGCTTGCTTTACCGAGTGTACATAGGGGCCTGAACCGGGGTCTCTATTCTCGTGCCCTGCCCAGCGGTGTTCGGGCACGTGTCCGATTGAAGGCGGGGATGCTGTTTCTTTCTGACCGACCGTTACGATTCGGTCTTTATGAAATCGAACCTCGCTTCCTGCGGCACAATTTTTACGCGGCGCTATTTTAGTCGTTGTTTGGTTTGGTTTGGTTTTCCTTTCATGATGGCGCATTCCTACTGCGGGGAATTGGCCAAGATTTGGACGGTATGAGGAAATTATTGTTGATACTAAATCTGGTAAAAATTTCAGGAGGAACTGAATTAAAAACTTAAGATTTTCCTGAAACAACGATAAATTCCTCCACGGCTGAGCAAGCATCCCTGTGGTAGTTTCCAAGAGAGGAGGCTCCTAGAGAAACAATATTCAGAATAGAAAAAATTTAACCAAGTTGATTCTAAAATGTTTTTTCTTAAAGAAGAAATATGGCGGAAGAATAAGAACAAAATTATCTATAGTTTCATATTCTCCACAGATTGGGCACAGAGGGGAGGGTGCCATACGAGCCCTGTGACGATAAATGTTTAAGACTAATATTCGATGACGTAATCGGGTAAATGTTACTTCAGCTTTTCTGGTGTGAAAGAAATTTTTGTGCCAAGGGAATAGGAGGTGCCGATATTCGGGGAAAAGATGGCTACAGCTGGGCTAAAAAATTATTGAATAATTGCACATCTCCCGAGTCTAGCAGTAGTTAGGCAAGCTCATGTAGGAAGTAATGATAGTACAGGGCCATTGAGGGTCGCTCTCGCGAGTTTGTCAGCCATTTCCTTCACGAATAATCTCTTATGTCGAGGCACCCAAAGTAGTCCTTGCCATATTTCGTCTTATTTTATTCTCTTCTACTTCTCCTTTTCCTCCTTAGGATGACGGAAAAAGAATCTGAGATAGATGTAGCCTCCAGAAGCGCTTGATTTTCTAGATTCCTGGACATTACTGCATGTGTCTTTTTACGCTGTTTTACACCCGCCGCCGTGGCTCACTGGTGTCTGTACTGCTGAGCGCGACGTCGCCGATTCCATTATCGGCTGCATTACGAAAGGGGCGAAATAAACAACAACGACGACGATGACGAAGAAGAAGAACGTTCGTCTATATCGTAGTTTGTGTCCACGCGTTAAAGACCCCCCTCCCTCTTTTGCCAAAATAACCCGGAGATCTCCAGTACGGCGTCCCTCATGAGTCATGACCCACTGTGCTGTTTCGGGACGTGAAACCCCATGATTTAATTTGTTCTTAGCGTTGTTTTAGAAAGATTTAGTGACATTGTAGAAGTGGCTCCGAAAAAAATTGCCGAGTAAAAGAAATTATTGCACGAATTATTAAATGTAGTTTTTTTTATTTCGGTGACGCTGCGTTTTATATAAACAAACAAGATAGGTGGTCTCGCCTTTCGCATGACGGTAGATGTCAGTAGAAGATTCCTCCAATAAGATTCAACCTTTAAAGGGCTCCCAAGCCACTCTGAGCCAGAAGGCAAGTGAGCGGTTTCTCTCTCGTCCTCGCCGCTTACGTCTCTTGAAGATACGCGGGCACTACACCAGTACCGAAGGTCACGTAGTGCTCTTTTCTTGTTCGCAAACACCATCCACTTACACTTATCAGGATCCGAGCTTTTCGGTTACACACAGTTTCCGCCGCACGTCCAATACAAAACCAACTATGATGATGATAGTGAACTTCTGTCATGGCTCGCACCCGCTAAGAGGGATAGGCCAAGAATCGGGCGGCAGGAGGGAAACCAACTACACGAGGTGAAATCAGTCGATTGCGCGCGACAAGCACGCGAGACAACGAGGAAGAGCGGGCGCGGGACTTCAAAGCAAGGCGTGTTAGCACACGGATCGCAATTATTCTTTTAATCATCAGTGGTGATATTACCGGCCTGTTAACCAAATATTTTTTGCACACTGCAGTAAGAAGTTAGTTATGGTAACTCGGTGCTTTGTAGCGGTTATATGGACCCTGACTCGCTTGTAATGGTACCCAACCTCGACAGTCAAACTCAACCACCTTCAGCTGTATGGCTGACCAGATATCTCGGACGTTCTTGGATATAAAAATCGCCTACATTCATGTACTCGAGGTGAACGATACATTTAGTTAGTTGATATTGCTCTGTTCTGACCCCAGGGATGATATCATGCAAAACTAGCTATTTTGAAAAAAAAAAGAAAAACGGTTCCAAAAGTACCAGGAGCCAAAGCCACGCGGTAGATTATGATTAGCCAAGCCGGCGGTAGCTAACTCGGTCGAGTGAAATTCATATCCTACGTTTAAATTTGGCCTCACCTTAGCATAGAAAAGGCCATCAAACCGTTATTTTTTTCTCTTACACCTGTAAATCAAATGAACAAAACTCTGCACCTTAAAATATTTTATGTTTCCCTCCCTCACAGAAAACTTTTGTAGTTTTTCAGACGGAGTAATTAATTTGCCATCACCGCTTTCTGCATGAGTGGTTTATCTTCGAATCCGCATGGTGGGAATAGTTACCATGAATCAGTGTGCGCACGTCTTTCCGAGGTCGACTTAGCTGTTGAATTACGCCGGCTCATTTTGGCACAAGTCAAGGTCAGATTGTCGCCACTAAACGTAAGTCGGCATTTTCAATCGCTGAAAAATTATCTGCTTAGGATTGTTGAGATACAACTTAAGGCAGAGTATTTAAGTACTCTCCTTTCTTTTCTTTCTTTTTTTTGGCGGAAGAAAGTTCTTGCGTTATCTCACAAGAAAGCTAAACAAAGCGCAGAAAACAGCTGAGCATATTGAAACGATGCTTGCATTTCACGGACGTGTTTCATTAAAACAGCCTGCACAATGCAGCCCCTGCGCGAGGAGAAAAAATATATTAAATCCGTGAGCTGCAATTCTGGAATATTTGGTGTGTGCGTGTGTGTGTTTTACTTTCGCTTTAATCAACGAGTAGAAACGAACATCTTGGCAGGAATATTATGCACACCGTGCTTGCCATTATTTTTTTTTTTCAATAACTGTTTGATTCTCAAGGTGTCTTTATAGTGTCGACTCGGTGCACGAAATGCCAGAGGCAGCGGAGAGAGCGCGTGCGTATGTACGAGCGGAAGATAGGCGCGGCGACGCGGCCGAACCGGCGACCCCGCTACAGCTGGCCACCTGTTCACGTGTCATACATGTTATTTCGCGCCGGGCGCACGCAGGCACCTACCAGGGCCAGTGGCTGCGCGGCACGCGGCATGGCTACGGCGTCCGGTCGAGCGCCCCCTTCGGACTGGCGGCGCACAACCGGAATCCGGGCTCCGGTGGCAAAGTCGAGGTTCGCACCTCGCAGACGTCGCTGGACAGCAGCAGCCACCCCGTGGACCCGGCCTCCGAGAGGGACCGCAAGATCGACGACTGCCGCGGCGGCTTCGTGCTCAAGGCGCGAAGCGACGAGCCTCCACAGCGTCGTCGGTCGCTGGTCGAGAAGTCGTCCAACTTTAAAAAGTCCATCCTCCAGGTGCGTGCCTCCCACGGCGTCGGCGAAGGGCCCCACTTTGCGCGCCGGCTCGGGCTCTTTCTCGCTACGCGATATGGGGCTGGGCGCGTACGTCAGCAATGGGGCCAGCGAAACGAGCAGTTCGTTCATTAAGCCATTCATTTATACTTGGTAATTGCCCGTCGTGGATGTCTGCGCGTATTGCTATGAGAGAGATGAAGGCGTTGAATTCTCCTACTCCCTCGATCTCTGATCAGTTGTCGCAAAATTCGAGCATTCAAGGGCAGCAAACCAAAAGCAGGAAGGACAGTCTATGCCATGGTCTAGATAGGCTATTGCACTGCTGGCTGCGGCGATCCGTCAGCGCATGGGCGCTGGCCAGGTTGCTATCCTCCACTACGTGAGACACTACCTCGGAGATTCAGGCCTTTATAGGTTGTCACGCGCTCCAGTTCTTACAATTCCAGACGGTTTCGGTGACGCAGAGTTTAGGTAACTTTCAATTTAACGTTTTTGCGATCACACATGCCTGGCGGAATTTCCCAAGGTACAAAGATGTCATAGCACCAGAATCATCGTCACGGCGTCACGGCGTTGTGAAGTTTGTCGTATATATGCAGGCACACGAGCACCATTTCCACAACACATGCTCGTGCTTACAAAAAAATAAAATAAATAAATAGCCGCAGCACAGTTTAACATAAGTTTCTGGTTCTGTGGATCCGTGACACGTTTAGGCGCATTGAAATCAGAGCGAAGAAAACGCTGCATTCAGGGGCGCGTAGTTGAAGCAGTTCTTTCAGTGGCTAATGTCTTATATGCCATATCTCGAGGTTCTTCCTGAAGTACTGCAGCCATTTGTTTGCTACACAAGATCCAAATAACCGATTTCTATCTTTCTTTTTTGAATTTTTGTTGCTTCATATTTGTTATGTGTATTTGCCACCAATGCACACAGCCACATACATGTGCTTGCCTGCGCTGCATGTTGGCAACAACTGCAGCGTAGTAACTGGTATTTCGGTAAATTCTGCTCTGTAGTGAAACTTGCATGATTTATGTGATGGAGCAAAAGTGTGCCAGTAGCACACGCACACATCTTCCTTTCGCCATTACCATATCCGGCAGAGAAACGTTCCTTAGCACGCCATCGTACACATATACGACGTAGAATATTTTTTATTTGTTTATTTATTCAGTGCTGCAAACCTTCTACAGGTCCAAGCAGGCGGGTGAAAACATAAACAAAACAAATATAAACAAAGTTAAGTTTAAAAGTATCAAATTGGTGTTACGAAAGGCAATAAAGAAGTTCACCCGTTATTTTTATGCGTCTATATTACAGAAAAAGAAGCTGTTGTAGGCGTTATAAACGTAATAATAACACTCGACGGAAGGCATTCACTTTCTTATGCAAGTAGAAAGCTCTTTCTGAATAAATTCTCGAACATAATGCGGAAATGTCACTGGTATTTTTTTTTTTTTACATAACATGGACTAAGAAGGGTACGAGTTTTATCATTTATTTGAAAGGCACAAATCAGCTCAAGGATGTACCGTATAGGTGCAGAAAATGACTGAATTCTTTCTTGCGCGTTACGCTTTAGGTACTGAGAACTTCACACCTTTAAAAACACGTGTAACCACACGTTCGTTATCTCTATGCGTTTGACAAACGCAGCTGTTTTATCTATCTAATGTTTACATGGTTGCAGTGCCTCGTGAATTTATCTGAATTTTCACAATTTGAACGTTTCTGTCACGCCACACGAAGATCGCTGCTCACTAGACTACACTCTTGCTGGAACGCTTGCATCTGTAGCGTTTGTTCATCAATAAATGTCGCTCGTGGCACTTACGGAAGTTGCGCAAAGAAAAAGATAAGTGCATTGTGACGATAAGTGCAGGGACCACGGCAGATACGCAAATTTTAACAAAGATTTTCTAGTGACACGATTCAGCAACCTACGCGTCTATTTGAGTCGTATATACTCCGCCCGTGCACAGATCTGTTGCGTTCAATGCGTTCAACACTTGTTTTGAAGCAAACGGCATCTAATATCAAATAATTAATTAGGTGAAGTCTCGTCGACCTTCAACTGCTTGAACCAAACCAAGCAGAAACGTAGAAATCACTGAAAGAGTTATCTGAACGAAACGTTCGAACGTTCAACAAAACGATGATTGCCAGAGGCATTCGTGCACACGCACGTGCAAATTTCTTTGCTCGAGTAAAATGACCAGGTTTCTGAGACTGTGAAACCGTCGTGAAGATGGAGTGGTCACGGAAGAGGATGGAAGGCATAAAGTTACAAACAATTGCATCGTGCACTGGGTCAGGAAACCTCTGCTAATTTGCTTATTCAACGCAATAGCCTTCTCGCAGTAGTGGAAAGATGTAATGCTCTTGATTAAACTGTATCTTACCTTATGTCATTACTTCTCGCACGAAAAAAACTAAAGAAATGCTCTTTATGTTTAAGGCGTGAGAGAGCGAAGTTGTGATTTCGAGTTCGGTGTCAATGACCAGTTCTGCTTCTTATTTTCTGGGTTAAACAGGGTCTGGTTCGCCCTTCGAGGAAAGTATATAAAAAGTTGTGCTTGTGCGTATTGGCCAAATCTGAGGCCTTTATCACAAGACATTTCGTACTCTAGTGTTTCGTAAGAACAGGCACAGACTAATTGTGGTAACTAACATATGATTAGCGAAGGCGGCTGGCTAATGACAAAAAAAAATTTGACGAACAATACGCTTTATGATTTAAGCTTCAGGTGTACTTCCGACGTGACGCAAGAATATTTCGCACACATCCTTCGTCTTCTTGGCTAGGATAACCAGAAGATTCTTGCATACGCTTCTCCTGTACTGGCAACATTAGTCGACATCACTTGACATTTGATTTCGAAAGGGAGGGGATCCAGCATCAGTGCCTAGGTTCCGAAACGTCACAACTGCAGCTCCCCATCTCCCCTATCTTGAATACACCAAGCTGCATTTCAGCTTGATGAAGTCAAACATCTGACGTAATCTCGCCAGGTCACGTAGAATCATGAAGAAATTAAACGAAAGAGATGCCGACCAAGAGGAACAAAAATTGTCAAAAATTTGTCGTTTCGGTTCCCACACGGGAGTCCTGTGATTCCTTGTGATGCATTGTGAATATGGATGGCCATGTTGGGGCCTAAACGTCAAGTTCTTAATCATTTCTTCACCTTGGTCGGCGCTTGTTTCGTTTTCTTCATGTCAGCTTCGTATAGGTCGCTGGCACGGGGCAATACAAAATGCCTTCAGAAGTGTAGGACCACACCTGAAAAAAGCGGAGCTTGCCCCGTTAGAACTTAGGGCGTCTGGTCACTTGCTGCTTGAGATGCCACTTTACCTAGCACACTGAAAGCATTGACGAAAGGTAGTGCTGCAGATTGAACGAGTGAATTGTTGAAATCACGATGCCAAAGCAGAACGCGAAGGAAGCGATAACATTACGAACTGAGGCAGTTCTGTGTATTTTCTACCATTGTGCTTCGCCTTATCGCGGTATTTTTCTTTGAACATTGCAACTATGCGGGAACTAACAAGAAATTTCTGAACACTTGCAAACTTGCAAGTAAGAAATGCGAGCTAAAAAGAAAGCGGGCATCTCTATCTCCCTATCCATCTCCCTCTGGCCGGTAACTCTGGTCCCAACAGCCTACAGCGGCCTCCGCCTTGAAATGAGAAAATAATAAGTTTTGAAAGTAATGAAGACAAAGGCACAGGACCGCAAAACACGCGAGAGATCATGAACACCGCAACTTAATAGCGTATAGTGCTATGATTCGCGAAACCGTTCGTAAGCAAGCGCACCTTGTAAGAGCGGGTGCCGGACAATTGTGACAGCAAACGGCATATTAGCTAAGGCGCTGGCCTTGGATATACACTTAGTAAATCTTTGTGAATGCAACCAAAGGAGTCAAATGCCAGCACGGTGTGCGGTACGAGCACATGTATAACGGATCAAATATTGTTCTCCGCATCACGACCGGATTACTGGTCTACTGCAACTTTTCACTTTATGGCGATAGACAGGATGCGTGTCCACTACCGGTAAAAAGAAAGAAAAGAAAAAGTGCTGGGTTGGTCTCGACCCGACGTCACACCCTGGAGCAGGAGTTTATCGAGCCAAGCCATGGGCGAATTGAAGTAAGTTTGTACAACATCAAGGTCTGCTGAAATGTTGTCTTTCGCACACAAAAAAAAGAGAAATAAATAAATAAATAAATAAATAAATAAATAAATAAATAAATAAATAAATAAATAAATGGGAAAGATGGGTAGCAGTGACTCTCTGTCACACCTGTTTTAAATGAAGCAAGAACGACCTGACACCCGCCGTTTTTTACCGAAGGGCCATTATTCCCCGCATTTCATGCCGATAGAATTAACATCTTGCTTTACTACCGAAAGCTGGCTACACCTTAAACGTTCCCCTTATTAGGTGAAACACCCTCAGCTTCTCGTAGGCGAATGAAGACAATTCTGATGGCACTAGCTTTTGGCAGAGGTCGTTTCCACATTTCATATTGCAGTATCACACGAAAATAACTATCGCTTTTTAGATCGTACAAAAATTTGATTATGCCCAGATAATCTCTGAATGGTTTTTCTTTTCTTTTTTTCTTATTTTTTTTTTTTGCATATGCCGAGTTTTGGATAAACGAATACAAATTAAGGATGACGAACTCAAAATTGTATAGACTAGGACACCAGAGTAAATAAGAGTAAACACAGTATAGCGAAAGAGTTCTAGGTCTGAGGGCTAAACGCATTAGCAGAAAAATAATTATCAAACCATAAAAACATAGTTAAAACAGACTGCTACGAAAAGTCACTCTCGCGTACTTGTATGAGTAAAAAAAGAAAGGACCATCATGTCGTGCAACACCAACGAAAAAAAAAAGAACTGTGACAAAAAAGTACTGATTACTTTCTGCTTACGACGGTGTTTTCGCAACTTTCAACTTATAATTTATTATGAAGCCAGAGTTGGTACGGAAACGGACGGACGTTTCTGTGTCAACTTTTCACTGCCAGCTGCCTGACGTCGCACATAAAATGTCACTCTAAAATGTTCCAGGTAGTCGTATATTTTTTTTTTTTTTTCTGAGGGGAACCCGTATTGGCAGCGTGAAACAAGCGGTAAAGTACCACCCACAGGCGGCAGGCCCATTCGGAACGCAAGTCGCACTCGCAGTATGTCTGTTCCTGTTGCCACGCTATGGGCGCCATTCTTTGTCGTAAACCTAGCGGATCGCTTTCGATATAACTTGGTTGCACTTGCTCCTATGGGTGGGCAGCGCAACCCGGACGAAAGGCGAGAGGAAGTACACAATACGAGCGCTCGTATTGTGTACTTCCTCTCGTCTTTCGTTCGGGTTGCGCTGCCCACCCATAGGAACATGTTCAATCACCAACTCGCCCAGCTTGCCGCGTTAATTTGGTTGCACTAGCAGCCGCGACAAAGCTTCTGGTGTTATTTTTCTTTTGTTGCTGTTTTTCTGCTTGCAGCATAAACAACATTACCAGGTTATTGGCAGGGGCTGTGCAACCGTACAACTAAGTTTCATCGCAAATACATGAACGAATTCCATTGAAGTGAAGTTTATATATATATATATATATATATATATATATATATATATATATATATATATATATATATATATATCCTAAGAGATATATATTTTGATTGTCATTAGCCATGGCCCGCAGAAAAATACTTCTCAACGTTTTTTTTTCTTTCTTCTTTCGAAAATTAATTGCTTACTATCGCTAATACTATGCATCGACATGCGCGTAGCTTTAGTGCCTGACTTCTGCTGACGATAATCTTTTTATCTACCTCTTGGGTTAATATATTGGTGGCAAGCTACTCGTTTGAACATTACTCCACACGCAGAGAAGTTACATTTACTTTTTACAAGAGTTCTAGTCAGTTTAAGGCCACGTAACGTGCCCTTGCCCTACAAGAACTCTCAGTTACGACCCAGTGAATTAATTAATGACTCCTGCAACTATCCCTACTGTGTGAGCCGTGCATGTGGCCATGTGTGCCGAAGTTCGTACTGCTTTCAGCTCAAACTGGATAGGCGAAAAGTGGGGGCTTCCTCCGGCAAACCGTTGCATTCACAGCGGCGCGGTATTAGGACACGCGTGCCGGTGCATGGCGTGGACCCGCCGTTTGTTTGGGACACTGGGAACTCACTGTTTGAGCACTTTGCTTCCAGGGCCTCCGAATCAAGAAGCAGCACAGCACAGGCGACATCGATAAGCGGGGTGTGAGCTCGGGCTCGTCGCTGCGTTCGTCGGGCTCAAATATGAGCTCGGCCAGCTCAGAGTCTGCCCAGTCTGGGCTCACAGAAGCGCACACCGATTCAAACGCCTCCTTCGTGTCACAAGTTTGTGCCTTTTCATTGTTTTTCCATTACTCTGCATGTTTCTTTTTTTTTTTTTTTTCGCGTGCGCAGCTAGACGCACAATAGTCGAAACCCGGTATAACGAGCACTGCCTGCGGGCTCGATGCCGTCGCAACGGCTGCTAGGAAAAATATAAATATCAGAACGGGCTAACTGCAGTGGCTGCTTATTGCTTGCCCGAGACAAGCTTCCGTGCTACAGCCTGTAAAAGCTGCGAGCATGTTCCATGTTTTTACCGCTTTTTGAAATTTTTTTTCTTGTCATCTTTGAAGCGCTTTCTTTTCGTTTTGATTTATCCTCTTGGTCAACGCTGTCATTTGCTTCTTTCGTTCTGCGTTTTCCACGTTTGCCATAACCAACGTCAGATGGCGCCAAAAAAACGGCGGACGGCGTGCGTTTCTGGCACTCTAGCGCCATCTAGCGAAAGTCTGGCAAAACACGCCGCTGAAAAGCTGCTTGCAGGTTGGCTTTGCTGCGGGACTGTAAAGCATAGCGGAGAAAGCTGCACGCCGGCGTGTGCTGGCGGAATGTGCGGTGCATTTGCTACCACGAAACGGGGAGGGGGGGATAAGGAAGAAAGAAAATTATCGGAATTGCGAAGCGCTACTCATTTTTATGCGCCCTCACGGAATGATTGAAAAGAAAAGCGTTAAGGTTAATTATGCAAGAAAATTTACTTCTGTTCAAATCTTCCTTTTCCTAACCTAACAAATTTCAAGTTATACCTCTTCTCGTGCTACTTAGTCGTGATCGTCACAGGAAATTGTGTGGATCAACATGTGCCGAGTACATGTTTGCGACATCTTTCCTGTATTTCGCAAGCAACTTTGATGCTTCTGAAGTCCTTCCTAACCGTTAGGGGTCCTGCAAAACAAATGTCATTGGCAACTGTTGCAGTGTTGATCCTACATTTCGTTTTCAGCGACATGGTCTACATACAACTTAAACAACCTAAACAATGCATAACACTGCATGCACGTTAGAATGTTTGGTGGAATGTTCTGTAGGTTATTTGTTTGTTTGCTCTGTGCATGTTTGTTTTGTCTGCCGGGCAGGATTTAATTTTTTCTTTTAAGTTTTACACCGCCTTCATTTTTTCCGTTGGTGGTATATTTGGTATTGGCTTTCATGATAACAAGCGCGGCTAGATTACGGACAGAATAATTAGACCATTATTTTCTGTTTCGTTACACCGGGTCTTGACTGCGCTGTTGGTGTACTGATACATCAAGGCATGTTCCTCAATTACCCAAAGAAAAAAAGTTTCACTGGCATTCAGCTTTGATTACAGTTACATCATTTTATTAATGTCAGTGTGGCATGCGTTACTAACGTATTTTTGCGTGTGTTTTTTTCGAACAAGCGTTGGTTAATTAAAATAATTTTGCTACCATTCGAAAGGATGTCCGAATGAAATAACTTTTGGTTCGCATTTCATTAGGTATTATTTTTTACAACCTTAACATGTCAAATGTATTGTATAGCTGCTATGCTAGCTCTTTTTTGACGAGTAATGCCAACTTCTTTTCAAGCGATAACTCTGGATTAATGTTGCTTTTTTAATGTTTTAATGTTTTCGAGGCCACGTGGGAGACGCAGACCGTCGAGAAACGAGGCTTTGACACAGCGAGTCGCTTATAACTGAAGAATACAGCTATTTTGTTTCAAATGTTGCGTGTTAAGACTCTCCGAAACACAGGATAGCTGAGGTTCTTGCTCTGCTTGACTGAACTAAAATCTCACAAAAAAAAAAAGAAAAGCAGCGCAATCCTGGCTCCTGTACGTTCTTCTCAATCATACTCGACACGAAGGTGGAGCATAGGCGGGTTAGATGCAGCAAGAGTACTTATGCAGATACCAAGGGTAACTAGTATACTACGCGAAAGCATCGCTTAACAAGTGCGGCAGAGTCTTCTCTTGCTTTCAATGCGCTCAATGAACACAGAATCTAGGTTTACACGGCGTCACTTATGAGACCAATCACGAGACTTTACAGGAGAATACGGGACTGAAGAAGGTACAGTAGAGCGAAAGTCATCCATCCTGTCTCGCCCCGCTAGCCCGCTCAAGTGGCTCAGCATTCACTCTCGCGGTTGGAAATTGATGAAAGTCCGAACACGTTCAGCAATTTCTAGTCCGTCTATCAGTCTGTGTTCGCTTATTTCGGCAGCGCTTCGCGGTGAGCTGTGATACGAAGGTCACCATAGGTAACGTGTTGACTATGGTTGATAGCGAATGTTCACAACGCGATATTGAAGCACCGCCATCGCTGGCCGCGTAACGACCCGCGGTAAAAAGAGTAGCGCAAGCAGCGAACGGCTGTTCGCACTTCACGAAGCAGCAATTAGTATTTCGCGACTAGGTATGGTTCTCATAGCTGCGCCTCGTCTAAAGGACGCAGCCAGTCCGCATCATCAGCGCACTCTCCCCAGCAGTTACACAGCGGCGCGCTTTTTGCGTACGCGGTCGATCACAAGCACACTGTTGTCAAGTGTCACGCGACGAAGCCGCGAAATCCTTGCCTTCTAATTAACACGCAGCACCGATGTTCTTTCAATACAAACCTCGGTCGATTTGCCGAACGCTTAAAAATTCGAAAAATTAGGTGGTATCTCACTGTTAACCGACGTACGTTAACATGAACATCGCCGCCCGCTTTCCGTGAAGTTTGCCTGCAGTTTTCTGAACGTGGCCTCGAAAATAAATCTATTTATCCTTGATGAAATTTGACAGAATGTCAATTTATGCCAGAAAGAACTAGTCTACGTGTAGCACCTCACTAAAACACTAAGGTCCTAATTTAAAACTCAAACACGGTTGCGCAGACAAATCAGAAGGCTACGTGTTTGCGGTGCAACCATCGGGTATTTGAATTTATGCAATTATTTTTGCTGGGGTGTTATTTGTTTGCTTATCTTGCTTTTTCTACTAGTTCTGAGCAAGTGCTTTTCGGTTACTGATTCCATTTATGCCCTCTTTTCCGCCTTTTCTTTATTGTGTGATACATGTTGCTCATTTTTACGGAGCACAGCTCGCAGATTATTCCGAGTACTCACCGTAATACATCCCACAATCCCCCTGAATTTCTCTTCAGGCGAATACGTGTAGTACACTACAACGCATAACATTTCTTTTGTGACCGTGCAGTGAGTTGCATTATCAAATAAACTGCTATGTGCTATGCTTCATTCGTTCTGCCTACCGCGCGGAACAAAGTGTCGAAGAAAATGTTTCAAGATACGCATATTTAAGTGGTCTTTTTATTTTTTTTTCTCTCGCTTCGAATAATTGGTTGGTGCATTTTGCTGAGATATTTTCAAGCGTATGTCTCTGTTATCTACATGGGATTGGAACAGTTTCAACAAAAATTTAACTAAAGAATGTTGAAATATAGTAGCTATAATTTATATCTTTAGCTTTTGTAGATGCTTTAGCTTCTGTAGCTACTTTTGTATTAACTATAAATTAGTGCGCAGTATCGGCAACATAGAGGTCGTAGGTTAACCCTACTAAGTTGGGTGTATCGCTTCTGAGCTAACTGAAAACACGTGTTCATCTTGAGATAATTCCTTGCTGTTTAAAATTGGCAAGTGCTAGCCGAATTGTCTTTAATTTATGTGGTCACCCAATTGGAGTCTCCAACTTCCATCATGCTGTGACAGCGGCTGCATTCATTTCAAAGGTGTTCTAACCTTGGCACAACCAAGGGTTCTGATGTGTGCACGCCGCTTACGTCGAAAGTGTGAATTCGAGAGACGTTGCTGCAGCCCCGCGTGGCTGTCAGCGCGTCGTCAGGGTTCCGGGTGGGGTGTGCTTCGCAGGAGGACATGACAGACCAGAACGTCATGGAGACGTACATGGGCGAGTGGAAGAACGACCGACGCTCGGGCTACGGCATCGCCGAGCGCTCGGACGGCCTCAAGTACGAGGGCGAGTGGTACAACAACAAGAAGTATGGCTACGGCGTCACCACCTTCAAGGACGGCGCCCGGGAAGAGGGCAAGTACAAGAACAACCTGCTGGTCACGTCGGGCAAGAAGAAGCACCTGTTCTTGCTGCGCTCGGCCAAGTTCCGCGAGCGAGTGGAGGCCGCCGTCGCGGCAGCGCTGCGGGCCTCGCAGATCGCGCTGCAGAAAGCCGACATCGCCATCTCCAGGTGAGTCGGGGGCTGCAGTGTGCGTCGCGACGAAAGTCGAGCGGTATTAAGCAGTGACGTCGGAAGTGCGCCAGGAGGAGGAGTTGGGGGGCGTTAGCCGCTCATATTTTGAGATCAAGTCCCTTGCAGATGCGCGCGTTGGGTGCTCGGTGCAGGGCAAGTCCCAGTCACCGAGAGTTCCGGCGCGCCTACGGCACGTTGTGGAACGCTTGCGAATAGGCTAAGGAAGTAAACACCAAAACGCTAAGCTTATTGATGGGAGACCAATGTCAGAACCCAGCAGAACCCAATGGTCATTGGAATCCTACAGTATCTTGCACAGGGTCACGTTCCGCGAAAACCGCAGCCAGGTTCGCACGTCAAATCCGTAGAAAGTACCTGCGGCTTCACTAAGTCACCCCTGATGAATGAGTCGGAACGCGTCTCTGAAATGTTAAGCTCTGTTAAAGAAAAAAAAGGCCTATTTGGTTGATGTGCACGCCACTAGTTACTTCTAGTATCTCCCAAACTGTCTGATTTCGGTCGAATATACTTCGGTGAAACATGCATATCACAGGCGGGGCGGCGCGTATACATAGAAACAAACAGAAAAGGTAGTAATTTGTCAACGTAGACGCACTGCTTGCATACCTGCTCACTGCAGTACGTCGTCTTGCGGAATTTCAGTGAGGGAATGCTGGATAAACAGCACAAAAGATACAATCACGTGGTGGAGCAGGCGACCGGGTACTTTCCCGTGCCTATCCCTGACTATGGCAGCCGGAAACTAAAGCCCCCCATACGCGTTCTCGCGCGCGGTGGTGCGTGGATGGAGGTGCTTTACTGGAAACCAGCGTCGCTTGACTGCAGCACACAGTTATGGGCTTTATGCAAATGCAGGATAAAACACAGGAGATATATATCGGATATGGGGACTTGAGAGAAGTGGAAACGAACAAGCGGTGAGCCTCACTCCTGCTCCAACGTCTCGAAAAAGGAGTTCTTTTCTTCTTCTGTGTCTTGACCAACACAAGCGCTGGTCGAAACTCGCGCTTGGTCCGAAGTTGCGGTCCTGCTAATTTCTAGTTCTAACTTTACGAGACATGGCAAAGAGCGATAGATGCACCCATGCCAAAAAAATTGACGGAATTGGTTCCGTTGTTCAAACTGCCATTACGTTCGTCCTATGTGAAAAAATGATGCTTAATGTCTGCTTAATCATGCACAGTCATGCTTAAGCGCATGACTGTACAACTATGTCGTCGCTCACGACTTTTTCTTTTCCAGTTTTCCCCTTCCGTCGGTGGCCTAATGTAAACTGCTGGTGCTCGCGCATATGTTCTCGCGCGGACGGGATACGCGACGCGAGGCACTCGCCTATTCGGCAAGGCAGCAGCATCCACGGTCATACAACTCCGGGAGGGTTGGCTAAGGAAGATTCGCTTAAATACAAACCCGCCCAGCTTTAATTGGGTTCCGCATCAGCGGAGCTGGAACGTTAATAAGAGCTCTTGCTACGCTTGCCCTCGCGTGTTCGCCATATTGAAGCTATACCAATAATGAATACATAGTTGTGCCAAAACGGTAAATAAAGACGTAGGAGGGAGAGTATGAAACGACAGATATACTCTCCCTCCTAAATCTTTATTTTCATTTTTGGTGCAACAATGTATTCATTAGATCGCAACCAACTCGCCCAGCAACACGTTCTACTCTGCTGAAGCTATACCATTTAGCGTGTTTTCAGGAGAAGACGCGACCGAGTGAGATTGGTCACAAGAAAGGGAAAGTCTGACGAACACTTGCAGACGCTTAGTTTTTGTTTGGTCCCGATCTAGGCCGTTCTCGACGAGGCATTGCCTCGGCACGTACGAATTCCTTTGCTCCTGGTACTTTGTGTATAACGGCCCAATTTCCACTCTGCATTGACGCCTGTCGACTTCTCTGCAGGACGGCAACGGCAAGGGGCAAGGCTGAGCAGGCAGATGTTGCAGCCCTGCATGCCAAGGACGATGCAGAGGTGGCACGCAGCGTTTCCAAGCAGTTCGCTCCGGAGCTTTACACACCAGGTAAGTGGTGTCGACAGTGTCTTGCGATGCCAGTCCGTTAGACGCTGGCGTTTTTCCTATCAGCATCTAACGTTCGTGAGGTCGTTGATAGCTTCATGCGTTCAGATGAGCAATAGATTAAGTACGAAGTCTAGTAGAACAAAACAACCACAATTTGACTTCTAATTGAAATGCCACGATAGATCGCTATATGCTTCAAATGCTGCTAAGCCCTCGCTAGCCTTGTCTGTACACACTATAGTACGCCACGACCTGATCAGTGTGAACTAGCGTGCACCAAGAATGAGCACCAGTCCGGAGTCTAGGCCGAAACTCGCAAAGCTTTTTGCTCACAAGAACTGGTTGTCGCTGGCCGGTCGTCTTCATTAATGTGTTCGCTGCAACATTAGCCAGCGTGTGTTCATACGAATCTCTCTAACCTACGAACTGTGCTGTGGTATGAGTGAACGACTCCCTTTTGAGCGAATGTTTGCGCAACACAAACCTATGTAACCGCGTAAGTGTATTCGCGAAGCAGCAGAACGCCGTGAGAGCTCCCTTGTTATGCTTACCACCGCAAACACGCGCACATTGGTTGTCGCGCGATGCGAGAACGGTGACGAAGCTCCAATATTTGGCGCACAGTGCAAGCGATAGCATAAGTCAGGTCTCAACTCCAAAATGTTAGCAGAAAAGACATTCCAGCGAGGAAATTCCGAGGTATATGCCGAGAAGTCTCTTACGAGCCCTAACCGAGTCGTCAACAATGCATTGGTAAACTTTTTGTGCACTGGTGATATGCGTATAGGTGTTATTTTTTTCAACAAGACAGAAGCCTTTTAGAGCCACTGCCGGTGAGATCTCTTGTGATATCACGTGCGTTTGATTCACAACATATTTGTGTTTTTCAGCGTACAGGAAGAGTCCAAGAGATTTATTTGTTTTATTAGCATGCCACTTGTGCCGCGTTTGCAAGAAGTTCTGAATATGTTGTACTTGTGATTTTTTTTTTGGTATTGTGGGATTAACTTTATTCAACAAGTTAATTTTAAGCTGTGCTTGTGCTGTTCGAAAACAGATTTGAACAAAAGGAAAGCTGTACAGCCTTTCACAGTTACGGTTATACTATAAGCGGACAACAGCAATTTTCTGGGCGGCTCCGCGCATTTCAAACTGACCGAAAGAGTTTGCGTGCTGTAAGGGGCAATTAGCGTACACTGCTGATACTGAAGATCACCTTCGCAGTGCTTATTTCTCAGTGCAGTTTCACATTAGCTTGAAACAAATCGTTCTCAGTAAATATTAGGTATATCTGGGCTATGCCTTTTATAACCGCTACATCTCCCTATAAAGACACCTTTCTCTTGAATTTTCACGGTAGATTTGCTATTTGGGCTAGTAGCGAAGGAAAATGTGTAGTGCACGGTATATTCCTAATCAATCTGAGCAAAGGGTGTAAGGCTGCTGTAATATAAGATAGTTTGCCTCACAACTTCAATAGGAACGACTGCTTTCCTTGTTGACGTACATTATGTTACTCTCTTTTGATTCATAGTTAGCAGAGATATGAAAAGACTCGATTGCTCTCTTCGCGCAAATACGTTAAAGTATTGTCACCTTACACAGCAGCTGAAGAGAGGCGTAATTTTTTTTTTCATTGTGACATCTTTTTCTAGCAAGCGATTAGGGTAGCAGACAAGGAGACGAGCAGACGACATCCGTGCCGGCAAGTATTGATAGGATTGGATTGACCGGCAGTTTGTCGGCATCAAACATGAACATAGTGACGCCAATCACTTCTTTTTCTTTTACCTTGTCCTTTTGTGTTACGTTCGCGACATCTTTTCGTACTATGATATAAAAGAACGTTGCTTGCTCTTGAAAAACACGCAACACAGTGCGGGATCGTTCAATCGCTGGTCTGTTAGCGATGCCTCACCCCCACCTAATCTCGTTTGGGTCTGCAACTCCTCTATTCCTTGCTCGTTTTGTTTCGTGTTCCGAGGAACATTGCCAATGTGTTGTTGTTTACGGTGGGCCGACGGCAAATAGACTTCTTCCTCGTCTTTCTTCTTCTTTTGCGTAGGCCTCGCTTAAACGACTAGTCACATATATTTTCTAGGTTGTAGTAGCTTTGCCAAGTGCTTCTCGCACACAGAATGGTCCGACATGGCAAATATGAAGGTAGGGAAACACTTATACTTTAACGATCTACTAAAGCTGTCTCGAAATGCCATACATAGACGTTATCACGGCGTCATTACACAAGAATATTTTGCTGAGCAGTAAGGTTTTATGTATGGTGCTGTTTCCAATAATAAAAAAAAAATACTGGAGTGCGGCACGAGCTTCTTCTGCCTGCGCTCGCGTGTGGCATCCGCAGCAATCGCAGCAACGGAGCGGAGCACGTGTATCGTGACGTCATGACGCATCCACCTCCAGGGCACGGAAATCGAACCTGCGTCGTATAAGCAAGTGTTACAGTATAGTGGCGCCATGTACTCGTCTCCTGTGTGTCAACGTCGGATGCTCGACCCCTGCTTTGGATGTGTCCTGGAACGCGGGCGACCAGACTTAAGACACGAACACATTATACAAGAATTCCGCTTTCTACAGGACAAATACCAAAATTACACGGAATTTTACACTGATGGCTCTAGAATAAAAGAACACGTGGGTGTGGGGGCCGTAACAGAACATTGGGAAAGAAGTATTCGTTTGCCACAGCACGCCTCTGTCTACACAGCTGAAGTCTATGCATTATGGACTGTGGTTAAAAAGATCATCGCTGAAAAACACGAGAACACAATCATATACACTGATTCATTAAGCACGCTCAAGGCTCTTCACATGAAATCCGAATGTGAACCCCTGATAGGGAATATCTTAAACATGATAACAATAAACAAATACGGCAGGTCAATTAGGTTTTGCTGGGTACCAAGCAATGTTGGTAGAGAAATGTGCAGAATATAACCAACCCTTATATATAGCTTTCATTGATTACGAGAAAGCGTTTGATTCAGTCGAAACCTCAGCAGTCATGGAGGCATTACGGAATCAGGGTGTAGATGAGCCATATGTAAAAATACTGGAAGATATCTATAGCGGCTCCACAGCCACCGTAGTCCTCCATAAAGCAAGCAACAAAATCTCAATAAAGAAAGGCGTCAGGCAGGGAGATACGATATCTCCAATGCTATTCACAGCGTGTTTACAGGAGGTATTCAGAGACCTGGATTGGGAAGAATTGGGAATAAAAGTTAATGGAGAATACCTTAGTAACTTGCGATTCGCTGATGATATTGCCTTGCTTAGTAACTCAGGAGACCAATTGCAATGCATGCTCACTGACCTGGAGAGGCAAAGCAGAAGGGTGGGTCTGAAAATTAATTTGCAGAAAACTAAAGTAATGCTTAATAATCTCGGGAGAGAACAGCGATTTACAATAGGCAGCGAGGCACTGGAAGTCGTAAGGGAATACATCTACTTAGGGCAGGTAGTGACGGCGGATCCGGATCATGAGACGGAAATAATCAGAAGAATAAGAATGGGCTGGAGTGCGTTTGGCAGGCATTCCCAAATCATGAACAGCAGGTTGCCGTTATCCCTCAAGAGAAAAGTATATAATAGCTGTGTCTTACCAGTACTCACCTACGGGGCAGAAACCTGGAGGCTTACGAAAAGGGTTCTACTCAAATTGAGGACGACACAACGAGCTATGGAAAGAAGAATGATAGGTGTAACGTTAAGGGATAAGAAAAGAGCAGATTGGGTGAGGGAACAAACGCGAGTTAATGACATCTTAGTTGAAATCAAGAAAAAGAAATGGGTATGGGCAGGACATGTAATGAGGAGGGAAGATAACCGATGGTCATTAAGGGTTACGGACTGGATCCCAAGGGAAGGGAAGCGTAGCAGGGGGCGGCAGAAAGTTAGGTGGGCGGATGAGATTAAGAAGTTTGCAGGGACGGCATGGCCACAATTAGTACATGATCGGGGTTGTTGGAGAAGTATGGGAGAGGCCTTTGCCCTGCAGTGGGCGTAACCAGGCTGATGATGATGATGATGAAGCAATGTTGGTATACCGGGCAACGAAGCAGCGGATAGATGCGCATCAATGGCAGCGCACAAATACATAATAAACACAACACTTCCATATAAAGATAGTATCCGTGCCATTAGGAAGGCCTTAACGTCCAAGTGGCAACACGAATGGGACCATTGTACAGAAAACAAGCTACATCTTATTAAACCTGTAATCGGCGAGTGGAAATCATGCAGTCACCAGCAACGGTTCTGCGAGGTGATCTTGTGTCGACTTCGAATTGGACACACACATTTGACGCACAATTTCCTCCTCCGAAAAGAAAACCCGCCAACCTGCGAGAAATGCTTTGTACCTCTCACAGTCATATACATCCTAATAACATGTCCACACATCGACACACTGAGACGGAGGTTTTTACACAGCCTATATAATTTTCACACTCCATTACACCCTGCCCTATTACTAGAAGATGACCTCCTAGTGCCATTTGCTAACCTGTCCGACTTTTAAGAAAAAACGGGTGATTTACACCAACTATAATGTAATACAGGTTTACCTACTCTAACGTTGCATTTCATTTTGTCTTGTGTCTGGCGCAGCATGCGCTTAGTTGCCTTTGTGCCATTAACCCCAAACTAACCAACCAACCAACCAACTAGACTTAAGAATTTACGAAAGACTATGACCGCTGGGTGATGCACAAAAGGTTTGAAGCGACACTGTTGCAGTTCTTGCACAATGAATAGTTGGATACTTTTATTTAACTTTCTGTTGTTATTTATGCCTCGAGGCATATTCTTCCATATGAAAAAAAAATTTTGTAGTAAATTATTCAGGGCACTCTGGCACTCGCCAATGTTTTTTTCTATGGTTTAGAAGGTTACGACCTTCATTCAAAGCAACAAATGGCAAGTCGAAAATGTCATGCCAGCACTCCTTTAACTATCCCTATCTCTGCGCGGTAGAAGAGTGTCGACCACCAGTTTTTAAAGTATTGTTTGTAAAAGGATGACTGGTCTACTTCCATGCTCTGGCAAATCAGTTAAGTGAGTCGCTTCAACGGCATTCAAATACATCGCTGGCATATTGAATACCTGAATTATTCGTCGCGTGGCTGCTTATAGAGTCACTTCTTTTATTTTATTTTGAGCCTTTTTGTTAAAGCCCTAAACAATTTACTCGAATCACGCCTTTAGAGATGAATTATCTGCCCCGGTGGACATAATTTGCAAGAGAAACGAAAACAATTGAACGTCACGCCAAGGACCTAAAATGACGTCCTCTGACAACGGTTGGCTGTCGAGGCACGCAAGCTCATATATATATATATATATATATATATATATATATCATATATATATATATATATATATATATATATATATATATATATATATATATATACACACACACACACACACACACACACACACACACACAGACACAATATGAGGAGGAGCGACAGAAGTTGACCAATGAGCTTGCCTGCCTATATATATATATATTAACTAGTGACACAGCAGATATCCTATAGACTTGCGCACATGGCACAGCTCGCATTCTGGAAACGGTGCGTCACATCAGAGAACTGTGGGCAGATGGCCACCCTTCGCGGCGCCGCATGCGTAATCATGTAAATTGAACGAATAATTTGACGCCAGTCATTTGAGCCTATATGGCCATTCTGAAATGTGAGAACTAGGGGCAGGCAAATATTCCAAGTTTCGAATGTGAATCGAATACTGCACACCAACTATTCGTATTCGAAGAGAAACTAAAAGAAACTATTTCGGCATTTTCGAATATCTCAAAACTAACCGACCAAATATTTCGCAAAAACGAATCTTAAAGTCTGGTTACTGTTCTGCATCTGCTAAACAAAGTATCGCTAATTATCAGGAATGAATAGCGAAATGTTTCGAAGCAATGCAGAAACAAAATGGGTAATGCAAGCTTTGTTTTGGACTTCGCGGCGAAAGCCTATATGACAGCCGGCCATTTTTCTTGTAGTCTGTCATTTAGTGTTTTTGGCAGTCTAGCCATGTAGCAGTTCCATCTTTTACGCTACAATCTTTGATATTTTCTTTCCAATGGCGTCTATTACATGCGTCTACTGCACACAAGTCCTTCAGGAACATTTTTTTTTACAACTTCCGGTATTTCTTTCGGCAACTATTTATTTGGCGTTTTGGAAAGCTATTCATACAGCAGCCATCCTGTTTTGGAAGGCTTGTTTGCAACGAGGCTCTAAATTTGTTGTAAGGATACTCGAGCAGTTTTTTATTACAATTAGTGGTCATGCGTTTAAAAACACATTTGTTCCTTATCGTTAGCTGTCCTTTCTTGCGCTGTTGAGTACAGGAGCGCTACCTAATTACACAAAAATAAATATTCTTGCTGTAAATGCATGTGTCTGCGTATGACTATTCGATAATTCGATTCTATATTGGATACTTACTATTCGCATTCGAAAAAGTTTACATTGGCCCACCTCTATCAGAAACACGTCAGTAGATATTTATGACGATTGCCTAGACCTTGTCAATATAGGATGTGCCGCAGATTTTGTAGCTACTAAATTAATTATTGTAATTAATTCAATTGGTAAATGAATTGCTTTGTTTTTCTTGCAAATGATGCCGGCCTGGGCAGATAATTCATTCTTAGTGACGTAATTCGCGCAAACTTTTTTGGACGTAATAAAAAGTGCTCGAAGAAAGAAAAAGAAGAAAAAGGAGCGCACTGTATATTGGTGACGCACATTGGGCTACGCACGCTAGCTCTTTAAGGTTCATCATTTTAATAAACTTTGACATTTTGCCCAAACAACTTATGTTCGTTCGCATTTGAAGAATCTGCTGCTCTCACATATGCGGTACATGCCCGACAACATGACTTACGTGACTGACACTGATTTTATTAATGGCACTTGGACTGTTCGAAGTTCGCTATAAGATGCCATCTAGCGAAGCATTTGAATAAAGTGTCGAAGAAGGCGTGTAACATGCGTAGAATAAAATTCAAGGGGAAATGACGAGCTGAAAAATACGGCGCTCGCAAAGAGGCCGATTGTAATGGCTCTATGCGGACACCCCCCCCCCCCCCCCCTTTTTTTTTACGATATATGGAAGGAAGCGACTTTGGCCTTGTTCTGCGAAAACGTCGAGAGAAAATCTAACCCTGTTAGATTTCTAACTAATTTAACCCTGGTCAGCGACCACGTAGCGCTTCGCTGCTAAGCACGATGTCGCAGGCTTGCTTTTCCGGCTGCCACGTTCCAGTGTGGACGGGGTTGGCGAAAACGCAATGCGGCAAGCGCCGGAATCGAGGCAGCGCAACCCGGCAGTGAACTCGCCGCGTTCACTTCGTCGTAGAATTTGGCCGCGACTCGTCGCAACCGCTCGCACATGGCCCATATGCGCGCTGCTGGGTTCCAGCAGGCTTACACCGGCTGTTTCAGCGAACACTTTCAAATAATAGTAAAAAAAAACTGCCTGTGGCGGGTAGCCCAACTGTAGTAGATGAGCTGGTGTACTCGAAGAGGTGGACATGCACACACACACACAAAATGAAACGCATAATCGACTAATTAACAAAAATCCACGGTTTAACTAATTACCCTATGGCACGTACTGCAATTTAGAAATTCTAGCGGGTGAGACTGCAAAGCCTATCCACTTGAAGAGAACTGTATGGATGACACCATTTACGAGATATGCTCAGTTTCTGAACTTAGTTTCTTAATATACTTAGTATACTGAACTTAGTTTCCTTAGTTTCTGAACAAAATAGCGTTTTATGCAATGAAACACAAAAGTAACTGCAACGCCTACGCATTTGTCCGGAAAGTTCGGGAATTATTATCTCGGAACTGGTGTCATCCTGAGAATTCGTTCTGAGCGGATCCTCCTTGCGAACTCCCCGGCTATACTTCGTCAATAGCAATATGTGCCATAATGTAATTAGCTAAAAAACTGAATTAGTGAATTTTTGTTACTAAGTCGATTATACATTTCAATTTTGGAGCAAGTAATGTCCGCCTTTCGGAGTAGACCAGCTCACACACTAGAGTTATGCTACCTGCCACAGGCAATTAAAAAAGAAAATGTGAAAGTGTTCGCTGAAACACCCGGTATAGCCTCCTATGACCTCTTGTACATTATATTGCGCATTGCCTTCAATCCTTTTCAAATACAACTAGGAATCGATTACGTAACATATTCACCCTTGATACGATGTCAGATGCATGCGCAAGTGTGTGAAGGCGGTTTAATCGTACTCTTGCCCTCATATTTCGAGAAAATTGGTGCTAATTTGATACGAACAGTTGTGTTGTCGCAGATTATGAAAAATAACCGCGTAAGTACGTTGCGAGTACTGCCACGTGACCAAAAAATCTTGGATGCAGCGCCAGTATGGCAACCAGCCACATGACGTCATCTTAATCTCTACGTTTATGCAAACAAAAGCAGTTTTTACCACGTGAAATATCAGGAGATGGTTGCGTTTTTTCATTTACATGGAGAAACCGAGTGGCGGTTAAAAAGTGCAGCAGATCCAACGACTCCGAATCTACATACAGCAAAACTTTGTGTGAAATCACAAAGAGCCGAAACATGAGCTTGTGTTTATTGAATGTCCGCACAGAGTGATACGGAATGCTTTTTCCAGGCATTGTAGCGAAGCTAATGCAGTGCCACTGCCGCGGATGCGCGGGAGCGAGCGCCATCTGGCGTCGGTGCATGGAATCCAGCAGCGCGCGCGGTGCGAATACTCCGTTGTGATTGGTTGGCCTCTTCGCCTAGGGAACAGCCAGGCTGCAGCACCCACGGTCGCGAAACCCGGCGAGGTTTGCCGCAAATTAAAGCTTCGCTTAAAAAAAGGGGGGGGGGGGGAGGGGGCGTTTACGTTCGTGACGTACCATAGTCAATTCATGCCAAACGTACGTGTTGTGCATTCACAACATATTTTTTTGCGAAAAAAAAGTTTGCTTGCCTGAGCTTTATTGAATTTTACCCTTAAAAAATTAAATTATGGGGTTTTACGTGCCAAAACCACTTTCTGATTATGAGGCACGCCGTAGTGGAGGACTCCGGAAATTTCGACCACCTGGGGTTCTTTACCGTGCGCCTAAATCTAAGTACACGGGTGTTTTCGCATTTCGCCCCCATCGAAATGCGGCCGCCGTGGCCGGGATTTGATCCCGCGACCTCGTGCTCAGCAGCCCAACACCATAGCCAGTGAATTTTACCCTTAGAGCAAAGCATATTGCAATATATATATATATATATATATATACAGGGTGTTTCAGCGAACACTTTCAAAAATATTTAAAAGTTGCCTGTGGCAGATATTAGAATTCTAGTTCATGAGCTGGTCTACTCGAAGCGGCGGACAATACTTGCACAACAAATTGCGATGCAAAATCGACCAATTAATAAAACTTTACTAATTAAGCTTTCAGCTAATTACATTATGGTCCATATTGCAATTTACAAATTATAGCCGTGGAGTTCGCAAGGCGGATCCGCTTGGAACGAATTTTTCAAGATGACACCAGTTTCGAGATATAAATTCCCGAACTTTGCGGAGAAATGTAAGCGCAGCGGGGGATGAAAGCCGCCGATAGCGAAGAGAGCGCGAGGAGGAAAGCGGAGGAGGAGAGGATGGCGACAGGGCGAAGAGGAAAGCGTAGTGCCGCGCGAGACGGGCTCCACGGCGGCGACCCGCTACGAGATGGTCCTATAGTTGCGTGCACCGTCACACGGTCGCCGATGACGTCATTACTAAGGCATGCGGCGAGCGCGTCCACCGATACCATATATGGAGACGAAGCGCTGGCATGCGCTGCTTCGCCTGCGCCGCCGCCGTTGAAGAATGCGCTGCGCGTGAGCCACGCGTTCCCGTGTTCACGCTTTCTTTCTAAGCAATGAGCGATGCAACCGGTGGAATTCAAAACACCTAAGGAGCGGCGCTCAAAGTTCGCATTACGTAGTATCGTAATCATCGGTAAATTTTCTTTTCTGTATCATTTGGCACCTTCTAATGGGAAGTCAACCATTAAAGTATCTCCTTCTTCGACTACGAGGAGCATGGGCTACAAGGGCTTAACATCGCTAATTCCCCAGCTGTCCAAGTTGACGGAAAAGAGGTTAAATACAAGCGGACAAACCGGAAAGTGGGTCAAGTTCCCAAAGAATGCTAACTGCATTCAAGATCAAACCAGTGCCATGCTACGAAAGAGCTGTGTAAGTCACAGGTACGCGACTATTCCACTCCTTCCACTAATAGTCACACTCCGTGAATTGTGTGGGGCTGACTTCGTATTCATCGACAGAGGAGTTGAACGTTGTTGAATAAACGGTATCACACCAGTCTCCAGCACTTTTGCAACGCCTTTTTGCGAGAAGACGCGGTCAGTGCACAAACTTTCCCGCCTCCTCGAGGTGCGTATTGTTGTGAAGACGCACGGCTGGCTGCTCAACGGCGCCATTCGGAGTAGGGACTAAACTTCATATTGTTTTTCAAGCCTAAAACGCTGAAATTACTCTCATTAAACATTTTGACTGAAATGTTTAGGTGCCCTTCTGTGAAACACAGAACTCTTCATATCTTCAGGTTGTTCACCTCAAGGAGGAATTCACAACGGAAAACGTGACACTAATGAAACTGTTATAAATTTGGAACCATTTTTCTCCATTTCCTAATTGTTACTAGCCAAAATATTTTAGCTGACTCAAGACTGCGACGAATACTTGACAAAGCAACTACGAAAAAATCTTAATGTTTTTAGAAAATATCAAAATTTGCCCCAAATTCGTCTTTCTGCTTGCATTATTAATATCCTAAAAATGAAGTCGTGTCCACCAAAAGAGAGTGCATAGTAAAGTTCAATTTTTCTAAGATACTGACTCGAAATATCCGCTTTCCTTGAATTAGAATTTAAGAATTCTTCTTTGTCTTTTTTTTTTACTGTGTACGCCATGTTTTCCTTTTAGGACAGAATTCAAAGACAACTTTTTTCTCACTCAAAATATTTTGTTAATGCATTTCTTTAGGCCCAATAAGTGCCGATAATTTTTTAAAGAGGAATCAGAGAGTGTCAAGTCTTCGGCTCGTGCGTTTGGCGCGGTGTGACCCACTAGTCAGTACTAAAAACCGACTTGAAAACTGGTTATATCCCTGGGCTGTGTTCAAGTCAGTGCTATGACTGGCACTTGGCGCTATATGAGGACAGCAATTTTGGAACATCTTTTTGGTCGATTCGAGACATGTTGTTACAAAAGCAGTCTTTCAACATTCTAAAACCCTTAAATTTGAAAAGTGCGGTTTGACGTCCCGAAACTACACAGTGGGTTATGAAGTGGATGCCGTAGTGGAGGGTTCCGGAATAAACTTGACCACCTGGGAATCTTTGACGGCTGGGTATCGAACCCACGCCCTTGTGCTCAGCATCGCGACGCCATTTCGACTGAGCCACTGCGGCGTGTTTCTAAAACACTTGAACATCCCAATCAACACCGGAGCTTCTTTTTAAATAGTTTTTTTCTTCCTGTGCGTAAAAAAAAATGCCTCCTAATTTTGAGTTTCCATAGGTATGTATGCTTGAAACGTGGCATGCAATTTGGGACGGTCTTTCGGGCAGTGAAACTTATGTATCGATGTGGTTTTATGCTTGTAGAATCTATTCTGTGCCAGTACCCATCCTACGACGCTCAACGATGTGCTCCGCAAACTAGTCTCAGCCACTTGAAAGACAAACCGATCTTAGAGGAAAAGATCCTGGAACCTTGACTTATGCACTCCAACATGCTCAAGGCCGCAAAAGTCTTATTGCACTTCTTGATGGCGACTGGCCTGTACGAACGCTTGTTGCTGACAGTGAACTTAAGTTTTTTTTTCAGACTGATCGACTGTGTTTTTATTATTATTGTTATCTTTACTTTTTCTTATTTATCTGTCCACCTTTACTATTCCTCAACTGTAGGGTAGCGAATTGGGCACAGCCTTGGTTTACCTCCCTATAGTTCTCTCATATTCGTCTCTCTCTCTTGCCCTCTCTATACTTTTCCGGATTTTCTTTTAATTAGTGGCCTTTGTGATAACTTACGCGCTAGAAACAGGACTTTCCGATAGAAAGCGTGCTTTTGGTGACATCGCGGCCGCTAGGCGCGTTGGTTGTTCATGCCCCTTATTCCTAGACTTCATTACTCAGTGAACTGGGGACTCCTTTTCACCAGGACTATGGGAACTTCCCAAAACTAGAAATTAATTGTAACTTTAAGGGCTTTGTAGGCGTCTATTAATACTCTGCCGACCTTTCTTCGTTCAAGGTTTTTATTAAATCTAGTCTTATTGTTCAACAACAACCATTGTACAACATATTGTACAACAATTAACCAAACACTGATGCTCGCCGTTGTTACGAAATGCACTTAATTCGCTATGAAACAACGCGAACGAGTAAAGGATAAGGATGATGTCATGACGTTTCTAAGGCACACCCACTTGTTTCCGACCGCTTCATAAAGGTTATATTCCACGCACATTGTGACGTCACGGGCCCCGCATTATGTTAGAAGAGCGGGGCCACTGCTTCGCCGGCTTCTTCGCGCGACGCCAAGGACTCGTTGTGCCCGGTCTTCTCGGTGTGACGCAAGGTGTTTGCTCGCCGCGGCTGGGCGCCCCTGGTTCTGTCGATGTTGCCAGCGGCCGACCCAGCAGCGGTGCTCTGGGGATCACCTTCGCCTGCAGCGGGTGGAGGGAGAGCGCGGGCAGGCGCGCTTCTTCGGCAAAGTTTGCCCCGTCAAGGCAGGGGTGAAATATCGAATGTTTGTCGCGCCGGCGCCGGGGTGGCTCCGCGAAACGCGTCTTTCGGCTTGAACCTTTATTATCGTGATCGTAAATCCGAACGAGAGTCCTCCTCGTGCGTTTCGCGTCTCCAACGCAGCCGCCTCCTCCCACTGCTCGCGGAAAAGCTCACTGCCGAATACCTCGGCTATCGAGGCTGTACACGACAAACAACGACTTTTGTTCGTCTCCGTTCGGGGCATAAATTGCGCGGTGACATCCTGCGGCACGCTTTACTGCACGGCTATAGTTGTTTGCCCGTCCGTCCACTCAGGTCGAGCGCGACAGTGGACGCCGCGTGCTGCGACTGTCACATACGTGCGCTCACTTGATTCGGTTGCAGGCTTGTTGCCTATACCTTGCGAACTATATGCGATGGCTCA
The DNA here is from genome assembly GCF_050947875.1 of Dermacentor variabilis. NCBI lineage: Eukaryota > Metazoa > Arthropoda > Arachnida > Ixodida > Ixodidae > Dermacentor > Dermacentor variabilis. The sequence goes on along the minus strand of NC_134568.1, from coordinate 277,023,269 downwards.
TCAGGCTGCTACGTTTCCATTGAACTATACTTACCGACTTGAAACTGGAATCTGCTGTCATGAAGCCACAGGTTACAACCACGGTTCCGCTGCCTCTTATCTCAAGCTTGCATTTCCCGTTCCTTTTTTATTTTCTGTTTCGTTTTACTGTTCAAAACAGTAGTGTCCTACGGAACAGCACCTGAGCGTAACGCTATAGTGCAACGTCCAATGTGCGCTCTCGAAATCGTTCTCATCGTCAAGCTAAGAGAGATACGGAGATTACAGTTGACAGCTGGGTGAGTTGTTACGAATTCATTGCTACGAACTGCGCGATAGACTGGACGCAAAGAAACAAACAGAACAGCACCAATTTGTTTCCTTTCTTTGTGTCCCGTCTGTCGCGCAGTATGTTGTAGCAACGAGTATAAGATTTCCCGTCATCGTGTCGCTGTCGTCATCGTCGTCCTTGCGGCCATGCTCGTTGTGCCCTCATCGTTATCATCATCGTGCCGCTTTCGTCATCATAACGTCGTCGTCACTGTCGTGCGTTGTCACTGTTATGCCACCGCCGTTGTCGTCGTCAGCGTCTTTGTGAAATGTGGATGCACGAACCTGTGAAATGGGGATGTTTTCTTTAGCCTGTGCTTGCATGAAACAAACGCCGAAAATTACGACCTTGCCGCAGCTGTCTGAAACGCAAGATGCAGCAATCCTGGAAACCACGACCGGATATGAATTTCCTGTACGCGCATTCGAGGTTTAGTTCACTGAATGCCAGTTGACTATCATCGTAACCTGCCCCGGAAAATTATTTGTTTGCGGACAGATTGTCATAATTCAAACTGCATAATCTGGCTCCGGAGTGAAGTCTGGCATATCTCCGTCCAAGAATGCTTGGCTCATGTGGCTTCCATTATCCTGAGCTCTCCGGTGAAGGACGGAAATTTGACGCGGTGAGGATCGCGACGCGTACACATTACTGCCGCAAAGCGCTTGGCCACGAAAATAAGCACGCAATGCACACGCACGCAATACACGCACATACGCACTCACACACGTACAAAACACACGTACCGGCGCGCGCGCACTGACACACGTGCGCACTCGCACCCGTACAAACACACGTACAAACACATACACACACGCGCGCACAGACAGACACAAACACACGGACGTACGAACGTACGCGCACCTGCGCCCTATGCTTATTGGATCATACAATGAAAACCCTCCGTAGCGGAGCGGGCGCGCGGCAAGAGACCTGCGCTGCCGCTTCTGCTGCTGCTGCACGCGAGCGTTTTTACACGCGACAAGCACCCGCCGCGTCGCCTGAAGTGGCCGCTGCGCCGCCGGGGGAATGTTGGCACGAGTTCTCTCGGGGGCGGAATGGCTCCCCTTTCTTCGGGACGCGCGCCTCTGGCCGCGCCACCTTGCTCCACAGCTAAATCGAGAGTGGCCCAAAGCGGTCGGCCCCGCGCGCGCGACACTCGGAATTGAGGTGACTCTTCACCGGCGCTGGGTGAGTTTTCTCTGCACTTGACCGCATTTTGCGGTAGCGCGCCTCCGCGAGCGTATGCCTGCCCTGCGGCAAACGATCAGCAATCGACCTCTGCTCAGCTTCTCGGCTCGGAATATGCCGCGTAACAGCGCCCAGCCGCAATCGCTCGTCGAGCACGCTGCATCTCGCCTGCTCGCCGCGGCCACACCGGCTTTGCGCTGACTTCTCGTCGATCTCGTGGCTAGCTGGGCTGCTTCGAGTGTGCCCAGCTCTCAGCAAGTCGTCCGAGCCGTTACTGCGCTCGCATGCTCCTAGTTTAGGGCGTTTGCAGTTATAGCGGTCATCTTAAAACTTATGTCACTGTAGTAGCGTGAATTATTTTTGGCTACGGTAGATTGCATTCTGTGCAGGCGTCCTTTCGACTTGAATATTTTGCAAGAACTTTTGGATCGTGCTGTGGTTCAAGGTCGTTGGTAGCAAACTATCTATCGCGAGGCATAAATGTTAAACGCAACGAAAACTTTACACGGAAAGGCAATTGAGAAGAAGAAATGAGTTTAAGATTTTTACTGGCACCCTCGGTTTGAACATGACGGTTCAGGTGAATCATTCAAGAGGCCGAGAAATGGCAACCTAGTGTGGAGTGATCTGTCTGTGTGTATTACCGTTAGGAAACTTCCATTTCTAGCCCTTACCTTTCTCTCGCCTGCTGTCAAGCAGGCCTCGGCATTGCTGACCTAACTTCGTTCTGAAAAACTAGTGCTTTAAGCACTCTGACTCAGGTGTTCTGTTTCATATAGACTGCCTTTGTTACTGATAAACCTACGAGCCTTCTGCTTATGCGTCGCACATTCCACAACTTTGTCGTTCGCCATATTCAGACTGCGCCCCCCCCCCGGCTCTCCATAAAACAAACTAACATGCAATACAGAACAAAACTTCGCTAAGAAATTGAACTCCACTTCTGCTTGTTAGTACCATGAGAAAGAATTGAGAGAATTATAGGGCTTCAGGTCGACAATGTTCAACGGCATGGGACTGTATTTCGAATGTTCCCATGTTATTTGTCAACTTGCTTCAACTTTAATGTCACATTTTTGTTTTTGTGCTCAGAGCCTGTCATTTCTATAGAGTTGAGGAATAATCGTGGATAAGTGTCATGAAGAAACACTGTTTTCCCTCAATAGTCATGTTTTCATTGTCAGCTTCTCCAGAATCTGGAAGGCAGCGCCGCTGTTTGCGGCGAAGACCACGGCTTCTTGGCAAAGTGCCTGTACCTATTCGGAAGGGTCCCAGCATTTCGTTTTCTTTTTCATCCCTCATAATGAAAAAAAAAGAAACGAAAAAAAAAGAAATATGTTCTTAAGCTAGATCATTCGACTTGTCAGCGCCTGCGTCTTAGAAACCGGCGTTGCTGCGGTATCGTTTAGTCTATGGAAAAGTTAGCAGGAAGTCGCTGACAATGAAAAAATAACTGCATGAAGACGCAATGGCGCCGTTGCGCCGTATAAAAAGAACCTGGATAACTTGTCCCGAGTATGAAACAACTCGAGGGTGTGAAGCATGCAAGAGCAAGAGCCTCTTTCAGGCCACAGGGCATTTAGCTCTGGTTTCTTCTCTCTGCAAGAAAGAAAGGAAAATAAAATAAACTTCAAACCATTGTCTCCTTGACGAGTACAGCCCACAGCCTAGTGGTAACCACCTGCCGAATGCCCAGCACCAGTTTACGATGTCCACAGAAATGAGACACATGTGTATTTAATCGATCTTCACTCATATACGTATCTGAAATTCCAAACTGCTCATCTAGCTAAAGATACTAATATATAGGAACAGTTAAAATTCAAGGCGTTTATTAACCAATGAAATATCAAAATATTTTAGATGCAAATTACGGGAAGAGAGCAAAAGAAAGAAAAAAAATCCAATGATGTAGCTTCTCACGAAAGAAGAAAATCACGGACCACCTAACGAGTCGGTTCAGTCGTCTGCAGTGACAAAGAAAGAAAAAAAGGAAAGAAAAACAAAACAGAGAGAGGGGGAGAGAGCTCAAAACAGCAGTTTCTGTTGCAAGTCAATACAGTAAAGAACGACGAACAAAGGAAGCCTTCAGCTTCGACTGGCTTTCCATATCTGACACTGCGATGCGACTAACTGCAACAGTGCTAAAAAATTAGAAACGACATAAGCTGTCAGCATACGATTGCAGTATCGGTGTATACCATAAATAATTGTAAAATGCACTCAGAAACATCGCTTCAGGTACAATTTTTTTTATCCAGTTTTACGTCATAACACTGCTACCACCCAAGCAACTTGTTGGTTGCAAGAGATAGCGAAGGCAATAAGTATAATACGAATAGACGCATTAGCTGTTAGTTCGCTCTGTTAACCCCACTGTACGGCGTTAAATTTCTCACGAATTCGACAGGCGAGTGTACTGTAAACCACTCGCGCTTCTTCGTTCAAGCTGTTCATTCGCGAAAATAAACCCCGTATTACAAACAGCTCAATATTACTCGGAAATTCGTGTCTGCGTCCTTAAGCAAATGTTACATATAGAAAGCATATCGTTGTGTTCTAAAGCCCGTGTACGGTGTCACCTACAAATGAAAAGTATAACTAAACTACTGGGGCCAGGCACGTACCAAGAAGGGGGAGGGGCGCCCCCCCCCCTCTGAAATTAAGCGGCATACCCACCCCATCCCCTACCCGCGCCACCACTCCTGAAGGCTCACACACATTCCTAAAGCGCCGCCAAATCAATCTTGAGACTTGACAGCCATTCGGCGGTCAACATTCTGCTGCCTTTTTCACTCCTTTTGGATGGCGATAGTTGTCGGCATCTCCTGGGGTGTGAAGGCCAGATTTCTCATCGACTCGGTGCCTGCGCGATTAAGTCGAGATGCGTTTAGTTGTCACCATCTATTGCACCGTTCACGCGCATCACTGTTGCTTCGTTAGTTCAACCTTCTTTACCCGCCGTGGTTGCTCGGTGGCTATGGTGTTGCGCTGCTGATCACGAGGTCGCGGGATCGTATCCAGGCCACGGCGGCCGCATTTCGATGTGAGTGAAATGCGAAAACACCCGTGTACTTAGATTTAGGTGCACGTTAAGGAACCCCAGGTGGTCTAAATTTCCGGAGTCCTCCACTACGGCGTGCCTCATAATCAGGAACTGTATTTGGCACGTAAAGCCCCATAATTTAATTTTAACCTTCTTTGTTTACACTGGCCCAGGGACCAGGAACGGGATTCAGTTCGTAGTCAGCTGGTCTGTATGCTCGTGAAACGAGTTGCGGCCGGAGACAATGCCAGTTGCGCTTAACTTTTCCTTTTGCTTCATTATTATCTCGAGTGACGGCTCGCCACGACGCTGGCATATCCTCGGAACCCGTTATATAGGTTAGATAAGGTGGAAAATAAAATCATGCGAAACAGCATCCATCATCAAACCCTGCAATAACCCTTAAACTCATAGGCAATATTACTGTCACCCGTTACCTCGTCTGGGTTTTCCCTAATTGTACAGCACTTTTCTTGCGAAATTTGCAACTGGAAGCAAGAGTCGCAAGGAGTTGAGAAATTAAGCGATCTACTAAGGGTGAGAGCCGAGACAATAGTGGAACAGGAAGGAAAAAGGAAAATTAGCAAATTTAATCGTTGCTAGTGAAACTATTTATTGATCAACATCTTTTTATTTAAAAAGGAAGTAGAGAAATCGCCACCAGAAGTGGAGAAGGATTCTGTGTGTTTTGAATGACGCTTCTGCCGTTATCAGTCTAACCGCCTGACGTATGCTTACGTGGGTGCTTTTCTAACCTTCCGCGGTGGGCGCAGTACGTCTAGAACCGCAGTGTCCTGCGCGCTCTACGCAGTTGTACGGGACTGGCCGCCACGCATCGTTACGCAACTTCCCAAATAACAATATGAGTCGGTTTTGGCACTTGGTAGAACAGTAAATGAGGGTTCCAAAAGAACTGTGATTGTACCGCAAATATATAGTTCTTTGTATTTCTTCCAGATCTAATTATAAGAAACGCTACTACAAATATTTATTCTTTCGCTTGTTTACTAGATCTTGGCATTGTTCTTCCTGCGCGAGTCCATTTGATGTGGTTCCTTGTTTGTAAAGTAAAATAGAGGTCTGTCTCACAGGCGTATACCTGTAAGATACACCTTATTTAATTTCTCTTTTGCGGGTTTACGCGTTTTTATGGCGAACGGAGGGCATTATTCACATTTACACTAGTAAATCTACCCCCCCCCCCCCCCTTCCTCATTTGCACAGAAAAGTTACTTTGGCTTACCCCCCTTTCCCGAAAAAAAATCGTGGGTACATGCTTGACTGGGGGGATTATGAACTTGCTGATAAAATAAAGCGGGGTAGGGGAGGAATGAGGGAGATGCACATTTTAGATTATATCTATATAATGATGTGTTCTTATTCGTGCTGTTTACGATCGATAATGAACTCCTCGCAACACAGATGTTGAGCTAAACACTTACACCGTAAACAAATCTGCGCCAATGCAACTTGTTTTAGTCAATCATGGTTAGCATCGCCTTCTTGTCATATATATTCCGTAAGTATGAATCTTTAGGATCATAGAGATGCGGGCAGCCTGCTGCTAAACGCACCTGCCTCGGGCTCTACACACGAGTGCTGCATCGAATATCCCCACTAAAATTGGGTTGCTGCGCGGGTGCACATGAATTAAGGCTAAGTAACGAAGCTAACTGAACGTTTATGCAAATTGTTTTGTCTGTTACGCAACTAAGCCGCGCAACTGTTGTTGTTTTTGCTGACTTGTACCCCCGATGGATTCGAGACGCCCCTCGCGTACTACACGACTGCGCAAAAATACAAATAAAAAAAAAGCCTATAAAAAGAAAAGAAAAGCAAACGTTTCTTTATCGAAAGCAGGGCTTCTTCAATAACTTCTCTGGGTGGAAATGGCAAATGTTTTGGCAAAAGGAAATCAAATATCGGCGTCATTAAAATCGGTAGGACACCGAATGCGAAGAAATTTTAAGTTTAGGAAAGTTCATCATTATTACGATTGAATACGATTCGATGCGCTATAGCCAATATTTTTGCATCTTTGTTACTGGTCATATCAATGCAGACAGAGGAGAGGGACCATGCATCTTCACGAAAAAGATCTTACACTGGACTTTGTGTAGCACAGATTCTGGAAGCGAGTAGTCAATCTCCAGGTTCAGTGGCTATTCGCGCAGGTTTACAGGGGTGAGGGAATGGACGTAGAGAATAAAGCTCAGTTCCGTTGTTCAGTCACGACGTTAATATATAATACGGAAACTTAGCCAGAAGATCACCTGTGGCATGGTTCTATGAAGAGGCCAGAAGTTCAATTTTATATAGTGTACAGATCCATCGACGGAAATATGCGTACATGGGAAGTGCAGAAGCCCTGTTTCACCGCTTTCGCCTTCGTGTTGCACGCCCTAAGCAGTTCCTTTTTCAGGCGAAGCTTGTATTGCCTCACTCGTGTCAGTGTTGCCGTACGAAAGTAAAAGAAATGCTTGTCGGGCTGCGGTTTCGAAACAACGACCTACGGGTTGCAAGACCACCACGCTAACCGATTCAGCTACTGTCGGCTCATCATACGCGCGTTTTATAGCGGTGTTTTATAAGCGCGAAGAAGTAGACGCAGCGCAAGGTGTGAGCCAGTCACAGGCGTCCCCTCCGTCCGGAAGAGGGAAAGCGTGTGATCGCGTGTTCGTTCGCCTCGCGACCGCAGTTTCCCGCCAGTTCAGGCCCGGCAGTCAGATGGGGAGGCCGCGTTTGCTTCGTTATGCCGAAGAGCAGGCTGCGTTGAAGGAAAGGCAGCGGGAGCGGGCCGCGCGTCGTGCGTTCGGCCGAAGAGCAGGCGGCGTTTCGTGAACGCCGCCGGGACCTCGCTCGAGAAAGGGCTCCTCGTTGACGTTCCGACTGCTCTGTAAGGGAGCGCGAAGCCGAGGTGCTACGACAACGAAGAGCCGCGGATCCCGAGCTTCGCTTGCACCCCTCTTGACAGTAGTGGAAGGGCGGTACATTTTTTAAAAAGTCATCTTGCAAACTACGCGTCGTGTGCGTGTGGAGTGGCGGACGAGAACGTAGTTCTCGATTTGCTGGACTGTCTCCATATTCGCAGCAAAGTCAGCTACAAACTTATGGCGCTGGGCAACCATCCATTGTCACTATAGGGGACGTTACTTAGACTGTGGAGTTGCTGGACTTGAAAGAACAGCTGTCACTTAACTGAAATACTTCTCTATTAGTACGAAGATGTGGTCAAAATACAGGGACCATTTTAGGCACAATGGCTCATGTTCGTTGTTCTTCCAACCCTCCCCCTCATCTTTTCTTCTTTTTTAGTATATGTGTTTGCGCGTGCTGAAGTGTAATTTTCTAATTATTCTGCTATTCTTTATTGATGTTCATTTATTCATTCCTTAAACCAAATTTATATTTTTCATACAAGTGAAATGGGGTAGCCGGAGTCAAACTTGTCCAGTTCATGCCCATTTAACCATACCTACCTATGAAGCACGATACTATAGAACTCTTCGTAAGAGCAACGTCATTCCTACTACTTCGCTAAACTAGCGAATGACCCCCTACCTTTCCCTTATGACTTATCTCTCTCGTATACCTTTTTTCGTAAGAGCAGGGGTCAGCTAAGTCTCGTGATGTTGGACGTGTTATTGCCAAGACGGCCGGCCAATGGCATGCAGGCGCAGCCCTTACGAACTGCGAATTCGGTGTCAGGAGCGCGAGCTCATTATGTGACGCCTCTTTTGCATGAGGTGTCACCTATAGATCAAAATTACGCTTTCCTTGCCCGCTTCTGCTGTTCGTGACTGTCGGCGCAATGGCGGCTGCTTGTGCTCGCAGTGGACCTGCTAAAGAAGCTAGCAGAGGTTCCGGACTTGGCCAAGCTCCGCGTGAGTGCCGGCGGCGCGACGCCGCAGCGCAGGCGCTCGCTGTTCCAGCCGACACGCGCCCAGGAACTGACGGCGCCGCAGCTGGACGCAGCTCAGCAGCAGCTCCTCAACGCGCTCACCAAGGCCCACCAGCAGCAGAGCAACAAGCCCGCCGGGTCGCGCCAGGGCACGCCGCCCGTGGCCAACGCCAAGCCGGCGCCGCCGCTGCAGCCGCCGCCGCAGGCGCCCGTGCAGCACGCGCAGCCCGTGTCGCTGCCGCAGCAGTTGCCGCAGCGCGTCGAAGACACCATGCCGCAGGTGCCCGGCGCGCCGGAGCCACCGCCGCGCACGCCACACGGCTCGCTGCACGGCCGGCAGACACAGCGCGACGGCTACTCCTTCCAGCAGGCGATGAATGACCACTTCGAGCAGTACCGGCGCGAGCGGCCACCGTCCCGCACGCCGCCGCACCACAAAGCTGACCAGCAGCTGCCGCCGCTGACGGCCATCTACGGCGGCGCCGACTGTACGCCGGACTCCGGCGTCTCCGAGTCCATGGACGGCGACTCGTCGCCGACGCGAGTGCCGGGCGGAGGCGGCGGCGGCCGGCGCTCGACGCTGCCCAACATGCCACCGGACGAGGGCAGCCACCACCGGGCGGCCAGCCTGTACGTGGCTGCGCCACGGCGCCGGCTGGCCGCGCCGGCGCCCGCCGAGGCGCTGACGCGCAAGAAGAGTCTTCCCAACATCGCCGACGCCGCGGCTGCCGCGCCACCCTTCATGTCGCGCGAGGAGGTGTCCGTCCTCAGCTCCCAGCGCAGGGACGAGCTGCGCAGGATGCAGGAGCAGGCGCACAGGCTGCGCACCAACCCGCTGCTCTACCTCTTCAATTCCGACGTCAAGGTGCGTCCGCCCGTACGTAAATGCGAACGCACGAAGCACCGCCAGTTTTCTCTGCCCGAGTTTGCCGAAACGCGTGCGGCTTTCGCTTGCCGCCTTTCAGACTTGCGGATGCCCTTCAAAAGCACTCAGCGCCAATTTTCACGTGATATATACGTGTGATAATCATTCTAAAGGGTACAAACGTGACGTGTCTTGAAATCTGCCCCCGTGCAGATAGTTACTGGGAGATCTTACTGAATGCGCCTAGTTTGATCCGGCTTCCATGGATGCCGCATCTCGCGTTGCGTGCACTGGGACGTGGCTGTCTGTGCTTCAGCAATGTACGCCGCCTGAGAGTGCGTGTACAGCGTCTGACACCTGGTAAACAGGCCGCCATGTCCTGCTACCTCGTTACGCCCTGCGCCGTATGACGTGCGTGAGTTATTTATCGCGTCGCCTACTCTCGCTGTCGTCAAGGTGCGTCCCCAGCCTCGTGTCCGCACCCCAACTTACCCTGTGTTTTTTCTCTCTCCTTCTGTCTCTTGGTGCGAGTGGTATTGCTCCGCTCGGCAGCGTCTATAGGAGTCTTAGGCTGAATCGTGTTCAGCTTCGGCTGCAAGATAACGCGAAACAGGTTCTCAATATCCGGCCGCATTAGTGTCGCGGTAAAATGAAAAAAAGAAAAGCTGTTCATGTAGTATCACTTTGGTGATGTCGCCACTTCGCTAAATTATCGAATGACAGTTTACATTCACTATTAAGTTTTCTCTGAGTAACTTTTCAATGGAACATATTTAAGTCCTTCGGAAACTTGCGGACAAACGAGAAATAAAAATATTACGAAAAAAACGTAACCCGGTGCAGTAAACCAGCGTGGCTGGACCATAAACATTGCTGCATCGTCTGACTGCTCGTTATTTAACTTTCATTATTTTACTCTGATTTCACCTTCTCATTCAGTATTGTTCGTTACTTGGCCGTTTTTTGCAAAAAAAAAAAAAAAGGAAGCCTAGGTGCACAGAAGGGGACAAACAGCGCTCTCTTATTTTGTAGGTGCTCACACATAAGCGGCTTTTCGGCTTGATCGGTGCACGCTCTGCTGTCTGTGCAGCCACAGTAATAAAGAATGCTTTAAAGCGAAATGAGATTTTCATGTTTGTGTGACCTCGCACTCCAAACATCTTAAATGAGAACAATTGTTTTTTGCAGAAGAGATACGATATGCATGGTAAAAATCGCTGATTAGGTGATTTTAACTAAGAAATGTGCTCTTGAGTTCCGCTTCCCTGCTCTCATCGTTGATTCGAAAACTGGCAAGCGAATGTGCGCTTCCCTTTTCTTTTTTCTTAACACGTCCAAAATAATGGGACGCGAGACGACCTCTTGTGTATATGATATCAAGCAGGGGCCGTATTCACAAAACTTATCTCACGTAAGTGCCACCCACGGTCGACCATCTCATTATCACCTCGATCGCTACCATAACTGGCGCGCGCCTGAACACCTATCAAGGAGGAAACGCTAACAGAAGTTTTGTGAATATGGGCGCTGGTCTCGAATGTTGCCTTGACACACCCGGTGTATAAGATGCCTTCGGTTATGAAGCGCCTGTGATGTAGTTCTTGGAGCGTCTCACCAACCGCCTTGCGGGTTTCTTTTGTTCGCCGCCGCTTTTACAGGATTGGTTCTCGAGGCAGCAACTGGTGATGCTCGTGCTGTTCATAAACATCAGCCTGGCCATCATGTTTTTCAAGCTGCTGACGTAGCCGTTCCCTTTGGGAGCAGCTGGACTCGGACCCCGTGTGTGTCTCCGGCGCGCCGGTCGCGTGGCCCGTGTGCCGGCGGCGCCCGTCAGTCCCCCTGCCCCGGACTCCTGCTCCGTGACCTGCACCGGGTGCATGGACTTCGCCTTGTCAGCTGCGGCACGGGCCTGCGGCGGCCGGCGGTGGTTGTTCGTGTTACTGGCTGGTTGACGACGACGACACATAATCTCTCCCCTCTCTGCAACGTACCTCACTGTCATGCACTTGTCAGCTTTCTGCTCAATTCTCTCGCGGTTCCACCCAGCGGCGTGCACGGCAGCGAGAGCGCCGGTTCGTATACGCGCAGCCTCGAACGACGCGCGTCCACTCCCGGTTGTGCCGCACCAATTGCCTGCGGAAACCGAGCGGGCTCTCCCGTACGGCCGGCGCCGCAGAATCGTCGAGGAGGGGTGCTTTTGGGGGGCGAGGAGACGCGAGACGCCCCCCTCCCCCCAAAAAAGAGAGAGAGAAATGTTCCCCGCCTCCTTCGGCCGAGCCGTCAGGTTGTATACATGAAGCAGCTTGTTGCCACGTTCTTTCCAGAATCGCCTCGTAGCTCCATGCGCGGTGCTTGCCCTTGTTCGCTTTGTCTCAGGTGGCCGATCTGCAGTACGCGGTATCGTGCCCCGGGTGTACCCTCGTTTGCCGGAGCCGTTTGCAATTCCCACCAGGCGCGGCTGCGTCCTGTTCTCGTCTAAGCACTGTCACCTCTCAATTTCTCGCTTAGGCGGTGTGGTGGGCGAAGGAGAGTGCAGCAGGCGGGTAACGACTGTAAAATCAAAGGACAATTTCAGGTCTCGGAAGGCGCGAAACCCCCCTGCCAACTGTCGCCGTTCCTTTCTTCCCATAACGTGCATTTTTCGCTCTTCTTCCTTGTAACACATGGTGTACGAATACAACGTCTTAATGCACAATCGCACCATCACCTGTAACCTACTGCAGGCACCGGTCTCATATTTTTACAGCAGATCTAATAGCGAGCGGACGCCATGTCGTTTTTTTTTTTTCAGTTTTTCGCTTGCACTTGGTCAAGCCCTCGACTAAGCCTATTGTCAGTAAATATTGCATTTGGTGTTTCATACTACTAGCCCGCACCGCGCCAGCGGCCAGGCACACGTTTCATCGTCATGTCTCAGAGCCCTACTACAAAACTTGACGTGAATCATGCATTTTTTTCTTCGTACATACACACACCTGCCTGCGCGAAGAAACCGGCTAGTGGCTTCTGTTCGTGCTGTGCACTATATTTATCTTAGAGTACATCTTTCAGGTGATCACGTGTCAAGCGAGTGAATGAGAAGCGTACCTTTAGAAGGTCACGAGCATACGAACACGAGGTGATGTTTTGCCCCGGGTGATACGCATTTTTAAAACGTGCAAACACAAGTGCACGCAAAATGTAGACCTAGCATTGATATATATACATATATATATATAAAAAAAACAATCTGTGGTTGTTCTTAGTTGTGCTGTGTGCCCTTTCTACGGGCCTCTCTCTATCCGTTTCTTTTCCTGTTTCTTTCAGGTTAGACTTTTGCATGTTATAGCTCAAGCAAAGCGCATTCACAAACATTGTGATGGTTTCAGACGGGCACACTAGTGCCCTACTCCAGCGTTAGCTGTAGCGCATCGCTAGGATGCACAGCACGGTGGGCCGTGTTTCGCACAACCGAACAGGTTTGGTTCGGAAGCACACCTGTTTACGCGCTTCCAATTAGGTGCTCGTTTTCTCTATATAGAAGCACGCGCACGAGACGCTTTCTTGCGGTGCGGCGTTGTACGGTGAAAGGCTGCCGTTTGTTCTTGCCTGTCGCCACGTTTCACTCGGAAGAACTGCGCTGTTTGTTGGGAACGCGTTGTTGTCGCATCAAGTCGGCTGGATTTCGACTAAGGCCGCTGGGGTCGGCGAAGTTGAAAGGACAGAAGCAGCTTGACGGTTGTACCTTTCCGGCACGTTCGCTAGAGACGACGTTTTTGTTGTGTACCGGCACGCACGGCATTGGTATCAAGAGAGGTAGCTACGGTTGAAGAGCAGTGCATAAAATCTCGATGCGTAGCCTGACGACGCTGTGTGTCGCCCCGCCGTAAGGGGCCACGATCTTCTAGGGCGCCGTGCTCCTTGGGCCGGGCCACTGCCGTGTGGCAACATATCCGCTAGTGCGGCCGACGTGTTCGAGTCGCTTGTTGAAAAGCAATCAGAAAGGCGGGACGTGGTGGGGCACTTCGCTCGCTAGAGGAGCCTGTCGCAAGTCATCGTTCGCACGCAGCGCGCAGCCAGAAGTGGATCTGTTCAAAAGGAGTATTTTGGTGCCCTCTGGTTGCTGTCATTTTTTTAAATCCTATTTTTCTTCGGCCTGCGCAGTGGCTGGCCTTTCATGCGCGCACACCGATGAAGCACGATGTTCGCAGTCTTCTTTCCGGGAACCTCGACAACGCTACAGTGCTACGTGGTGGCGCTGCGCAAAGCAGCTTTCGTGACAGCATGTACTGCAGCACCATTAGTGCCTCGATTTCTAGTGGTAGCGATGCTGTAGCGTTAGTTCGACTTGGGATTTACCTATTTCTGCGCCCGTCCTTCATTTGTGCTTAATTCTGCTTTCTGGCATAAGCTCGATTACATAGGAATCCTGGGAGTATTTTTTTTTTTTTACCGTTCTTCTTTCTGTGTTTCGGAACCATGATCAATGCTTACATTGTTCATGTCCTCTGTTTTTTGCCACTTACTTTGGGAATCAATATTCTCCACTGCCGTGGATTGACAGGACGCATGTCACGGTTTGTTTGTAAATCTTGCTTTCTTTCTCTTCTGGTTGTCGAAATTTTGCTTTCTTATTAAACCATTTTGTTCTCGCCGCGTACGCGCGGTGCATCTTACCCTGCCGGAAGTTGTGTGTTGTGAAAAGGTAGGGAGTATACGATAGAGATTTCTTGTGTAGTGAAGAAAGAATGCGGTTTCATCTTGCCGCGTAGGTTCTCGGTAGACGCAGAGGGAACATCGTCTAGTCTTGTTCGGATCACTCGGTCATATGAGCACAAGAACTTGTGCCTGTCATCTAGTCATTCGGCTTCTCGGCCGCACCTTAGTTGCTGGAGATGGTCAACGCTGCTTGTGCATGCAAGAAGTGACTGGAAAGCGGATTAAGTCACACGAGATTCCCGATACATAAAAATATAACTAGGAAGTTTTTCGAGGCATATGGGCGGCTGAGTCTTCGGAGACCGAGTTACAATACAGGTGAGATTTCGCGATCGCAGTGAGCCTTAAGATCTTGCTTATAAGATAGATTGTCTCACGGAGGATTACGATTATCACGATTACCTAACAATTAGTATCGTTGAAGAACCAATGACGTATACTTTAAGTCGCTAATCATTTATTGTGTACTCAGCCAACTCATTACTGATAAACCACTCACGGATGCACGAAGAACTGTTTGCTTCAACTCCAAATGCTATGTTTCGAAGGCAATACTCGTTGGTATTGGATGTTAACCTTTAAAAGGGACGGTAGAATTAATTACACGAGAACCAGTGACTGGCGAATTTACACGGCAGACGAAGTTGTAAGCCTTGGTAATGACACTTAATTATGTTACAAACCAGTTAATGTTTCAAATTATCTCGGAAGCTTTTCATTACCTGTTGTATGCCAAACGCTGATAACAACTGTTGGGAGAAATTTATACGTTAGAAGCTTTGACGATTTTCTAGGCGTGCGGCTCTGAGCGTTAACCTTTCGTGTGCCCACAGTAAAAGAAAGCAGCCATTATTGTTGCCCAAACTATACTTGATTCTCATTCTTCAAGATGTTATGTTATTTTAAGACGAAAGTTACACAGTTTCTTTATTTTAACTGTGTCGTTTGTTATTTACGCGAAACTGCCTTATTTACTTGCTTGGATCCAAAGAATTTACGTGGTTGTACCGACGGGCGTTCAACATCAGAACCCGTACGCGACAATTTAATTACCCAGAAATAAATGTGAACTGGCAATTTTTTGCAGCTTTGCCACTGGCTTGGCCCAGCGTCTCCTATTCGGGATCATGTGCCGTTCGTTTTGCAGGCGTCGTCGCAAGTACTTTGTGCGCATGTATTTTTGTGCAGGCGATCGCCTCTTCGCCACTCGCTCTATTGATGTAAAGTGGATGGAGCGACGCGATTAAAACACAGGTTTTAGCCTAGCACCATCGCGTGCAGATATTCCAGCACGCACGTTTTTTTTCCCGCCCGATTCCCTTGCACTGTAAATGACACGGATTCCGCCGACCATCCACGCGGCAGTTTTTTTTTTTTTTGAGCTACCCATCTCACACTCGTGTCACCCGGAGAGTTTTCACTGGTCGCCAGTGTCACCTAATTCGTGTGCCAGCTGCATCTGGCAACGACAGCTAAGAGCTAAGATAACTGCATGCTTGGTTGGACGGTCTACTCCGTGTGCGCGCACGAGCATTTCCTCCTTTCTCTTTCTTGTGCTCCTTTTGGGCGGTGCCGTGAGGTTTCCTAAAACGTGGCTCCATCGCGCTGTGGTATAACAACATCGTGCGTCTCGTATTTTTTTTTTCTTTCTCTACCTGGACGGCGGCCACTTTCGCGTGAGCGATTGTAAACCTCGTTACTCCAGGCTGTACGGAACCAAGCCCTGTGACGTATAGACTTTCGGTGACCGCCGAGTGTGGTAATCGAATGCGAAGGAACTTCCGTTCGATCGCCCCACCTTCGCGAGGACGTCAGTTCGTGTCTGGTATAACGGGAGTACGACAGCTGTTTGTTTTCTATGTTCCTCGAACTGTACTATGCTCTTTCTGAAGGCCGAGCCCGACGATAAAATAAATCGGAAAACTTGTTTTGCAATGCACAAACTATTTGAATTTCCTAGTCTTTCGTTCTTCTTCCGTCTTTTTTTTTCTTCATTTTTAAAGCCAGCTATTTATCAAAGTTGAACGAACTTCTTCCCTTTACTTATAATGTTGTGTTCTGATATTTTGTGAGAAGCGGTTGTGCCTATGCCTCTTGCAGTTATTCTTTGTTGCCGTTCGTGACCACCTGTTCTTTGCCTTCAAGACACAGCGATGTGACGTGAACACATTCTGAAATAAATTCTTTTATAGTGACATCATTTCCGCGTGTTTGAATTTGCATGCGTAGAATGGCATTTATAGAAATGTGGCAGTGAGCGCCATGGACTACACAGCATCAACGAAGTTTATGTGCACTCTCTTGCCTGTATGTTCAAGAGTCAATTTTAAAATTCAAGCTTTCAATGGGCAACTTCAACACAGCAGGCAAGCGAAGCTTTCTAATGGCTTTTGACGAATGGCTTTTAACGCACAGCCTTTGTCAAAAGCTCTGAAGCCACCAGGCGAGTTACGAGCACTGTCGCCGGGCCTTGTTGCAGTGCTTGTATACCCTTCCAGACACTAAGAAATTTAACGTAGCTAACGAAGTACAAGTCCCATCATACCTGTGGGACATAGTACCGGTGAAAGTTCTACAGGGGCATCAGTTCAACACCCGACGTCAGCACCGGTAACTCACGCAAGGTGGAAAATTTTGACAAGCGCTTTACATTAGAAATGAAAGAGTATGGCTCTGGTGTAGCGTAATGCAAAAATTTTGTAGGCCTTTGTGGAAAAGAAACGCGAGTACCAGAACTAGCATGGATTTCTCAGAGTGGTGGCAGGGTTTGTGCAGTACGATGGCTAGCTGGGCGGGTCGGTACATCTGCATTATTACTGCAGTGCGAACAAATCAAACGCGGACAAAGAAGAGAGGCGAACACGAACGCTGTTCATGCTCTGCTTTGTCCGTGTTTGATTTGTTCGCACTGTAATAAATAATACTTTGTGCAGCAACCCGCAACGTCGATATGTGTGCAGCTCCAGGTCTTTTATGCGTCCAACGTGCGCTGGAATGAACCGCTCAATTTTGTTAGTGCTGGCGGGATGTGCGTGCTCAATACATAAACGAGTGGTAAGTCGACGTTAGGGTGTACTCTGTTTGACCCTTGTTTCACGTCGGTTGACCCTTGTTTCACAGACGAGCCAGTCTTGTTTTAAAGGAGTGCATAGTGCTGACGCCGCGAGAGACGTATTCCGTGACCTCGCCCAGCACGGGCCACGTGGAGAATAACATCTCCGTCGTGTGTGACAGTGAAAATGGCTCTTCGTGAAAGCAGAATTGCGTTGCTAAAATTTCCAACCCTTGTCAACGCGGGAACACGATGTATGAAGCTCGCAGTACTCCTGCGAGCATTCGCGTGCGCGCGAGTTTTTAACCACAAGTAAGAATTGTCGTCACCATATCCATTCATGTGCCGCTGCTAAGCACCAGGTCGCGGGATCAAATCCAGGCCACGGCGGCCACATTAGATGGAGGCGAAATGCAGAAACATCCGTCTACTTAGTTTTACGAGCACGTTAAAGAACCCTAAGTACTCCACATTATTCTGGAGTCCCCCACTACGGCGTGCCTCATAATCAGATCGTGGGTTTGGCCCATAATTCAATTGATGTTTTAACCAATTCATGTGCACTTTGCTCTGGAGCTCACAGTATATCGTTAAAGAGGGCTGGGTCGAGAACCGTAGGGAATAAGAGAAATTCTTTCAGATTAACAAGACCAAAGCGCTATGAGTTGCAGCGTTACAACTATGTTGGTGGTGCTGTTGCTACAGAATAAGAATAGGTTTTTATTGAGATGATTAGAAAGATTACGAGATGTTAATATAGAGAAGGAGGTCCCGAAGTCAAAGACTGCAATGGGACCTCCTTTACAAAGTAAACGTAATAAAACAAGAATTACAGCAGTTCCAACAAATCGTTACCATGGAAGAATTACGGATTTTAGTATGAATAGCATGATTGAAGAATTACATGTGCATAAATGTCATGAAAGAAAGCGCTGTTCCCGCAACAGCGCCTCCTGAGCGCCACTGTCCGCAGTACATATCATGCTACCATCTGTCGATTTTTTTTAACACTCGCATAAATGCGGGAGAGGACGGTACACCCTGTTTCGCGCTACTACCATCCGCATAGGCCAATAGCGTAGTGGCTCACAATTTGTGATGTTTCGAAATTGGTGGCCAACGTCTAAGTCGTCCGGGGCAACAGGAAAAGTGTTGTGGACGGCATTTTGGTAGGCGCCTCGGACATCTTCAGATATAAAGATCAGATTCTTATAAGAAACCGTCCACATTCATAGCAATATAATTAATTTATTTTACGCAATGGTTGATTTGCACTATAGGAAAGAATGCTGGAAGCTGCTTCATGGGTTTCCGTTTCCGGTAATGTTACCCTTGGCGACCAGCAACACCGACGAAAAGGCTGAACAGGATAAATAAATATCGTGCGCAATCGCACTATACAACGTATCAAAGCTGCAGACACGTTTTTACACTGCAAGTAATGAAGTGGAGTTGTGTACAAAGAAGAACGGAAACACGAAGGACCTTAAGAGCTCGCCCAACAAAGAAAAGTCAACTGATTTCCGCAAGAACTGCCATCTACTGGAAGTTCAGAAATCAATTTTGCCCAGAAGTAGAGAAGAATAAAGAGGGAAGAGGTTAGGTATAATTGAGATTAAGATCCCTTGCACATTTGTTTCACAAAAAATAAAGATATATGGAATTTCGCGTGCCAAAACTACGATCTGATTATGAGGCACGCCGTAGTGGGACACTCCGGAATAATTTGTACCACCTGGGGTGGCACTGCGTGCACCTGAATCTAGGTACAGCAGTGTATTTGCATTTCGCCCCCATCGAGATGCGGCCGCCGTGGCCAGGCTTTGATCTCGCGATCTCGTGCTTGGCAGCCCAACACCATGAATAGCCCCTAAGCAACCATGGCGGGTTGCGGAAGTGTTACAAAAAGAAGTTCCATGAAAAAAAATTGTCAGAAAGTCCTCCTGAGAATACATAAACAAAAGACGTATGCAAAAAAAAAGCAGGTTAGCTAATCACACGAATATGTAATAGCTATAAATAACATAAAGAGCCCAAGCAGCGGTAATACCGAGAATGAAGTGATTAAGACAGTGGAAACAGCAAAGATATTTAAAATGTTTGCAACGTATAATCGCGCACGATAAAGTCACACACGCAAAATAAAAAACTTCGAAATATAAGAAACTGAATATAAATCAACTAACACGTAACACACTCTATCCGACAAGACAATAGTAAGCGACCACTGTAAGAGCAAGTACAATATGGATAACGCCGCTGTAATATTGAAACTTGTGCTCATATACCGGCATGTACAATTGTTTGTTGCTCTGTTCAAATTGGTTTAACATGCTTGGAAATCTAGATATTCGCTACGATGTACAACCCCTCTCTCTGTGGGAAACTTTACGCCGACTTGACTCAAGACCGTTCTCCGAGTCAAAGATATTCGGGCCGTGGCCACACTCGTCACCGGCACGAAAAGCGATTCGTGTACTATAGTGCAATACTGGAAGTGCACAGGCTTAATAGACAGTTTATAGTGTTCCTGTCTATAGTGTCCCTCCCACAAGCACTCAGTGCTTACTCTCTCCCTTCTTCCTCTTTCTAGTCCCCTTTCCCCACCCCCAGTGTAGGGTAGCAAACCGGGTGCTCTTCTGGTTGACCTCCCTGCCTTTCCTGTCCTTTCTCTCTCTCTCTCGTGATTGACGAGGTTTTATGACGCAAAGGCACTGAAGACCAAAGAGCGCAATTACCTATGGTATAGATTTGCTCTTACATTTCATTGTTTTAGTGGCACCATTTAATCTTCTTCTAGTCTGTTGAGTCGCATAGAAAGGCGAAGTCCTTTTCAAACCGTATAAGTTTATTGTAACATTAATGTTCTTTACAAGATCAGTGTCAGCGTTCACAAAGTATTTGTTACGATTGAACTGTTCGTAAGAGCAAGTGCCGCTAAATAGTGATGATTGACATATTATGTGCGAAGGCGGCTGACCAATGGCGAACAGCTCTTAATAACTAAAGCTTCTGTGAATTTGGCCCCCTTTAGGGCAGTGTTCGCACAGTGATTCCTCCACAGGGTAACAAATCGTTTGTTACACAGGGTGTCCCACATAACTTGAGCCAAGAATTTAAAAATGACAGGCGCGTCGGAAGCGAAATGAACCGAACGCATACTATTCGCAATAGCCTATAGTAACCCAGACATTTTTTTTCCCCAGAACTCACTTATTAATGAAGTGTAATTACCCAACTTTCTAATTATTGGTTGAGGACCCCAAGTATGATAGAAGATTTCTAGAGCACCTTCAGAAACCACCGATCGAGTTGTTTCCTTTACGATACGGCTCACGCAGTCATATTTTCCGGGTTGCAAAGAAAGCCCGCGAAATATGAAAACAAGCCACGTGAAGGAGCGCTTGCGCAGTGGTATCCTGCTGCTCTCAATCGTGTGTTCGGTGAACAAGGTCGGCTCCCGTCGGATAACGGCGAAAGTGCATGCTGCTGGCCGAGCGCTGCCGATGAGATAAAGAACGCCCTGCCGCTTCTTCGTCGCCAGTCACGAGGCAGCCGACCTTGTTCACCGAACGCACGCTTGAGAGCAGCACAATACCAGTGCGCAAGCGCTGCGTTCTGCGACTTATTTCATAATTTCGCGGGCTTTCTCTGCAACCCGGAAAAAAGGACTACGTGAGACGTATCGTAAAGGAAACAACTCGATCGGTGGTTTCTGAAGGTCATCAACGAATCTGCGTATCATACTTGGGGTCCTCATCCAATAATTAGAAAGTTCGGTAATCAAACTTAATTAATTTTTGAGTTATGGGGAAAACAAAAAATTGTCTGAGTTACTATAGGCTATTGCGTATAGTATGCATTCGGTTCAAGCCGCTTCCGACGCGCCTTTCATTTTTAAATTCTTGGCTCAGGTTGGTGTGAGACACCCTCTATAGTCTTTTAATACAACCACTGCGAAACACTCTAGGCACTCCGCGTGTATAGGTGTGAACTGGAACACAGGTTAGAATAAAAAAATTGGAGTTGCTCGTCACGTCGTACGCGTACTTCATACCCCCGACGCACGCACCAATCAGCCTTGTGTGCTGCATGAAGCTCACGCGGCCACCGAAAACGAGTCTTTGTCCTGTTTACATGTTTTCTTGTTTTCTTTGAATTAGCTCTCATTGGTCTTCAGCAGTACAGTATGAGTAAGCTAGCTCAACAATCAGTCTTGCTCCTAACAATCCCCATGTAATAGCCAAATATACGGTGCTAAATTCAATGAGAACGGACAAACTTTCAGTCCATGGCAGAGGAGTCGCTGCGGATGTACGGCGAATTGTGCACGACAAGTTGAGTTTTAAGAGCGCAGCTCTGCGCCCGTTCCCGGGTTGAGCGTCGGCGCTCCTGCTGGGCGTAACCGCGAGAATGCGCTCGTGCCACTGGTCGCGCCTTCGTCGTCGTCTTCTTCCACAGTTGACTCCGATGCCGCTCATCGTGCAAGCGTTCCCATACTGCCCCTCCCTATGCGAATGTGCTGATGGCACTGGCCCACTGCCAGTCGGTGTGGTGATTTCGGTCTCAAATTGTTTGCCTGAATATATCGCGAAACGAAAACACGTATCGAGCTGCGCTCAAATTTCGCATTAAAGGGCAACTCCGGTGGTTTTTTACCGTGTCAAGGTAATGGAATATTTAGGTTCCCGAGACCCCCCTTGTCACGCCTCTGATAGTATAGTTGTTTCGCAAATTCGAAAAGTTTTTTAAATAAACAAGAAGTGCAAAAACAAGACTGGAACCTAACCAAGCAGCCGAGCGAACCTCTTCGTGTGACATCACGCGTGTCCCCAGCGAGGAAGGCCCGCAAGGCACTCCGGTCTCGCCCGCTGGTCGAACGAAGCCAGCGAAGAGCAGACGTTCAGCTGATTCGAGACCGCGCTGGACCTTCGGGTGACAAAGCCGGCTGCACCAGCTTTCTGGATCAGTCAAGTATTGACAGTTATGATTCTGACGAATTCAACAGCCACGAATCTCCGTTCGCATTCGACCCGCCACCACGAGAGCCAGCGCCCATGTGCTACATATCATGCTGCAACATGAAGACCAAGGGTATATCCATAACCACTGATTTTATACGCGCTGCTTGCTATTCTAAGTGTTTTACCCCTTCTCAGGGAAGCGCTTCGCATGCTCGCTGTAAGATGTAGAGTACGACTTTCCGCATTTGTATCCCGCAAGAATGCCTCTGACAGTCTGAAGCAGCGACCGGTGCAATTGTTTACATTGGCAGGTCCCCACTTGTTCGCTTGAGATATAATACTAGCCGCTCATCGGTGACATCAGTTAATGTCAGAACATATCAAAACAGGCAGATTTTGTGCATGTAAGCGCCGTTGCATCACTCTGAATCGCGCTGATAAGAGCGACCACGCAACTTCGAAAACAGCGAGCGGAGACCGTAGTATGGGAGCATTGTTATGCTGTCTCCTTATCATTCTTCATATTATCTTCATTTACACAATCTGTTCCGTAAAGGAGACACAGATGAGGACTTTGCGCGTATGATCGTTCATTTAGAGAACACGTGGTTCCAAGTATAAACACCGTTGGCAGCTGAACGAGGCGGCTGTTTATGTACGCTGCTGTATCAAAGGGGCCTGCGCTTGCTGCTCATTTGGGATACGAGGCAAACAATGAACCTCGAAAGCTAAATAACGAGTCTGCATGACAATACGTAAAAATACACCCATGTTCCTAGTCGCATTTTACTCAGGGAAGTGCCTGTGAGTGCGGCTGGCAGCTTTCTGTCGAAAGTGGCAACGTACTGATGTCGATACTGCTCCGTGTCGTCGATTCTTGATTTTTGTGTGTGTACCGTACGAAATTAGGAATGGTTTATTTCAAATATGCATGTTTAACAATGAACTACAGAAGGCGTTTTCTTCATCCTGATGGCTTACTTAGCGAGGTCAGTCGCTCAAGTCCGCCAGGAGTTGAACCAGGAGATGAACTACGCGACTGTGACACACTGCAGGCTTGACCTCCGCTGAACGCGATCGGCATCGGCTCAAACCATGTGTGCGGATAGCGAGGGCAGAAGTTCGTACGGCCAACATTGCAACGCCACTTGCCTGCCAACTCTTGCCCATCTATAGGGAACGCGACTTCCCACGACAGCAACTTCACACGCCATGCACTAGCTCACGATCGTCGACTCCTTGACGCTTTCGTCGCTGTCGTCTGCATGATCCCGGCATGATCTGCATGGAACACTCCTGACGTCATACACAATGTGGCCTGTAACTGAGGAGGAGGTAAGGTAGTGTGTTCGAGGCAAGTAATTAAATTCATTTGTAAAAAAAATCTGTGCAACTCTCAAACCTGCTTTTTTGAGGACATGACGGAAGTGTTCATAGGAACGTACCCAGCAAATTTCATCGATATTCGTGGACATCGAAAAATCGCCGGTTTGCCCTTTAAAGGGACCCTGGAACGATTCTGTCAATTTTCTACAAACGTACTGAATAGTTATTGTAGTTCTTTTTGGTTATTAATTGACCCATCTAAGTGCTCCGCGTAAACCGTGTAATTTATTATGAGGTTTTAAAAGTGTACATCGCTGCCGATCGCACCACACTGCTCGGCTAAATTTTCAGCCTAAATTTCGGCTAAATTTTCAGTGTCGGTCTCAGTCTTTTCGCGAGCACCATGATTCGCCTTTGTTGCGTTGTGGGCTGCGAACGTAGCGACTGGCAATATGTCAATCTGCGACATCGTGCCCCTCTGCAAGGCAGCAGGCTAGTGGAGGGGCTATAGCGCATTGGACTGTTGCTATCCGATCGGCGCCAGGATTTGCGCGTTTGCGGCCGTCACTTTACGCCGGACGATTACTACCACAATAGCGTTTCGCGAGTGCGGTATTCGGGTAAACGCAAGCGCAAGGGGACAAGGCCTGGCTGTTTGATCGTGCCGTTTCACGGGACGAGCAGAAGCGCCAATGTAAATGGTCTGCACGGCGCAGCCACCTGGTGGCACACTGCTCAACCAAGGACAGTAGCAGTAACGAAGTGTATTCTTCTTCGGTGCTGGTGTAAATATTTCGCAGGATTGCAATCGAAAACATGTTGTTTTTGTAAATGTTTAAAATGTTTTACTCTTGGTTAGAGCAATATTAGCTCTTTGTTCGGCTGGTTAAGCTCTGCGCCACCAAGTAGCTGTACCGTGTAGATCGATCAGGCCGCTCACGTACGTCTACGCTAAAGTTCCTTCACCAGTTTGAGTTTATGCCTACATCGTTCCGTCGAAATGCCCAGCTCGCCTGTGGTTACCGGAATACCAGACACGTTCGGCGCTGCAACAGAATGCTCGCAACGCACGCTGCTTCGGTAGATCTCGCTTGGGGTCGATTGCCAAGCAGCTGGCGGAGAGGTTGGAGAGGCTTCGCGCGCTCGCTCCTAGAGAACCGGAAGTATACGACAGGACGAGCCATCATGGCGCATAGCCAGTGAAGGCGGAGCTTAGTCCCGATCACTCGGGGAACAAGTTGAGGAGAAAATGCATGGCTATGGAGGAGGGTAACTTGTAATCGTCCGCAGCTCTCTTACTTTACACAAATTCTGGTGGAATGATTAACTGTAGCTGCACCCTACGCGTCTACAAAATTTGACCGAACCGTTTCAGGGGCCCTTTAAAGGACCCCTTGCCAGGTCTGGCCATATTGAGCTGACAAGCGCAGAGCATACAATGCGCGATAACGCTCGTGTCATGCAAAGCATTACATCGCTAAGCGCCGCAGAAAGATCTGAAATTTCAAACCGAACGCCAGGTTCCCTCCTCCTCGCGGTCACCGCGCTCCAAGCCGGAGGATGACGTACATGAGCTAGTACGCCTACGTACACGTGTTTGTGCTGTGACGTCGCTCGTGGTGACACATCACTTCGAGAATTATTCAAGGCAACATCTGTTATTTGTGTAATATCTTGCTTGAGTAGACGAATTACAGTTTAGAGAAATAATAAAACACACAAACCGAATGTCTGCATGTTTTTGTTTTACTTCGCACCGCAGCAAGAGAGATGGACTTCTGTTTCGTCTGCTTGTTCCCACGTCGTGCAGTCGCCTGCGCAGACACCGAAACTATGTCATTTTCTACTGTGTTAAAGCGCGGGATCATGCTATGTGATCCGCTTGTGTCTGCCTCAGTGTTTGTGTAGCACTGACTTATACCGCTAGTCATGTGTCCTCGTACACAGAATGCGAAATCATACGCTGCGCGAAACGAGACAATCAGCTCAGCCAACTGGCTCTCCCGACCCTCGCCCGCAAGCTATGCTTCCCACTGCCTATTCCTCATTAGTGGATGTTGGTGTTATATGGGGCTGTCTATGTGCGGAGGCCTCCTGGGGCACTCCCATGTGATGTGTTTTAGTGTGGGTGTGTCTGTGCACCATGGGCACTCGTCAGTGAACCTCGTGGGGTGTATTCTGTGTAGGTGGTGTAGGTTGGGGTATGTATTCGCCTGAATACGACGCCAGTCCCTCTCCTGTTGGCTGTTTAAATCGGAGTGAGGATATCCAAAACGTCTCCGCTCCTGCCTTTGCTGTAGGAGGATGTCACGAGAATTCGGTGGAAGGTCGTCGCTAGGCCATGCCGTTGCTCGGACGTTTAATCCTCGAGCAATACGGTCTGCCCTCGCGTTTCCTGCCAGTCGCTCGTGTGCCGGACGCCATACGATAGTGTGGTGTCCTTCTAGTTGAGTGCCTAAAGTGTTTATTGATTTGAGTGCCGTTCCATGCAGAAACAGGCGGCAAGCCGCTTGCGAGTCGGATAATATGACAGCCGAATTGGTTTGGCGCTCGGCGTCCTGAATGGCAAGGCGATGACTGCAGCCTCTGCCACGCATGCCGAGGCGGTTTTGAAGGATGCCGTTGTTATGTTATTGTTGCATGTAGAGACTATGGTGAAAGTGACTGAGCTGGCTCGACTGGCATTCGTACAATACACCCCCGGTGCCATGCCAAAACGTTTGTGAAGAGTCTTTACCCTTGCTCTGCGTCGTCCGGGATGGTACTTGGGGTGCATGTTTTTGGGAATTGGGGCCACCGCGATGTGCGATCGAACGTTGCAGTCTATCTGTGCCGTTTCCTCTCCGCAATACTGGGGTCTCAGGGGAAAGCCTGAGACCCCAGGCTTTCCCCAATACTTCCCTGCCCTGAGTTGAAGAACAAAGTCGTTCTTTCTGAGCATATAACGTCGTGACTGCGTACTCGTCAAAAGTATTGTGCAGGTCCAGTCCCTCGAATCTCTCTGTGCTAGCGCATTCGGGAAGACCATTGCAAAGGCGGCTTTGAAGGCTTTTCTTATTGTTGTGTTTGCCTGTATATTCTCTTGGTTTGTCAAGGCCTGATACGGAAGGGCGTATGTGATTCGGCTAATTACGAATGCGTGAATCAGGCTAATGGTCTCTCCCTCAGTTAGGCCGTCTCTGCTTCTTGCCACTCTCCGTATCATTCTGGCCACGTTTCCTGTGACCGCCTTTAGTTTTTGAAGGGTGTGGGATGTTCCAGCGTTCTGCTGTATCCACATGCCCAATATTCTCAGTGTCTCCACTTCACGAATTGGCGCCCCGTCGAGAGTCAGAGTGAGTGGCACCCAGTCCTTCTTTCTTGCGTATTTCGCATGCACACACCCGAATGAATTCCGATTTTTCGGGTGCGCATGCCATGTCCGCCGCCCTCGCGTATTCCACGACTGCGTCTATGGCCTTTTGAAGAGTTTCTTGCTTGTCCCCGTAGGACCCCTGGTGAGCCCAGAACGTGATGTCATCGGCATATATCGCACAGCCGAGATTCGGGTGTTTATCTAGCTCCAGGGCTAGCTTTCTCATCCCTACATTAAATAGCAGTGGAGAGGGTATAGCTCCCTGTGGGGTGCCTCTGCCGGGACAGTTGAAGGTGTCGGACCTCGTGGAGCCTAATCCGATTGTGGCCGTGCGGTCGCTGAGGAACGAGCGCACGTAGTTATAAATTCGCGTTCCGCAGTTCACCGCTTCCAGTCCCTCCAGAATAGTGTGGTGGGAGATGCTGTCGAAGGCCTTTTTGATGTCCAATGCCAGTACAAATTTATCGTCCGACCCCCTGTTGGCGTGTAGGACCTCGTGCTTTAGTAGTAGAAAAACGTCCTGCGCCGACACGTGGGGTCGGAAACCGAACATGTTGGAGGGGAACATGTTGTTTAGCTCAATGTGGTTCGGGAGCTGGACCTGCACAACCTTTTCAAAGAGTTTCCCCGCGCAGGACGTTATTGAGATGGGTCGAAGGTTGTTGATGTTGCGAGGCTTACCTGGTTTAGGAATTAAAATAAATTTAGCTTCCTTCCATTCTTTTGGAAGGACGCCGTCCTCTGTCCAGATCATGTCGTTAAAAAATTTGGTCAAGCTCTTTAGCGTGTCGTCACTTAGATTGCGAATCATTGCGTTCGTGACCTGATCTACCCCTGGGGTCGTGTTTTTCCTGAATTAAGGAGTGTGCCGCTGCGTAAACCTCTTCAAAGGTTATGGGGGCGTCCAGTTCCGGTTGGTCCTGACCTTCGTAAACGGGTTTGGTGGATTGCCAGGTCGGAACAGTTCCTACGTATATCTGTTTAATTTTGTCTGTCATGTCAGCTTCCCGACCTTAGGATATCTTTAGACCTTAGACTTGATCCTTAGAATAAAATTGTTGTCGGTGGTTCTGTACTGGCACGCCTCCATGACGGCTCTTGTTAGTGCCTGACTGGTAACATTCTTGAGTGGTAGCCCTTGGTGTGGTCTGATGACCACCTTCAGGTCACTCTTCGGTAGCGGCGGAAGACGCTTGAGTCGTGTGCGCCCGCAATGCGCCATGGGTTTGGATGAGTTGGTAATCGGACCTGATGGCAGTGCGCTTCCTTGCGCGGAGCGTCGCTCCTGAGCGAGCTCTTTCTTTTCTTTCAGGGAAAGAACGCGCTCCCATCCGGCTTCTGCTGTCGTTTCGTCGACCACGGTAGCGGTTTGCATTTTGTTGTTGATCGTAGCTGCCTTATTGCAATCGTGGTGCGGTGTTGCATCACCCACCTGAGATGCAGTGAAATCCATCTGTTCTTCAATTCGCGACGTTGTAATAAGTCGCGGGTTCGATGTCGCAGCCGGAGTTTTTGAGGCTGCCATGGTCGAGTGCGCGCTCGCCCGCCGGCGCCGGCGCTGCTCCCCTAACTGAAGTTAGGGTTAGCAGCTCGCCACGTTCTGAATGTGGAAAATCGGCCGTAAAACGCCGAAATATGGTCCGACTGACCTACAGCTGGTCTCCACAGGCGCCGGACCACTTCTTGGAGACGGTGGTGATCGTTTCGGGCCGGTTCCAGAAGGTGGTCCACCCGAAAAACCGAACATGCGTAGCCTGATGTGAGCGCAGCCGTTTCTCTCTTCACATAGAATAATATAACTCGGGTATAAAGACAAGACGTGCGCCACCTGCCGCAAACTAATGTTTTATAATGACATACCCTACTTGTCATTTCCGAGTGCTCTGGCAACGCAACTAAGCGTTACGCCTACCATAAGTGGCCTCCAGGGAGGATAATAAAGGCTGAGTATTGAGTACTGAGTACTGAGTTGTATTGTTATTTTGGAGAAGAACTGGTCAAGCTGTTGATACACAAATTTTTTTTCATGTGATCCTAATCTTGTTGATCTAAATAAAGGTAGTATTATTATTATATTATCACTAGTAGTCCCGCTTATTCTCGTAAGGCAACGTTAAAGCTATCCTTCGCGAACTTAGTAGCACTCCCGAAGTGCTCTTAAACGACCAGAGAAATATGTAATAAGATTCTGTTTGAAATATAAGAAAAAGAAAAAAAATTTGCCGACGCTTTACGATACCCCTTAATGCGAAATTTGAGCGCAGCACTATACGTGTTTTCATTTCGCGCTCTATTGGCTGGCGCGGACAATCTGTCTCGTGCGACACGTTGCAAGCGGAGCGAAGTGTGGCGCCGCTGCCTCGCTAATCTGGAGATCGCCAGAGGCAGCGCGTGGGTGACGCGTGGTAGCGATTCACAGCAGACGCCGCACACAGACCTCCCAGACGACTCGTGCTACTCTGGCGCCACGTCGTAGCTATCGTCGCCGCCCTACGCTTTTCTGCTCACGCTTTGGCCATACCCTCCTCCTCCGCTTTCCTCCTCGCGTCTTTCATCCGCCGCTGCGCTCCGCGTTCGTTCTTTCACCTTTCGCTGTGCTCGTTCGCTCGGTTTCGCCGACGCCGACGCTTACCGCAGGAACGGGCGCCTAAAAGCTGCGCTCTATAAAGACCACAATGAGGCCTTAGCTGGCTAACCTCAACAGAAGTTACATTGAGATGTGATTCCAAGCCAGCTTTGCAGGTGATAGATTGCACGCGCAAGAAATGGAGCCAGAGATTGCAGAAATTCACGCTGGTGGCCATCTTCATGTTTCGACGGTTGTCTCGGCAATCTGGTGGTGTCTGCAATGAACTTGCCAACAGCGAGGCAAGATCAGCCTTCTATGCCTTTGATGCAGAACTGATTGCCTTCTCACGATCAGGTGTCAACTCATCACTCCCGTCGCTCACGCATGACGTTACGATAGTGTACAATGCTCACGCTAACAACCACAGACAGACGTCTGCATGTATTCGACCCAGATGATAAATTATGTATACACCTCAAGGTTACGCAAAGCCAGGCATCTTATCGACATTTGCTTGCGGTTTTTGAGCGACAGCGACCAGCGACGGCGACGAGCGACACGTTTTGCCGTCAAGGAGGGCGATCCCTCGCTGCCGTCTGTCGCGTCGGCAGTTTTTGGCCAGCCAGAAAATATCGCTTGACGCCTGGAAGTCAGCGCGGCGACATCCGCTGGTAACAGCGATTGCGCAACAACATGGCACCAACCAGTCTGCCCTGGTCCGCCCCCTTCGATCTGAATTCACTCTTGCAATTTGCTCTCTGCCGTGACAGCAAAAAATAAGTAGTAAAATCAGTCATCGCTTCGTCTCATCTCAAACTGAGGACAAACTATCGACGCTCTCTTGTCGTTATTATTGTGATCGGTTGTTTGTTTTGACGCTGTTAGGCCTGAGATGCCACCGAGAGCTGCGAAAGTGCTTTAAATTTTGCTCACCAGATGGCGCCACGACATTTTACGCTAGCGGCATGGGACAGCTATATACTGGGGATGATATCATATTGAAGCTAGATCTAGGTCAAACGTTGACCTCTTGGTACGTTTGAGATTTGTTTACTAGTGCCCGATAGCGTTTATTCGCACAACAATGGATATCTGTCAACTTTTTTTCTTGCTATGTCGCATTCACATGGTTGCTCCACGCCGCGACGCGCTCGTCGCTGTCGCTTGAACATCGCGTGCAGGTGGTTGCCGCTTTAGGCCAGTTGAATACGAACGCTGCCAGGCGTCTGAAACAGTTATTGATGCGAAAGCATCAAATTGCCCATTGGGCGAGAATGCCGGCGGCGTCTATAGTAGCGAAAAGGTACCGAAATTCCCACTGGCTGCGACGCCACGTCACGATCGCGCCTCGACAGAGCAGAGCGGGCGAATCAGAACATCTACTGAGCAATAGCACGCCAGGTGTTTTAACACCTGGCGCACTATCGCCCAGTGACGTGGCGTCGCGGTGATGGCGTCGCGTCGCAGTGACGTGACGTCTGGCTCTCGTAGCGCAGGATATCAGTGGCATGCGGCGTTGGCACCGCAGGCTGCTGCTTGTTGGCTCTGGCAGCACGCACCGCTATGGTACATTACTCGCGGTGCAAAACTCGAAGGACTACTCAGCGGCTTTAAATTCGACGTTAATGCTTTCGCATTCACAAGTAATAAGAAGTGCTCAGGTGTCCTCGGGGGGTTTTTTTTTTTTTGATTGACCAGCTTACGCGCAGGAGCGACAGACGCCCTGAACGTTTCCTAGCCAGCGTTGGGACGGTAGTCACTGTCGGCGCGTTCTTGGCGCGCTACCTAACACTAAAAGTGCGACGTAGACAACGCAAGCGTTGTTGGGATTAGTGCATGCCACTAATTGAGCTTTAGTAGCAGCTTTAGCTGATTTAGTAGGGCTGTTGTTTGATGTACACACGCATTCACTCCTTCCCTTGTTCTCATCATCATTAATCTCTATAAGTTTGCTCTTTTCTCTCTTTCCCAGTGCAGCGTAACAGGCTAGAACGCACCAGCGCAGGCTGACCTCTGTCTTTCTTGAAAATAATATCTCTATCAATTATCCATCAAAAAATGGCATCAGGCGACGTGACCAGCTTCAATTCACTTCAATCATTGCGCCTACTTCAATTTCGTCGCTTGACTTTTCTTCCTCGTTTTACCAACTCTGTTCGCGCAAAGGACTATGATGCACGGGCCCGTAGCGATTCACAAGCTATTTTTTCACGATCGACGGTGTCTAAAGCGCTGTCGGCGAAAAGAAGAAGAAGCTCAAAAGCTGCCACGCGCAATGCTATGGCGCCGAGAACAGCGGCCACGCGCCTCGTGGAGGAGCACGTGTGCCACATAGCAGAAACGTGTCCTCCGGAAGCGACTTCTTTCCACGACCATGGTCCGCAAGAAGCAGCTCGACCGCGCCAAGAAGCGATCGCGCTGGAAGGCCGACGAGGAGGAACCCAAGTGGGACTCGACCGTCTGTCACGCCTTGGAGGCCCTGCAAGGTTTCGTGTTTCAGGGCGCCAACGATCGTTGCAAGTCGGCTCTGCTCAAAGAACTGGTGCGTGCTTTTCTCTACAGGGTTGTTGTTCTCTTTGTGTTCTTTTTTTTTACCTCATAGGCACGATTGTCAGAATGGAGGCGCTAGTTTGGCATGTTCTTGGAGCTCATGCCAACTGCTCGAGCGCATTGAATAGGGTCATTTTCCCACGTTCGCTAAAGACCTGTATCTGTTGGGTCGTTCAAGAACTAACATACATAGTCGTAAGAAGGAACTGGCAGTGCTGATATACCGTATTTTCCGTGCTATAGACCGCACCTGCTGTATAGTCGGCAGGGACGAATCGGTATACAGTAGAGAAGCAAACATTTTATTGTCAACTAGCAGACTGCATATAGACTGCATATAGTAGTCAAACCTAAAACCCGTCAAGATCACTCTCGTCCGTGCTGTCAGAGCAAAACAAGTTAAGCATGTCGCATTCAACGAACGCCTCGTCAATGTCTTCAGAATCTTCTAGTCAGAACTTTAGTTCTTGCGTACACGCGACTACGCTGAGCTTGAACGATGTCGTGAAGGCTCTATGTCTTTTCAGTGCCATAGCAAGTGTTCTTGTGTTTTGCGCATTTGTGAAGCTGCGTATTGCAGACGTGGGCGGCGCGTTTCGCAACGAGGTTTCACGCATGCGCTCACAAGTCGAAGCACTCAAAAGCAGCCACTTTACATATCACAAGCAACATTCGCTTGCATATCATTAGCTGCCAGTATAGGCTGGAAAATATTGCTCGTGCGCATCGACGATTAATTACGCAGTTGATTTCGCCGTGTTTTAGCACGGAAGACCTTTGTAGGCTCAGTGTGAATTTTCTTTTTTTTTTTCAAGCGTGCTTCCGACCTTAAAAATTGGATCATTTATAGTTTTCAACCATAGATAAACCGCATCCCGCAAACTTCAACGTTTAAACTTGTATATTCTGCGGACTATAGTCCAGTAAATACGGTAATTTTTTTCTGCCTTTTTTTGTTTGTCTACATTTCAATCATCTTCCAAGTTCGAACGTGTACACGTGTAGCTTGTTGACCGAGGTGGGACCCGATTCGCAGATGTGTATCAAATACTTCACGTCTTGTATGTGTCCTATGAGATTCAAGCCTACGCCATCTCGTTCTAGATGCCAGCGCCTTCAGCCGCTTTACTGCTTCAATCATACGCCTCGAAAGTGCAAAACGTAGGACTCGCTATGTCATGTGCCACAAGTTAACAGTGATGTCACATGCGTTTATGATACATTCGCGCTTGAGAACTCGGTGTTGAAAGCTAGAAAACTTTGTGGCTGCAAGAACAGAGCACGGTTCATGTTTTCTATACCACTTCTTTGATGGCGTAGCGAACTGCTTGTACCATGTTGCCAGAATCGCCTTCGTCTACACTTAGTCGAAAGAAAAACAGGGGGATATTTCGGGCCGTGTTCATAAAGTTTCCCTTACGATATTACCGTGCACTTCTGGCCATCATCGTGGCAACTGCTCATTCATTCATTCATTCATTCATTCATTCATTCATTCATTCATTCATTCATTCATTCATTCATTCATACTGTCAGCATACATGCCAGAACAGGAGTTGCTGTGGTTGGGTACAATAAGCCATTCATTCTGGTTACAAGAACAAAAATAATTCCATATATTTGTAATTAAAATTTTAGCATAGATACAAAAGCGAAAAAAAGGGGCGAAATGGGAGTAAGCACACTGGCTCATTCATAGCCGAAATATTACATGAAGCAAACTTCCGCGTTACTACGTGCTTTGAGTCACCTCACCCAGCTACAATAGCATATTTAACAGAGAAACTTAAAATTTTATTACACAAGTACATTTATTATTCTGCTTGTTCTACTTATCCACATTTCTGAAAAAAAAGGGATGTTTTTAAATGCTCAGTTCATTAAAGATTTGATGTACTTGGCGTACTTAGTACGTGACTGTGACGTGCTGAGAGATAAATAGTTTGAAATTTTCGACTTGAAATAGTCACGTAATACATTAAGAATCTGAAGCTGATAAATTTTTGGCCTCACGGTCGCGCAGTCAGTTCTCCGGCCTTTCTCCTAAGTTAAATTATCAGTGCACACGGTGGAATGACTATACAGTAAGCTTAAGTGCCTTATTTCGAATGCGCTCACTTTTGCTTATCTTTTATTGTGTGTATGGCTGCCATACCGGTCTTGCCTATTCCAGCAACACAATTGTTTTGTACGCGATAAGATTCTGCTTAGAGCCGTTTCATTAAAGTTTCACCGTAGCATGCAAAGTTTATTTCTTCACTTATCGCAACTGTTATCAACATGAAACATCCACTTTATGCTATTTGTGACGTATATAGATATAGTTTACGTCTGTATTTCAATACTCAGTGAGTGGTGTAGGACGAATGTAGACTAAAGTCGATTGTTTTATTTCACTACAAAAGTACATACGTGTATATAAGATATATAATGTCGTAATTAGGTTTAAGTGGTGCTTTTTCCCGCGTCGTTTGCATAAAACCTTCTTTTTTCTTGCTAGTGTTCATATTGTTTCCCGCTATGCACGCCAACAACAATTATTGTTAATTTAAGTGTCCGTTTAGTTTCGTTCTGTCATTAAGGGACTAGTATTTTGAGTATAGGACGGTGCCATTTTCTTAATCACATTACAAATTGCTACGAAAAATCACCGTTCATGTCACTAATATAAACAGAAAACAGTAATGGTGCTATTACAGATTCCGGGGGAACACCTGAACCTACGTCCTTCTTCAGCTTGTCACGCCGTCTGAACAAAAAAGAACTAAAAATAAAAGCTGCTTTCTTTGCGACAAGTAAGCTTTTATCCACTGCACACGCGCAGATTGTTCGTGAGGCTGCTTAATAACACCAGGTGGAGATTTTTGTTAGAACCTTGTCTAAAATTGAGAAAAATATCGACTTGTCTCCTTGCATGTACATCGTCGTCGTGGTCATCATCATCATCACCACCACCATCACCATCATCATCATCATCGTCGTCGTCGTCGTCGTCGTCATCATCATCATCATCATCATCATCATCATCATCATCAGCCTGTTTTATGTCCACTGTAGGACGAAGGCCTCTCCCTGCGATCTCCAATAACCCCTGTCCTGCGCCAACCGATTCCAACTAGGGCCCACGAATTTCCTAATTTCATCACTCCACCTAGTCTTCTGCCGTCCACGACTGCGTTTCCCTTCTCTTGGTACCCATTCTGTAACCCTAACGGTTCGACAGTTATCTAACCGGCGTATTACACGACCTGCCCAGCTCCATTTTTTTCTCTTGATGTCAATTAGAATATCGTCTATACCCGTTTGCTCTCTTATCCAAACCGCTCTCTTTCTGTCTATTAACGTTACGCCTATCAATCTTCGTTCCATCGCTTCGCGGTCCTTGTTTCAAGCTTCTTTGTCAGTCTCCAAGTCTCTGCCCCATATGTCAGCACTGGTAAAATGCACTGATGGTACACCTTCCTTTTCAGTCATAATGGTAAGCTTCCAGTCGATAGTTGGGCTGACTCCTGAGCCTCGATTATCTCGTCCAATGTGTTGTGCACTCCTAGTTGCATAAGGAGGTCCGTGCTCTCGCACGTAACGGAATGCCTAGTATTTTTCAAATACTTTTTCTGATGAGCGTGTTTAATCGTTTCTTCTCGGAGTTATACCAGTTGTCCAGCAGGAGTTGACAATCTCTGCCGTATGCGATACAACCCATTTTTATTCTTCTACGAATTTCCTTCTCATGATCATGGTTCCCGGTGATTAATCGACCTAGGTAAACGTACTCCTACGCATACTTCAAGGTAATCCGTTACTTCAGTAAGAATACCTTGCAGTTCAGGGGCCGAATTCACGAAGCTTTTCTTCTTCGTACGTATTTTCCTTTGGCTGGCCACCTTCGCCTATATTTCCGACGTCACGCTTGGTTCGCATCTGCTCTTACCAACAGTTCTAGCGTAAGAAGCCGTTTTTTTTTGTCAATACAGGCCCAGAATATTCGTCGAAACCATGTTGATGAGTGATCAGTGCTTAATCATTTTCAACAAATTCTATTGAAAGTTTAGTCAATACATGCTCCACTTTTTTTTTGCAACGCGTTCTCGTCAAGGCTATAGATCTATATTTGCTCACACCGTCTTTAGCACACCCTTTGTGTAGTGATCACGCCGATTGTTATCATCAGTAGAGGGTGCTCGAACGCAGGCATAGAAAAGAAACAACAACAAGCAAATAATATGCACAAATAATAAGGAAATAATGGAAGTTTTGTGATTGTTGACCCTGTTCCTTTCTTTTCGGGCGTGTGTGTATTGTAACAAGGTATCGGATAACGATGCATAATTTATTATCTGTGATTTACTGATGGCTACTTTTTCTCAATAAACTTGAACATCTGAGGCAACGACGCACCGCATCCAAGGGTGCTGAAATGTATGATTCAATCCTAAAAGCGCACAACTCGCTCCAACTTTGTTGTTGAGGTTGATTTGAGAGAAATTGAAAGCCATAAGCTCCGCCACTCGTTCGTCGTGGGCGTAAGGCACGCGCAGGAAAGGCGACAAATTCGGGGCGAAAGAAACCGGATGTGCGCCGCAGCGTTGCGCATGTATGTTTCTCAGTTTCCGTGTACAGACCAGACCAATACACAGATATTGGCGCAAAGCTTATGAATAAATACAAGAGACAATAGTAAATATTAGTGACTTTATTACGTATACGTTAAAACAGGTCAATCGAAATTGGAACTGTAACCATAAGCTCCCTCCCTGCGACCTAGGAATGCTAACCCGGCACTCGTCTACATCTGCGAAAAACTTTCACTTCACGAGTGCGACGCATAGGTCACAGCCGTAATAGTCGCTTTTGTAAGTGGCATGTTTTTGCGCATTATCGGCGTAACGTCAGTAGTGAGTAATTCGCGAAGCCTTTTGTGTGTGTAAATTACTGTAGCATTGCAACAAGCCACTTCTTTGAATCGGCTTCTTTTGTTCTATTTTGGACGCGATACGATCTTTCTACTTTTCAGTACAAGAGATCGCCATTACTTGCTGCAGCCTACTGCGGGCACCATCCATCAGTAGAAGCGCTACTCAATGCTGGAAACGATGTAAATGTCACCGCCAGGGTGAGTCTCATTTTTCTCATACCACAGTATGCAGCCACCAATCAAAGGCACGGGTGGGTACATGGAGAGACGCGCTTTGTACCAGGGCAAGCGGAGGGGTAACCTCTTTTTAGGTGTCCGAACTACTTCGCATAGCAGCAAATGCGAAAGTGCTGTCAGCATAAGAGGTTACTGATTGGCTGTCTTCTGAAGTGCTTATTGACATTGTCTTTATGATCGTCTCTTGACTGCATGGTTGCTGGAGGTATACGTCACCGGCGCAGGCAACCGTGCTTACTAGCTGGTGAAACCTTAAACGCAACATGCGTGCAACTACGAGACGTCTTTTGCTCTCTTATTCACGGGTCAACGCAATGAGCGGTAGACATTGCAATCCTTCCTTCTTATGTATGTTTACGGAAAATAATGAAACGCCGCACATTCCGCCTGCTGTGTACCACTGCGGAGGGTACCCATCTTCGGGGCAAAGCCAAAAAAGAATACATGCACGCTAACCCCTTTGAGCCTCAGTTATACGGATTTGCAATATTTCTCAGCCCGCCATGACATAGCGCACAGTGTGCTGAAGGCCACCATGTATGGTCAGATTGTCCCTTTTCATTCATTTCTTGTTTTGAAAACCCATTCCATGACTAAAATATAATTGCATGAGACGGATGTGTCTCGGTTCATTAAAAATCGTATGTAATCTCGCGTCACCATGACCCATTTTCACTTGCCTTAATCAACGTCTTTAATTGAATTTTAGCATCAAATTAATAATATGTCATGCCTCTTCGCATAATAATTTCTTGGAGAACTGTATGAGGCTCACAATCTGTTCTATAAATTTACCGTGACAGGTCAGCTTGCATCATGTCGTAACGGCGTTACCTTCTCTGTTTACTTAAAGGACGGAAGCACGCCTGTAATTCTCGCCATAAGTCAAGGCCACACGGACATTGCTTTGAAGCTACTGCAGGGGAACGCTGACGCAACCATCGTCAACCAGGCAAGCATCGCCAACCAGGCATTTAGGCTGATCGCCTGCATAAACTAAGTTCAGCGCGCATATCTTCACCAAATATTTGCACCTGCACAAACGGTTAGGGAAGCTAAGTTTTGTGGTAAAAGTGGTACGTTCTGAGATGATCTGGTCAGTTCGGCTACGATGATGTAAAGCTCAGCTTGATCGAATTTTGCTTTAACGTGAACATATGTAACTCAAGTTAAAACGCAACAGAAACGAAAAAAAATGCCTGTGTTAGTGTCGTGACGTAGTGCTCTACCATGTTACTGTAACTATACCCCATCGATCCGCGAATATCGAGTTCACATGCTCTTTGTGCTGTACGAAAGCAATCAATTGAAAAGGATAGATGTTCAGAAGTTACCGAACATTTACCGCCCTTCGGTCCTGAAAATTTGTTGTTTAGGAAATCGCGATGCCATACAGGGTTGATGAACGACTACAATGCTGTTTTTTTCGATCTGGTACTCGAATGAGCGATAAAATTTGAGACGACCTCTTCGGTTCTTGTAGACTCATGACAAAGAAAGGATCACGCCTGTACTTCTGGAAATTTTAGAGCACTCAGTAGACAGAAAAAAGAAGTTGTTGGCAAACTAGACAACGCATCAGTTTACAGTCATGGATTTCAAAGAAATACTGATGCCAAGATAACTATTACTTCTTTAGTTATGCGTAGACGTGTCGAGCATTTGTCCTACTAGGTTGATTTACAGACGCAAGAAAAAAATATAGGCGCAGAACAGGACAATTTTTTTTTTACATTTGCGTTAAGTGGAGGTAACCTGACACATTAGTCGATTCAGATATAGTAGAAAGGCCCACCACTGCGTTTGTGCCTTTCTTGTCTTAAGACCGCTATATATACTTATAGTGATTATCCTTTTACAAGAGCACGTCAGAAAATGTTTCTTTAAATGTTAATTTCTTTGCTGATATAAAGAAGTCCGTGATTTATAATAAGACACCTGACCGAATAATGAACGCCATAAAATTGTTTCCTCCTTCACCGCCTGTCTTCTTAAAGTGCGTGTTTTTGATTCTTCACGTGCGCTAGTGGTCACTGCGCCACATTTCTGCTGGACCTTTTGTCGTTGCGGTGTGTTTTCGCTGGACGAAATATTTCTTTTTTTTTTTTTTGCCAGCTAAGTGGCCGCCACGACCGTGAAGAGCACTGGAGCACTGCTCTGCGCGGTGTGCGTGTGCGCTGTGAACGAAGGCGCTCGTTCACGTTGCTTTTGATTGTTTAGGTCAGCGGTACGTTATCCGTGCCCCGCGCTTTACGACAAGGGAGCCCTCAATGTCATGAGGCACACAAATCGAGGCCGTATCGCAGGCGGCCAGTCCTTCACAGCTCCGATTGTTATCGTTGCGAGACGAGAAGATAAAGCCTGCTCAAACACTGGGGACTTGACCATTTGGGATCCTGTGCTAAGCAAAGCCACCCTCAAACCTGCCGTGCTTCGAGTAGAATACCATGAATAAACAAACAAATAAATAAATAAATAAATAAATAAATAAATAAATAAATAAATAAATAAATAAATAAATATAGAGAATGTCACGCCCAGGCAGCAGCGCACCACTCACGAGCTCAAGACAGCAGTAATGAATGCTGTACAGTCGAGAGCGAAAGTTTAAAAACTACAGCATTAAAAAAATTCTGCTAGGATAGCTTTGCAACGTGTAATTCAATATATTCCATTGGTCGAACACACGCATGTATAGAGTGCACCACTTCATTTCAGCTGGCATGTCCAGGCTATGAAGAAAAAAAATTGTGGCACTATTGATCTCGAATCGTCTGTTCATGACTGTACATTGGTTTCACTACAAACACTTTTCTTTTCGATAATTGAGCACTATGTGCAGCAAGATACATAATAGTCTTTTGCGTGTATTTGCGCAATTCCGTTGCCCTAGGAAGGATACAACGCGATTCATCTGGCGATACAGAAGATGAATACTGTCTTATTCAACGAACTCTGGATGAAGCTTGACAAACTAGGCCGCACAGAGAGCTCAATAGTGGACAAGGTGAGCTTGTAAATATTATAATAATTTCCGACAGCTTTAGTACACTTAAATATCATTCTGATTCTTTGTCTTTTCCTCTTTTCAGAACAACAAGACTCTGCTCCATGCCGCCGCTGAAATTGGGTGGGACTACTGTGTAGCATTCCTCTTAGGCCGTTCCTCGATAGACATCGAACAGAAAAGCAGGGTAATGTTTTGTCAAGCCTCCGCGCTATGGTTCGATATGGCAAGGACGTGTGTTCGTTATAGTATTTACTCAGCGCGAACGCTACCATCAAGAGACAGAGCGGTTCGAAATCATGATAATGCAATAGGATCAGATTTCTGACATTTTTT
This sequence comes from Dermacentor variabilis, assembly GCF_050947875.1. Taxonomy (NCBI): domain Eukaryota; kingdom Metazoa; phylum Arthropoda; class Arachnida; order Ixodida; family Ixodidae; genus Dermacentor; species Dermacentor variabilis. The sequence goes on along the minus strand of NC_134568.1, from coordinate 276,982,947 downwards.
TTTTCCAAAGCATCAGCTGTTTAGAGCATATAATTCATGCTTTACCGCGTCCTTCTTCCGGCTTCAGTCCGGTCTTCGGCGTGTTTAGGGTCAATTTTCAAAGAATCCACAAACGAACATAGAGAAAGCGGGCTTGTAATCTGTATATAGGGAGCACCACAAACTTGTGTGCTGCTGACTCTCTAAAAGTAAGTCGCCTATAAGCCTAACGTCCGGATTGGGAGGTTTAATAGACAGGGAATCGATTGGGAGATTCAACAGAAACGGTGATTCCGCAGAACCACTGACACGTTTCGGCCGCTGAGAACTGTAATGGCCGAGTTCAGATGCGCAAAGGTCTCTGATAAAGCGGTCGTATATCGGTACCGGCGCATACAGTGCACTCCGTGAGTCCCAATAACCTGCTAATGAGGTGCACCGACCGAATGACTACTTATTCTGAACAATCATGAATCTGTTGAAAACCCATCTCGCCCTATGTGCTTGAATCGTTTCGTGCCTGAACTGGTAACCGTTTCTTTTTTTTTTTTTTTTGCCGTTCAGGTTTGGTTGCGGTTCGCGCGCGTTCCAAGAATATTAGTTCCGGTTCTGGTTTAGTTCGGGCCGAAATTCCGGTTCAGACACGATTTTTGGTTAGGCTTCGTTTCGCCACAGTGGAAAGAGTCGCGGCTTTTGCGAGGACCAAGCTAGTACTTGTCCAGATATCGGAATATACATGTAGGAACAAAAGCGTGTGCTTCGAGACGTGTCGATCATGACACGATCGCCGCTACAGACTAGCGTCTTACTACCGTACACTATGTAACCGTATCACGCAAGTATATAGCCGAAAATGCCGCTACCCAGGGACCAGTTTTTATTGGTTTGCACATGTAACCACGCATCATGCTGAAACAAAGGCATTTGCAACAAGCACACGCATGAAAGGTGTACTAGTATTTCAGTATTATAAAACCATGGTATTTTTCACATAAGTGAGCTCTTTATCGTGCTAAACAAGTTTCAGCATGAAAAGTCCATGGCAGTCTGGCCTAGATGCCATTGTGCCGTAAAGCATTATTAATCATTAAGTTTCAGCACGAAGAGTAGTTTTAGGCAGTTGGAGCGCTTTACTTTTTTGAGGCTTGTGCTGGATGCTTGAGGACAAGATGCTACAGGCAAAAGTCTCACAATAAAGGCGGTACTTTTCCCTGCTTTATGCAAGCCAGGGAAGCGATTGAGGGTGTTTTAATGCACGTGTAATACCTTTCAGCTTCAAATAGACGACGCAGGCACAATGATCCGGGAGGCATGGTGATTTAAAGGAAGCCACAGGGAGATTACATGCAAAATGTGTAAATAGGTAAGAGGCGGTTAGGTTAAAACATTGGTGAACAAAGCTGAGAGAACATATGTTAGGGCGTGAAGGAAAAGCACGAGACATGTACTATCAGCATGTATTTAAATGCGAACAAACTGAAAACAAAAAAGAGTGCGTTGTTGCATTTCTAGCTTCGCCCGCATTTTTAGCACTCGGTTATTTCAGGTTTTAAAACGTACATTTGGGACTGCAACATGCTTAGGAAACCGCTACGCAGTGACTGCGCATCGCACTCCATGTCATTATGCATGCTATAGTGTATTCTGATCACTCTCTTTCTGTTCGCGTTTGAATTTATGCTGATAGTACCTCCCTTTACGGTAAGCTGACATGTGTCATGACCCCAACACAAAGGTCAATCAATCAATCAATCAATCAATCAATCAATCAATCAATCAATCAATCAATCAATCAATCAATCAATCAATCAATCAATCAATCAATCAATCAATCAATCAATCAATCAATCAATCAACGGCAGACAGCCGCCGAAAAGGTAAATAAATGGCAGCTGGTCCTATGAACAGAACAACTTGAAGAAGAACGATGGGTTATGGACAATACATCTCATAAGTCGCTGTTGCAATATCTACATGAAGCGGGCTGCATGCTTACGTGTAAATTAATTCCCACATTATGTCGGGGGCAACCTAGACAAATAAAAAAAAACAGCACAAAGAGAAATGACGCAAAGAAAGTGCGGATTAGCGCCTTCTTCGTGTACTGGCTTTCACGCTGTTTTTCTGCTCAGGTCATTAACCAGCAAGCTCAAAAACAGTTGGAAGACAGCGCTCTGTCTACGTTCTAGTCATTTTTACCCCGTGTAATATTTTGCGCTGATAGGTACTATGGATTGGTACTTTGAGCTTACGCAGATCAGCACTTCATTAAGGTATGATGATGTTTTAGTACCATGGACTATTAGCCGGAGTCAGAATTCGTATGAAAATAGAGGCTTAAAGGGACCACTCCGTCATCCAGAATACATTAGTTAAACTGGAGCTGTCGTATTAATTCATTTATTTTTTGAAGATAATATTGAAATAAGATGTTAGGCACTATGCGTTGTCAGATGGCGCCACCGCTCGATCTATAAAATCTCTGAAATCTAAGTCCCAATTACCGCGGCCGTTGTTTCACCAGCAGATTATGTTTACATGCAGGATGGGAGGACGCCTATGATGTGCGCCGCCGCTGAAGGGCAAACTGACGTCGTCGGTCGCTTGCTTCAAGCTGGGGCGCATGTCTTTGCCGAGGACCAGGTAAACAATAGTGGCAGGGGTACTTGCCGTTTTCTTTGTCCATTTATAAGTATGCAAGTCCGTGGGTAATAGCTAATAATCATTCACAGACGGCAGATATGTATGAAAAGAAAAAAAACACGAGAGAGAACTTTAAATATTTTACACGTATGAAAGTAATTTTTAAAAGAGGCTTAATTATTATTGGTTCGGCTCCAACAGGTGGCGAGTTGTGTTTTCGTCTTTTTTCATATTCCCCCTTATTTGTACATTTCATTAAAAACTACAGTTAATTTCCGCCATGCTCTCATCGGCTACGTAGTCTACTAGCTTTATATGGTTGCGACTAACAAAAATCGAGCCTCCCGGTTCCCTTTCTTGTTTATTTCTATTAGGTTATTTTTGAAACTGTTTACTTAGAGTCGGTCACTGTGTGGTTTTTCAATATATTGATCAGTCACAATCAGCTTCTCGTCGTGGTAAGCCAACACCTCCTAGGCAGGTTTTCAGGTCTGTGAGTCACGTGATATGACGTCGGCTACGTCACGCCGCGATGGCCGGCTCGCTCCTGCTCGAGCGCGGTGCGTTGCGACTCATGCGTTGAATGCGTGATACCATCCAGTCTCATATTCTTTTTTTCTCTTTACAAGCAATTCAGTCTCTCAGTTGTGTTCTGCACTAGCATTAGATAAAAAAACAATTCACGCTTGCACGGAGGGTATACCTGAGTGGGCTGGGATATTTAATTATGAAAGCTGGAGAGGCTGTTTGCAGCATTAAGACGTCGTGCGCTACTTGACTGAAACCGGGCGGCGTTCTCTGAGGTATTTTTTAACAATGCCATTGTTAACTATCGGAACAATCAACCCATTCGTTAATGTACACTCATATCACAACCGCACTGCGTAGCGTTAATTTTGATTACTCACAATGGTTTAACAATATAATCAACATAGTACAACAAGAGTATTCACAATGGCACAATTTGCAAATCAAGCACCAAAAAATGAGTGCCCTGAAATGCAATGTTCCTCTATACCAGATTCAATTCAAATTACTTCATTGTTTAAGTCATACATACAAGGCTGTTCAGACAGAGAGTGAATATCTGAACTAATCCAAAACATTCACAAGTATGCGCAATATAAATTAGATGCATAGTGATTATTTAACGCACCATGTCCAGTTATCAATTTGTCAGAGTAATATTCAAATGCGTTCAATTTTAGACACTATACCTCGACATAGTAGTGTTCACATAGAGTGCATCAATTCCGGGAGCTGAGAAGAAAAGAAACATTTTATATACAGTTAAAATATGAGGGCACTCGACTGCATACAATAGGCACAGCTTTTAGTTGCCGTCAGGAGCACAAAATACAGATAACGCAAGCAAACAAGTCAGAAAAAAGCAGTAAGTACATCAAATTCGCAGTGACTCTTTTTCAACAACCAAAATGCATGAAAGATGCAATTTAACCTTGCAAGACAGTGAATTGCCAATATTCAGCCCTCAGTAAAGATACGAGCTTTCCCTTTTTTTTTTTGCGCTCTCTTATGAAATACGTGCAAGTTCATTCCTTTGCTTGCAAAGGATGCTTGAAATTATGTTCGCCGCGCAGTTTGCCAGCAAACTGGCTAACTGCTACACGATACCTGCGCAGATAAGATTCTGCGTTTCAGAAAAACATTCGCTTGCATACAGAAAAAACAGCGATACTAAAAATAGCGACGTCACCAATACGATAAGTTCGCAACGCTTTGTATCGTTTGCTAAATTCACGAAGCCGAATTACATTCACCAAGAAAGAAAAATGCGTGCTGAGGAAAAATAGCTGCATGAATACGACTGAGATAAAAATTTTACCTTAGTATATGCAGTTGATGTGAAATCCTTTCGGGGAATGGCACGCAACCACTTCGTTAGCGTGTCCTCATCTTTGGGAAAAGAAACCTTTCTCCCAGTATCGAAATTTCCGGTGCATAGCAGCACACAACACTTGTTCGCCATCGTGCGTACCATCAGGCGTGACAATGCGAACAATTGTCCACGGTAATCGCTGCAGACGCAGCACAAGCGCAGCACAACACACAAGGAAGACACCGCGTTTTCAGCGGCAGCAACGAACCGCCAAGCGAAGTGACCGCGTTGAAAGCCGAGTGAGTTCGTTGCCGCTGGAGCTGCGCTGTCGGCCGGCGGGTTGTTACGTGAGAATTTTGGGCGCCGGACTTGCGAAGTATATAGGAAGTGTTGGGTATGCACCAATCGGAGCATTTTTGAAGCCCAATGTCTTCTTCAGTCGAGAGATGGCGTCGCGCTGCAGTCGGCGAAGTCAAAGAGCTTCGAGTCGAGGTTTCAGAATGCAGAGGTTAGGCCAGCGAGCTATGTACTTTCAGGTAAATTATTTTGCTTAATCACTGCTAAATGGGACTGACTTCATTGCTGCCCGGCTTCACTTCCGAAGTTGCAACGTGTCCTAAAGCGCTTGAGTAAGAGGATAAACTGCATAACTTTATTATTATTGCGATAGCAATTATATGAACACTCCAGGCGCATTTTCGCCGCTGCCGTCGCCGTGATGTTCTATATAAAGTCCAATGGCGATAACACCGTCGCCGTGCATCTTATGCTGTATGTGAGAATGAAAGCACGCGAAGGATTGAAGCGGGCAGAAAACGCGAAGTCTTCCGTAGCGCGAAAAGCCGCCAGGGGGATGGGAGGGAGAGTGGGGAGGGGCCTGCTTGCTCTTCGGCAGCAACTGCGCACTTCGCGAGGGGGCTCAAGGGAAACTGACGATCGCGCATGGCTCTATCTCGCACGTAATATATGGAGGAAAGCGGGGAGGCAGCACGGGAGGAAGGGGGAGGAGGGGGGGAGGTCTTCGACTCCGCCAACAAGCCCGTACCTTGCATGGCCACTCGTAGCCACGCGCGGTCGCGTGTGCCCTATATTGAAATGCATCTGCAGACGGCTCATACCTTTGTGCACGCTGCGTTCTCACCGCTCTTGTGTTGAAGTGATGGACCCCACGAAGGCCACTTCGCTCGGTGCTGCTGCCCCGCTTGCTCACACAAGTGTTTTGACAGCGAGTGTCCGCGCTCATCGAGTGCGATTTGTTCATGCTTGCTTGTGAGCGCTGACACCACGCTTATTAATTCAGTTAGTGAGCGAATGTTTCAAAGTTTATACTGCAGATAAAACTACTATCCTTGCTTCGCATAGCTGTCGACTAAATTGCTATCGCAATCGATGCTACACCTTTCGGGTGAAACTGCGACTTCTTTAGTGTATTACACGTTAATATTTGTTGTGCAAGTGATGTCATTATCACCACTATCATCACTATTAATTACACTATCAGCCACGGGCGATTTTTTTAAGAAAGCTCTTCGGAATAAGAAATAAGAGGCCGCATAACTAGGTGTAACGGTACACAAAATTAATATGAATACCAAAGTTTTTTTCAACATAGATGGATGAATACATGCGTACCATGCATTCTGTGCACGTTAAAGAACACAAGGGGTTCAAATTAATCCAGAGTCCCCCACGACGGTGTGCCTCAACCATATAGTAGTTTTGGCAAGTAAAATCCCAGAATTTAATGGCAGTGGACACTACTGTATTATTACTTAAACGCATCACCCAGTTGGTGCTAAGAATGTTTCTCTATATTGTCAGGCATCGTTGTTTTATTTTCTTGGTGGTGTTCATTTTGAGTGTATGATCGACAAGGCGACTACTTGTACTCAAAATATCTCAATTTTTGCGAGCTTTATAACGAACAAAGCGTGTCTGGTCAGACTGCGCTCGGGTCGCGAATAGCTTTGTACTACATTTTCGAATGAACACGCGAGCACCAATGATTAATCTGGAATTTAGGCTTAGGCATTTACAACTACGGGACGAACTCCGCCCGATTCGGTGAGCTATGACCATGCTCGCCACTGTCGTTGTCATATGAGCATTTTTGTCCTTCTGGGCACAAGCTCCTCCAATACAGATCTGGATTCCTAACTCGCACTTTTGGCGGTATTTCCTGTTCTTCACCGTCACCACAAGGTGACAATGTTTTGAAGGCTGTCGCACATGACAAATGAAAAATAACTTTTGAAAACAGTAGCAATGACTTTCACTAACAAGAAAAAGTCCTTACGTTTCTCGCACATAAAGAGTAAGCATGATCTTTTGCACACGACAGCTGTCTTAACAATTGGTGTTGATAACATTTGGTTCCATCTCTTTCCTATTTTACGCTCGCGTTGTTCGGTCTCAAATGACACCAAGAAACTATACATGGTTGATTCCTTAGTCGTCAAATGTTTTCGACACTGTCATATAAGTATAGGGAGTTTTTCAAGGTTAAGTTCCCAGTTCAGAGATACTGGTTTATTTCATATTTTCTTGGTTGCCTCTTCATGGCAGCCGAGAATGTTGCTCAGCACACTGCTGAGTAGAGTCAGATATTTTTCTGGGCTGCAATACCGACATATTTATAAATGCAACTGATGCCTGAAGTATCCAAATAACCACTTGACACTCACTTCCTGTTAACTCTTCACAGTGTGGTGCGACGGCGGCATGCTTAGCAATTTGCCGGCGGCATGATGCAACCGCAAATGTGCTCTTCAGCAAGATGAATGCAGCTGAAAAGGCGCAGTATGTATCGGTAAGACAAAAACATGTATTCATGATGATAGTCTATATTTGTGTTGAATGAAACTACTTGGAATTTTGTTCTAGCTAGCAAAACTAGCTCATTAGGTTAGCTAGCAAAGTCAGGAAGAAATTTAGCAGAACAGTTAGAAGTTTCTTCAGGCTTGCAATATCGCGTTTATTTCTGTTCTTCTCTGAACCATAGCGTGTCCAGAAGACACAGTGCCTCTCGGAGATGATTCATGTTTTCTCGCACAAAATAGTTGCGCACGCATTTTTCAGTTCGTCATAGCACACCTTTCGGCATCGCAATGGCGCAGTTAGGCGAAAGCCTTAAAGCGATCATAATCTTTTGATTGAGTAAAACTTTTTGCAAGGTCAGCAATAAATTTGGTGAAATTAAAGCTTATACTAAACAGATATCTTGGTCTCTCGAAATCTGTCTTAGTCAAACTGAAACTTGGCTGTGACATAGAGCTGCGTACAGCAACCTTGGCCCATTAAATGGCGGATCTTGTACACAGGCAGAAAGGGCTTTGGGAATGGAGGCGAGACCTTCCGCAACTTTCCATCTGATGCGGCAATCCTAAATGTCCTGCTGGTCCATAACGAGCATTATTTTCAATATCTAGCTGTACTCTTCTGTGTAAGTTAATAGGAGCGCGTCGTGTTCTTTTTGTGTTGACATGCACAGATGCCGCAATGATACCGTTAAATCACATATATGAGGCACTATTCACAGGTAGAAAACGTTCGAAAGCTCATTTGTTTTTTGTAAACCAGCGAATGGCTTCGGTATCCTTGAGTTACTATAAAACAGACGCAGGCCTGTGGTTACATACGTTACACTTTATCCGGAGGAAAGCCTCTTTCTTTAAAAAAAAACTATTGCATATTTTTATGAAGTGTTGTTTCGTCTATTCGTAAGATCACAACAAGTGTACTTTGCAGCAGTGCATTTAGATCAGACGAAAGCAGAGAAAAAGTATATTGCATACGAAAAAACATCATAAAAACTATTTTGGATTACAATAATCTGATTTCACAACACGTGGAATGCCTCTAAACGATTCCAGTTTTCAGCGTAATCCAGTCATTCTTTTTTTTTTCACTCACATGTCAGTATAAGAAGTCATAGGTACATTCGACAATCGTTGCTGTGATATGACGAGTGCATCGTAAAGTTGGCAACATTCATAGCAAGGTATAGGCCATCCTCTCCCTAGAAAATATATCCAACGTCAATTGAAAAAGCAAAAGTAACTGTGATACATGTGATACACAAAAAGGCGGACAAAAACAGCATTACCAATTACCGTCCTATATTCACTTCAGCTTTTCCGAAGATTTGCAGTGCTTATTCAAAAGCACTTTGCTTCATTATTTGACTAAGTTAAGGCAATAACTGAAGCTCAGTGTGGTTTTTCGCAAGTACCAATCTAGGTATCCTTCATCAGGAGTTCATAGGAGCATGGAAATTAAACATGTTCTTGGTACATTCACTGGTTTCACAAAGGCGGTTGATGACTTAAATAGAGCACTTGGTGAATTGACAATACCATGGTGTACACCGTCTGCTTCTAGAAGTAATTTAATCCCATATCTCCCACCATACCTAAGACGTGAGCACAAACGGCTACTCGTGAAACGTTGGCTCTATCGACTCAGAATATACCAGGGTCACACTAAGGTTTCCACAATTTCTTTTCGCCTGGGTTGTCATGCAGCATAACGTCATAATGGAGCTAAATATAGGCATGCAGGGCCGTTTCTTAGAGGTACCGCAACAGTGACTTATAAAATATGTTGTACATAATCCATCTTTCATAGCCTTCAACTTCATCTCTGTTCAATTTCACACCTTTAAGAACACTTTCGCGAATTTTCTTTACCCTGCATCCAAACGGCAACGTTCACATTGACTCACACACGAAATTTGCATATTGTGCGAATTTCATTAGCCCAATAATTTCATCACATAAGTGTAAGGAGCTTATGAGGGCCCAATGTTCTGCGTACTGTAAGTACTAGTGTTAAGGGCGCCCACTAAACTGAAACACTAAATCAGTTAAGATGATAAAGTATTATTTCATAACTTCCATTTTCTCTGATTTCGTTGTAAGAGGACAATATACCCGAACAGAAAATGAAGGCCAAACTTCTAATATTTGAATTTCGAGCCGTAACACCAGCGCCGGTCAGTCAATGTGACGTCACGGATTTCAAGACATTTTCCTTTGTTTTTTTCGTATTTGAGCCATTGTCTCGTACAGTAGGATTTCTCGAAACGTGCCAAGTGCAGTATTTTTCTCATTTTTAGAATGCAGTGTAGTCCTTCCTTGCTGATGAAAAATTTAAGCGGGCCTGAGCAGGACGCTCTCAGAATATGTGACGTCATAGCGAGCTGTTGCGGGAACTGCAACGCGGCGTCGCCACTAGTCTCGTTTTTGCATCATTCCTCTTGTGCCCAGCCTCTTCTCATGGCAAGAGTGGCCTTTCTGGTATTGTAAAGGGGCAGTTCAAAAATACAGGTCTACCGATTTATCTGTTTAGTGTCCCTTTAAAGTCATGGAATGGGCTAGTAATAAATGAAACTAAATGAAAAGCAATAGTGATTTCATGTGAAGCCTCAAATTGTTTGGTCATTACCGAAATTGAAATTGTGAAGTACTTTAAATGATTGGGAGCGTTCGTTTTAATATACTGATTTGTCACATATAGGCTACTTATAAAAGAAATAGTGTTAATTTTGTGCAATACCTAATTCATTTCATATGGGAACTGCTGCATGCCCAATTGTGGCACATAATCATAACGTAATAATCGAGAACTTATAACTTCTATTTTGCAGCCGGCTATAGCCAGCTGCAAAATAGAGCCATTCAACTTCTTACACATTCCCCGTTCGACTAGGTGTCTTAATCTGTGTTAGCGAGACTTAAGTTGCTTAAATTAAAATGCGCGAAGAGATACGGCCGCCGAGCACCGTCTCTAGAATGCGCCCGGCGCCTGCGATGCCTTGTGGCGGCTGCTCGATTCGAGATCTGTCGGCCCAGAACACGCATGCGCACACGCCGGCAACCTTGTCGAGGCGCAGGGCTGCGTGTTGTGTCGCTCGCAAGCAGCCGGGTGCGGCTGGGTGCTTTGTTTACCGTATGTGCTCGAGTCGAATGTGAGTTGTGACAAAGCGTATTTGTCGCGCTACGCTGTGCGCACTCATGGGGGCGACAGGGAAACGGACGTGAAATGCGCTGTGCAGATACGTTCGCATTCACTGCTAAACGTGGTAGATGCGCTTAACAACAGCGCCGCTGAGTATCATATATAGTGCGGCCATATTTCGGCTCATATTTCGGCCAAGTTGGAAGTAACGTTTGTAAAGAAGATACTGCTGTTAATGTAGTTAAGTATCGTCCAACTCCTTGCTGACTGACATAGCCCATGTTATAAAAATAGTCAAATTGGAATGTGACATACTTATGTTGTTATTTTGAAATACTGCGGGTCAATGAGTTGGCCCAAGTAGGAGGGGCTGCAGTAGCAAATAATGAAGCAAATGACAGAAGAGCAAAATGTACATAAAGACAACAAATGAAACAAATAGCAATATAAAAATTTCGAGCAACGAACCCTTTAAAAACAAGACAAATATTCTATTCCTGCATGAAAATCCCTCGAAGCGACAGCAGTGGCAAAAAGCGAATCCCAATCTTCAATGCTCCTCGAAAAAAAAAACTAAGTTTAAAGCTGTTTCTGTTTGCAAATGTAGGAGTAAGGGCGAGTATTTATGGCTGCGACGATGAATGAAATAATCAATGAAAGGATAAAAGTCAAGGCAAACCGCTGGGACGGTCGCTTGCATCGAGAAGCTTTATCTGCGGCGGGAAACTTGTGGCAATGTTAAATTGCAAATTGATGCCCAGTTAAAAATGCTAAAGCTAAGTAAATAAATCGAACCGCGTCCCGGCTCCTTTACGACTGCAGTGTTTTCAGAAACAAGAGTTTTGGAAAGAATCTGCATAATTGGAAAGCTGTCGCAGGCGCTCCCATTCCTCTGTAATCTGCACAGCGCATTTTCTCTGCCGGTCGATCACGACATGCAACACACGCGCCTGCTGCAAGTACGCCGAGTGCTCGAAGCACGCATGCGCACGGTGTAGCTACGGCCGACAGATCTGGTGGCCAGGAGCTACCGCTAGGCGTCGCAGGCGCAGTTCAAGAGCGGGCACTCGGCTACAGCAGACAAGTGTGGCTATGTTTGTACGATTACTACTTCAGCGAGCGCTTTGTTCAAGGTACTTATGATAAAGGTAATGTTTTCTTTTTTACATAAATATACTAATGATTAAGGCGCCTTCCAGCTATAGAACACGCGCAATACAGATTCGTTTTGGAAATTAGACTTTTATCCATCAATTTGCCCTACAAATATTAAGATGTCGCGTTCTCAATCTTCTGAACGGCGGAAACTACCGGCAAGGCATCTTGAAGCGTATCCTACGATTGCTTTTTGCTTGTCTGTAGGAGGTGAGAGTTGCTAGTTGCGCCCTGTCTCTTTACTTTGTCCATTGTCCTTGTGTCAGACCTCTGCTTATACATTAGACGGGTTACGAATTCTAAAGCATCAAATAATGAAATCGCCCGTGGTACACGTCAGCAGCACGATACAGCCGACTTTGGCGAACCGTACGCCTTTCAGAGGAGGATCGCCCTGCTCCAGTCCCCGAGTGCATCGTCGCGCGACCACCGCTGTTTCTATCGGGACACGCTGTTCAAGGTGCTGCTGTTCATTCGGCGCCACCTGGAAGGCGGCACGGAGCTGCTGCTCACAAACGATGTCTTCACTTCCCTCGTCTCGTGCGGGCGGCGCAGTCGCAGCGACCCTTCCGTCGTGGGGCCCCTGTTCCACCTGTGCGCGTGCCTGATGCACGACAAGGCGGACTACAGCAAGTACGTCCACGCCGACATGGCGGAGGCCTTCGTGCGCTCTGGCGGTCTCGAGTTCGCGCGCGACGTTCTCGGCCACGACGCGGAGTCATGCGACTTCCAGTGCCGCTGCTCGGCGCTGCTGCCGGTGCTGCCCGCGGCGGAACTCGAAGAGGGGCTCTGCTGGGTGCGCGAACACCTGGACGAGCTGGTGAGGCCCTTCCACGAGTTCCGCGCCAAGAGGGACGTCCTGGCGTACTGGGTCGAAGGCGAATGCGTCAAGACCAACGTCATGTGGGAGCGCTTCAGCGAGGCGTTCAGTCGCCTCCACCTGGAGGTTCGCGGCACGCCACTGGAATGCGACGGTGGCGGGGCCGTGGGCACTGATCCAGCGAGCGACTTGAGCGCGCCGTTCGCGTTGCTGCAAGGCGCCGCCGTCAAGCGCAAGAGTCCGCCGCAGTCCCTGAGGAAGCAAAACCACAAGGCGCTCAGCAAGAAGGCAGCGCGACCACGCGCCGTCCAAGCTCTACTGCAGGTGACCTTTACCGAGGACTCTCGCGTGGCTAAGAAAGTGCGCAGGGTTCCGCTAAACGTGCAAAAGGAGGAGGAGAAACCCCCCGTCATGAAGCCTGTCAACGTCTTGGAGGTGATGTCTAGGGCTCCTACAGTGATCCCGGCAGCCCTCCCGCTGCAAGGCTACGCCAACGCTCTGAAAACCAATCTTCCTAAGGAGGAACCTCCACTGCACCTGGTAGGTCATCGTTTCCTGCGTATAAACCATTCATTCACGTACCTCCGCTGTTCCAATGGGAAATTTGGGTGAGGCTGTTATGCAGGGGAACTGGGAAAAGCCGGAACATGTAATGGGGAATTTTCGATCCTGAATCCTCCACAGTATACCTAACAAAATACATCATATACTAGTTATGCAGAATTTTTTTTCGATGTAAATAAGAAAAGTGAGCAGCAGGCAATGGCTAATTTCCAATAATAACGTAAGCTAACAAAACACACTGCAATACAATGCCAACAAAACTGAAAGTGGCACGGTAGATTCGTAACGCAGTAATTTTTAACGTAAACAAACCAATATAAATATTCAAATACATAAACATAAAGTGTGATTTCTGCTTGAAAGCTTCGTGATCGCGCCCCTAAATACGTTTTCTTGGAGACCATTCCAATGTCTTATGGTTCGAGGCAATGCCGAGCCATAAGGGCTGCTTCTGCTTCGCTGAACAGACGCAGAAAACTTAAATGATTGTGAAGATGAGAACTATGCGAACGAACAAACTGGAGTGTATATTTCTCTTTTTTCCACATGTCTTTGAATTTTGTTTTGCATTATGTTCTCTTGTATCTTGTTGTACGCCAAACTGCTCGGTCCTATACTCGCGGACAAGTTTCTGTGGCTATGAAGGGAAACCTACAGAAGCAAAGTGCGCACAAGTGAGAGCGCTTCTGGAGAGTTCCGCGTTTTAATCGACGTTAGTTTAAGCTGGGGAAGAGGAAACATAAGCAGCTTATTAGCAACAGTTAAATAAGACGGAACACATCACTGCGTGTTAAAGGTTACTTATTTTGCGGCTTTTTCCCTTCCGCGTCTGGGCAAACGCGAAACCGTCGCACGTGGAAGCTGCGTTGATACAGCGTCTGTTCCGAGCAACCAAAACCACTGTCAAACGCTGCCGTACTACTTGGAGCGCCAACACATATGCAGCAGCCACGCGCCCGTAGCTTACCCTTCATAGGCACAGAAGGTTGTTCGCGACTATAGGACTGCAGTATAATTGAAATAAGTGAAACCCGCCGCGGTTGTTTAGCGGCTATGGTGTTCGGCTGCTAAGCACTAGGTCGCGGGATCGAATCCCGTACTTCGATGGGGGCGAAAGCACCCGTGTGCTTAGATTTACGTGTATGTTAAAGAACTTCAGGTGGTCCAAATTTCCGGAGTCCGCCACTACGGCGTGCCTCATAATCAAGCCGTGGTTTTGGCATGAAACAATCCATAATTTGAAATCACAAAAGAACTGTAATGCGATAGTCGTAATATATTTTGTTAAGCAAAGAAAGAAGGCAATATAATCTTGCGTTACCCTTGAGCTGTATCGAAGCGATAAGGCTGATTTCATATCAAACGAGATCTGCCTGTAATCACAGATGATGAAGCGTACACTGTAAAACACCCTTAAGGGTGTAAATATTTTTACAGCTACATCAAAAGGGTGTTTTCTTGCGGCACTGATAACGTGCTTACCGTTAGGGCCTTACAAAAATTTATAGACCGTTTTATTGAAGGCGCCGCCATTTTGTGATCACAGCTCCGGCTATCGTCTCCGTCTATCGCCATGCTGGTATCTGGGATCGCGCTGGAGGGTGCACGGCTAACGTGCTGTTGAAGACGAGTGGCAAGTTTTCGCGCTTTTCCGAGAGGCGTCAACAAATTGCTTGGATTGGAAAACTTGTTAGCGTGTCGTCACTAAGCTTTCAGCTTCGATATAGCCGCAATATCGAACGGCGACGTGCCCAAAGGCGCTCCCACAGCTCTGCCCACGGTCGAAATAGGAGGCGAGTCAAGTCTGAACATTGTCGATACGTAACGCATACATGTAGCGTGTTATTATTGTATGTCTAACTTTGAACTCTATGAAGGTATCACTCGATCAGGCGACAACAATCGAAGGTATCTCCACGTTTTATGCGGTGTGTCGCACCAGCGTACATCCCAATCCAGGTATAACTTCCAGGAAACACGGTTTGCTAGCTTTCGTTCTCCTAAAAATTTCGCGGTACGATTTTCTAAACATTGTTTATTTGGCACCCGGGCATCAAGCTTTACAACATCGTTAACTCTAAAATAACTCCATCGAAAGGGCTGTTTAAAATGAGCTTATGATAGTGGCCACGAATATGCCACGATCAACCAGACGCACGCGACGCGTTGAAAGATGGAGCGTTCGAATAGTGTCGAATGGTGCCTGTGCGTGCAAGGGCACCTCGCCTATACTCGAGAGAGCTGAAAGACGAACAACTACTCTTTGCAACATCAACTTCATTTTCTGCAGTAAAACAGCGCGCGATGAGCGTTGTCGACAACTAGCCGGGGAGATTCGGAAGCACGGGAGGGCCCATGTGAACTAGGACCGGCCGGCACAATGTAGGCATGGCTTTCGTTACAGAATGGAAAAGAACACACTTTCATTTCTTAGTCAGCGCGCACTGTTTTCATAATACGTCCTGGGTCAACTTCGCCAGAACATCGGTTGCCAAGCGTGATAATCTTAGAACACCTTTGAACAGAATAAATTTAATATTCGTGCACGAAGAAATAGTTAACTTCATCCATTCGCAATAGATGACCGACTCGAATACGCACCTTTCTGCCATATCCCAATTTGATCATTGGTACCGACACAGGCGGAAAGTTTTCATTTTTCCGGGGGAGGGGGGCTCGACCATTTATCTATTCAACCCCCCCCCCCCACACCTATATATATACATATATATTCTCGCACTTGAAACTTCGTGTGACCTCGAAGAATAGTTCACTGAAGTGACGGCCTTAAATGGGAAATTACAAGACCTCATAGAGGAGACAGTTCAATTTCACAGCCTGAGTCCTCTCCCACCACCAAGAATCTGGCGTCTCTCGGTATCACAATACTGCTTCGCCTTTCCGACGAAACTGCAGCCTCTCTCTGTCATTTTTTTCTTTTTCTGTGAGTCTAAGAATATGCGCTCCTGCGCATGACTGCTGTTGATTCTCATTTCGAATGAATCCGCCTTGGCCTCATTTAAGTTACTGAGTTTATTATACAGGGTGCCCCAACTATCACGCACCAAGGCTTAAAAAAAGAGCAGTTGCGTTACTCGAAGAAAGCCTAGTGCATATTGTTTCCAGTACAGTGTAGTAGCCGCCAGTAATTCTTTCGTTCCTGAAATTTATTTCGACAATTGCAATTATTTATCTAATTCGAAAAGTACTGTCCTAACTATCAAAGTGTCAATAGGTAATTTGTCGGCACACCAAGGTACCTCCAAATGACATCTAACCGCTGTGTTTTCAGCGACGTACTAATTGCGTGCAATTTTTTCCGACTAGCAAACAAACCTTACGAAATATGAAAAATACCACGTGACTGTGTTCCCACCCGCATCATAAAGCAGCACCCTCAAATAAGCTGATTTAAAGCAACCGCATTGCCTGTGGCGAACTCGAAGAGAGAGCGCATCACCTTGATAATGGTATAGAAGGAGCGCCAAGAGCAGGTTTCGCGGCTTTGCAGCTATTCCTTCCTCCCTACGTTACACTTATTATCCGTCTTTCAAGGCTGACTGATAAAAATGAATAACAAAAGCCCCTTGATAACGTGGCCGAATCCCCACTCTGGCCATGCACGAAACGCGGAAAGCAATGTAATATGCATAGCATGTTTCAAAAGACCGGCTTTGCTCGCGCCGCATCGACAGAGTACGCCCGCACTATATTTCGCGCCAGAAGCTTGCTTCGGACCAAAGCCAAATTAAAGTGACGGTTCTAGCTTTCATGAGAATGTATACGTGTTGCAAAAACAGGTTCATGCCTTAAAATAAAAGCGAAATAAGCACAGGGAAGCGACCCACGTGTTGAGAAGAGGCAAAACCGGTGCGTTCAAGAAAGTAAACAACCACTTCTAAATGAGCCATTTGGCCTGCACAAAAAACAAAACAAAAAAAACATCAGATTTCAGTGTGCCCTTATCTATGAATTCGTAAGCGCCGTTGAAGACCAGCTGCTGCCTCGAGGACGTGTTCGAATAGGTCTCCTGCAGCTACGCAGTACTGCATTAGTCCACTTTATCACATATTCAGCGGCTTTCTTGATGACCGACGCTCGAATTCTGCGGCAGACATCCGTTATCCTTGTCTTGAGCTAATCTGACGTCCGTATCAATCATGTAAGTACGATCTTTCACATAACATCAAAGAAAGAAATCGAGTGGAAAGAGGTCAGGTGACCTAATATACAGGCCCGTGCCTTCCAATCTATGGCGCATGAAAAATCGTATCCAGCCAGTTTCGTGCTCGGCTGCTACTGTGTGCTGGCGCCCCATGTTGCTGATACCACGTAAGTGGAAAACGTGACAGCAGGACCAGGGGCGTAGCCAGGAGGGGGGGGGGGCTTATGGGGCTTCAGCGCCCCCCCCCCCCCCGAAATTTTTTCGTGCTGTCAATGCACAGCCGACCAAAGCAACCCCCGGCGCCGGAAGTCATTCTGCATTTTGTCTAGAATGTCTTTTCCATGCTGGAAAAGACAGACATTTCACCGCGAAAATTGCAAACTCGGGCTGGGTTTCGTGGCAACGACCATGCACCGGGAGTCACATAACACAAGCAGCCCCATCCGACCACAAAGTTTCAATGGCGTTGTGATGACAAACGGGCTCACCGCGCGCGGCATCTCGCGGAGGCCGCGGAATCTACGGAGCGCATGGATATCGATTCCGAAACTTAATGGGTATAAATCTCATCAACTTTTGATGTGAAAGGTGCATTGACATTTCCAAAGTAGTGCTTTAGATTTTCAATTGCGGAACTTTGTGGGTCTAATGCTGTTATAAACATTTGACGCCAAAGGTGCATCGACTTTTCTAATGTCTTGCATTGAAACATACAACGGGACAAGCCAAATCAACACACTATTAGACAAGTTGACAAAGCACGCAGCGAGGTCCGATGAGACGAATCATTGTGGTGGTTCATTTGTGTCGTCATGTCACATAAAAAATATCAATTTTTTTTTTACCTACGCCAAAGCACCCATGTTAAGACACTAAAGCCAGCCAAGGTAACTACGTTCTTATTTATTTTTCCTACTTTGACTTTTATTCGCGAGGACACATTGAGAGTCTTCAATTTTTTTGGTCTTGCTGCCCTACCCGCGGGCTGCCAGAGCCAGCCAGAGCGCATACGTTTTTCTCGTGTTGCCCTGACCGCCGCGCGGCGCACTTCGGTGCGTGTTAGGTTTGCTCTGGCCGAGTTGATTTTCGCCTGGCAGTGTTCTAGACGCTTTCTGGCTAGCAAACGACAAAAAGAAACAATGGTCGCTCGCCGCCATCACTGTGGGGACTCAACGGATTGCACCGCGTTCGCTTGAGGGCAACCTCGCCGGAAAGTCTTGGCTCGCCGGTGTAGGATACCGAGCAATATGCGTATGGTTCTCTGTGGACCAAGCGTCTCACGTTTTTTTCGATATTCCTTCGGTAGCCACATTAGGTACGCAATGTAGGCATTCAATTGTGGCCAACATATCTTCCTTGGGTTTTGCCCCCGCTCCACAAAAGGAAAAAAAAATACATTGTTGCGGCGCAGCGAATTGTTGCATGGTGAAAGTTCAATTTTGTTACTTCTTCCTTTGCGGAAAGTAATGGGCCACGGGACGCTTCAGCTGCCGGATACTCTTATTATATTATTTCAATTATATGGATACTCCAAGCGCCTTCCTGCCGTCACCGTCGCCCTCGTGTTTCGTATAAAGTCCAAAGGCGATAACATCGTTACCGAGCGCCGCATGCTGTCAATTCGCTTTTGTGCTGATAGGCTTTGTGGCAAAAAAAAGCAACAACCATCCGTGCACTTTATCTACGCTAAGACAACAGCTATCACAGCTTGTTTACAACTAACACCAAACGCGACGTGTTACTTCGGCCGACGCGCGGCAGATAAGGCAGTAGCTCGATCACGATGTTTTACAGCGAAGCTGTATATGGCTAGCCGATGCATGCGTCTGTCCGTCCGTTTGTCGCCTGTACGCCGAAAAGTTCACCGGCGCAACCCCATGCGAATGCATGAAAAAAAAAGCGAAAGAGAGGTGCGCGATTGGCTGCGGCAGTAGTGACGTCGTTGCTCTGCGTCGCAGCCAAGTGGGCGCGCAGCAGTTTCTCACCAGCTCCGACACAGGTAGGCGGCGCGTCATACGTACTCCTGAGGAGCAGGCAGCTTTCGATCAGCAACGCCGCGAGCAGAACCGGGAACGAGCTCGTCTACGCCGTTCCGATGCTGCAGCCCGGGCACAATAAAAGGCTCGTGGGGGCGAGCGCAAGATGCAGCTGCGTACCGAGGATCCGCCAGCCTACCAAGCCGTCGTTTAATGAACCGTCGAGATTAATCCAGTGATAAACAACGAGGACGCACGTTTCAGCCTCGCTAGTTAACCATCTCTATGGAATGCTTGGGTGGTGACTCTTTTTCTTTATTTCCTTCAATTCGTTCTGGCTAACTCAAAAGGAGCCTGTTCGAGGGCGTAATCTTATGATGCGGGTGGGAGCGCAGTCACCTGGTATTCACCATATTTCGCAGGGTCTATTTATCAGTCGGAAAAAATTAGTACTCAATTAGTACGTCACTGAAAAATACGACAATCAGATGTCCCTTGGCTGTGTCTACAAATGCCTCATTGACACTTTGATAATTATGATAGTATGTGTCCAGTTAGAGAATTACAATTACCTAATTAAATCTCTTTAACGAAAAAAAATTACTGGCAGCTACTCCACTGTACTGGAAACAATATGCGCTAGATTTTCTTCGAGTAACGTATTGCTTTTTTTAAAAATCTTGGTGCAGGATAGTTAATTGGGACACCCTGTATATATTTATGACCTCTACATGAAAATGACGATGTTTCCATCCCTACTAAGTGGTGTAAATTATTAGAAGTGTTTTTTAATGAGCCGTTAGCATTGCTTATTGGAAAGAGAAGCGATATTGAGACATATGAGCCACGTGCATTTCACATGCTGTTGATAAAAGATTGCCGAAGGAGCTACAAAATTCTAGATGTTTTTTTTTCTTTTTCAGGGTAAAAAAAGCACGCAGAGCATTTTGAAGCGAGGTGAACATACAGCAACATGCATATTCATTTTCTAGGTATAAACTATGCATACCTTTAGAAATAATTGTTAATTGGCCTACTTCCTTCTCTTTAAAAATATAATAAACTTTCTGCTGTGTATATAGTTAAATGTATTGTTTATGTGCAGGGTGTTTAGTGCGGAAACTTAAAGCAATGTTGAAGTGAGAAAATACGGATGAGGCAGCCGCAGCTGGTACTTCTAATGCGCTTGTGCTCCTATTGCGAGGATTTGCAGAAATAAAGTATGAATTGAAATTCGCGCACGTCCGCACCAACAATGATGCAGTAAGCTACTAGCCACAGTAAAATTTTAAGTGAGAAGGTCGAGACAAGTCAAAAACCTCAAATGATGTGGGTGACAAAACTCTGGAAATGACGCGTTAGGTGGGGTGGTAGGCTTGGGGGGGCGCACTCCCCCCCCGGAAAACTCCGGAGGGGGCTCGGGCCTCGGAGCCCCGCCCTCCAACCCTCCCCCCCCCCCCCCCCCCGTAGTCGGCGCCTATGGGTACCGAGTTCCGAGTTGGTCGCCGGCCGAGCGCTCACTAGGAACAAAACCTTCCAACAATGCACGCGATGGCATCAAGTCCTTTCTGTTCATGCTGGCAATGCAAAGCGGACGCTTCTCTGCTATCGCAGCGTAGGTGTCCATGAAGTCGCCGCGGCTGAAGATGCCCTTCACGCTTGCTTCCGAAAGTTATTTTTGCAGCCCAATACAGCAGAGTGGTAGCCCGTCGACCTTGAGTCTGTCATCTGACATCGCAGAAGTCTCTTACAAAGCACGTTAGGATCGCACTAATTCGCATTTGAACCGCTACCTTTCCAAGATGCCGCTGGGAGAAGAAGGAATCAGCACATACCAGTGCGAGAAGAGCGGCGCGGCGTGCTGGTTCGAGTCTACTCTCCTCCTCGCTGATAAAACGGTCTATAGACGACAACAACGGAGCTCTAACTAGACGTGCGATGACAGGAGACGTAGTCGAGAACAATGAAATCATTCTGACAGCCTTGGGCGCACAGAAATATCCGACAGCAGAGTTTCATACCTCTCTCTGTGAAATTCTCTTATCGGATATTTCTGTGCGCCCAAGGCTGTCAGAATGATTACATAGTTTTCAACTACCTCTTTTGTCATCGCAGGTCTAGTTAGAGCTTCGTTGTCGGCCTCTATAAATTTTTGTAAGGCCCTAACCGTAAAGGCTTAATCACACCGGTGATTTGAGGAGGTCGCGTCACCATTTGCGACCGACGAGCAAAAAGCGGCTGAAGGCGACCAATGCTCACGCCGGCAAGCCCGGGCGAGTGCGACCTGCAAGTCGCAATCCCGAATATTATCGTTCTCAGCGAGAACGCTAGGGATCTACGCAGTTCCCGCGCGCTTCGCTGGTTCCGCGCGCTTCGCTGGTTCCGCGTTCAGGCAGCAGCCATGGATTTTGATTAGAGCGAAGAGGAAGACGGTCGTCATTGTGCTGATGTGCCGTGCGTGGTGTCAGCTGTGGCAACGCGGAAGCCTCCGATGGAAAAGCGACGCTAGTGGGTGCGCCCATGCCGCCGTTCGCGATAAGTGTCTGGCCACGCAAATCGCCTCCTGCCCGAACTCCGGGCACATGACGAGGAGTAATGTCGAGAGTGAGTTGTAGTTTCTAGTTCGCGTTGGGGTGTCGGTATCGGCGCATAATTTTTGTGCTTTCGTTTGCTGCTGTTTAACTTCCTGCGAATCCTACCGCGTACATTCGGCACGTTGCTGGAACTGCTGTGCCCGAGCATCACGAGGCAAGACACCAATTACATTCGTGCAGTCGGCCATGGTGGCGCGGACTTTGTATTTGGTGCGACGCAGGAGGATGCCGGATGAGAACACATGCTGACATAACCTTCGGCGTGCCGCTAATTGGTTTAGCAGCTTTTGCGATCATGGTCGCGCGACTGAAATAACGAGCAGCGAGCGACTGGCCCATAATAGTCGTATTTTTGAGAAAAGCGACTATTTGCGAATATTTGTGACTGGTCGCTTTGCGACCAACTTGGTCGTGCGACCACTGCCATTCGCCCGTGTGAATTACCCTTACGGGTGTTACCAGTGCGACAAGAAAACACCCTTAAGAGTGTAAACATTTTTAGAGTGTGCCGAACGGTTTTGAATAAGTTCGGGGTCTAGGAGTGGATTGGCCAGGGTAAGTGACTGCGTATACAAGCTGCAAATTCGAGTTTAAAACGGACAAATGTTAAGCACGCAAGCTCCCGTGTAGCGGGTGGATCTCAAAGTTTCGTTGCAGACAGCCCGATGGAATGCGCAATTCCCAGGCCAATATTTTATTCGATATAATAAGTCCACAATATATGCAGTGACAAATAAATGCCTCGATATAGAGCATTCCTCTATTACAGGAGCAATTTTGAGAGAGTATACGTAAATAAAGAATTGGTTTGTTTTCAGTTAAATATAACTTATATTTAGATACGCTAAGAGTCATTTGCAAGGATGAGCAGCAAATGAGCACGGGTTTAGGAAAGGTTCTTACGCGAACGGGATAAATCAATTCACCCACAAATTACTTCAGAATGTGGACGGCGGCATTCCAACTGATCCTATTATTTCCTCAATGCGTTGATGTTGCCCATTGACACCTAATAGCTGACTTATCATCTCTACACTTAAATTTCTTAACAACGTCGTGGAATAAAAAAAATCTCAGTGCCCTTCCACTTTGGGAAGGATGACCAGCGAAGCTGTGTATGTGGGCCCCTTAATGGCGAACTGCATCTCCGCCGCGGATTGGCCCGGTATTGCACCATCTTTTGGATCGGCGCACGTATCGAGAGTGCTTAACGCCTGCCACCAACCTTTTTAACTCCCATTCCCCCTTGTGCAGCGCGGTTGGTGTCCTCCCCGGAGAGACAGTTACTGCGCTGCACTTCATCCCAATTTTTCCTCTTTCCAAACAAGTCTCCATCTCTCCTGCTTCACCTCCGCTGCGGGTCGGCCCGGTATTGCACTGTCTTCGGGATCGGGCTACGTATGGGGAGTGCTTAACTCCTGCTTCATCTCAGCCGCGGGTCGGCCCGGTATTGCACTATCTTCGGGATCGGGCTGCGTATGGGGAGTGCTTAACGCCTGCTTCATCTGCGCCGTGGGTCGGCCCAGTATTGCCCTATCTTCGGGATCGGCGCACGTATGGGGAGTGCTTAACGCCTGCTTCACCTACGCCGCCGGTCAGCCCGGTATTGCCCCATCTTCAAGATCGGGCTACGTATGGGGAGTGCTTAACGCCTGCTTCATCTCAGCCGCGGGTCGGCCCGGTATTGCACCATCTTCGGGATCGGGCTACGTACGAGGAGTGCTTAATGCCGGCTTCACCTCCGCCGCGGGTCGGCGCGCTATTGCGTATTGCACTGTCTTCGGAATCAGCCCACGTATAAAAAGAAAGTGCTTGCTCTCCCGTAATTGAGAGTAGATGTAAGCATGAAATAGCCACCGGCAAAGCAGATTGGTTGGAGATGATGCGAGCCACAATCTTGATACTAGCCACCACATCACACCACACCACGCCCTACTGTGCACTGGTCCATATGGACGCAATAGTTTTCCTGTCACAGACAAGAACCCCATTGCAAGCATCGTTTCGGTCAAACGGCTATTCGCGGTGCGTCGGACGCTATCGGCTAGGACGTTACCGGCGCTGCCGGCGCACTGGGCGCGCTGCTGACCTCACGGGCAGCTGTCGTTGAAAAGAGCACAGGCAACTCTGTCTCAGCGCCAAAAGATGGCAATCAAGTGTATAGTGCTTTGTATCTGCCTTTTGAACCTCGCTATTGGAAATGACAAATGAAACTTCAGCGTACCAGAAGTTACAGCGTGAGCGATATTCTGAACGAACATTTGGAAGAATTCGGAATCAATATTTTTGTAACTTGTTTGGAAAGAAACTAGCATATGTAATGCAGTCTTGACTGATTGCCCCCGTTGTTCTCGTTTTGTTCTCGCAACTTGTCCGGATGTTTTCTTTTGAGTGCCAGGATAACGGCACTGGCTTTTGGCTCAACGTCATTTAAAGCTTGCCGACAACGGAAGCTAAAAGCAGTTCATGCTTAAAGTTATTCGTCTATACGCGCGGACGCGATCCGCCAGATCCGAGCCGTAGACAGCTTCGCTGTAAAAACCTTGCAAGCATTCCTCAAGAAAATCACTGTCGTGGGTGACCATTTGTCTACATTAAGTCACGTGGACTCCGAGGGCCTGCAGGGGAATGTTTAAGGCTCGTTATTATTTTAATTGTCACCAACGACTTGCCATGTGACATTCATCAAGATAAGTTTCTTTGCCGACGGCCGTACAATTTACCGTGAGGTCCGCGCAGCTTCCGAGCACCATCAATCTTCAGAAAAAATCTTCAACGCATTCAACACTGGTGCCGTATTTT
Source organism: Dermacentor variabilis (assembly GCF_050947875.1). Lineage (NCBI taxonomy): Eukaryota > Metazoa > Arthropoda > Arachnida > Ixodida > Ixodidae > Dermacentor > Dermacentor variabilis. Next base: position 276,958,451 of record NC_134568.1, on the reverse strand, counting down.
GTCGTGGTTCTTTTCCAAAGAGTAATTTATTATTTGTCTATTCGAGTGGACGGTCGCGGCAGCAGCGAATGCGTGACTCCACGCAAACCAACGAGGAATAGCTATATAAAATTTGAGATTGAAACGAATCTCTCGTTAGCTGGTTAACTTGCAAGCACGTATAGGATCTCTGACTTTAAATAGAGAGCGGCGTTTGCAAACGCTTCCGGTGGCACAAGTGATCCTTTTCAAACTTATCTCGCACCACCTCCTATTTATTGTGTCCCCAAAGTGCTTTGTTTCATTGTAACGACAAACGTTACGCTTCCACTTGATCCTCAGCTTTTCTATTTTCTTGGTGGATGTCTATGTAGGTTTTTCTTCGTTCGTTCATATATAAGTCCTTGATGTTTTTGCAGATAGGCTACATGGCTTGGCGGACATTACCAGCATGAAAATGTTAGTAATTTCGCTAGATGAAATGTGCCAATTAATTTATTGAAAATTAACTTTAGTGTACATGTTGTTATTGCGAAATTGAAGCTGAAGAGTATAGAAAACTCGTGTCTGCTTAGCATGAATTCTAAGACTTGCACCCCCTTTCGAGATATCCTTTACCAAAATCTTCTAAGTATGCCTCGGCGTTTCAGTTAAGAACGTCCTGAACTGTTAGAGGCACGCTCTTGGTAAACGGTTCACTGGAAACGCCGATGTATTTCCTAGGACATTTTAAGGCCGCATATTTCAAAAGTGGTGCTGGTCTTAGGATTTCTTCCAGTGAGATTACTTCACTACTCCTCATGCCTACAGACACTCACACAATCAATCTAACCTGTTCAGTCTCCGGAGCCACAAACATAATATTGATTTCGTCATTTTTTATTTTATTTTATTTTCTGCAGGATTTTAGTGAGAACTAAAGTACATCATCGTTGAGCTACTTTAATTTGTAGATTTCAGAACAATTTTGGAAGTTAGGGTTAACTCCACGGACGAGTATGACGTTGCTTAGTGCCGTCGAACTCCACCGAACACAAGGACGCTGCAGACGAGCTGCTAGCGGCGTAATTGCTGCAACTCAACAACGTTATGCTCTTTCCCGTAATCCAGACCGTCATGTGAATCCGGCTTTAGAGGACAGAGTTCGTAGCTGTTTAGTCGTCCGCTATTTTGTTTCTTTCTAGGATGAAGCGTTGCAGCCTAGATTCAAGTTCACTGGCGATGGGATGCGAAGCCCTCGAAAAAAGCGTGAGCATGGCTCTTTATGCGGCGCACCAATGTCATTCGAAGACAGCTGTTCGTCTCAACCCTGCGTAACGGTTCCTGGCGGTGAAAGCCCATCCCTCCGCCGCGTGCAAAGTGACCCCGCGCTGAACAGCCCCAAAGCAAAGGCAGCAGCCAAGCACAAGCTTGCGTATCTCGAGCCCAACAGCTTTGGCAAGTCCGTCGCTGAGGAAACCTGCGAACTGTGTCGTGCCTCGCAAGCTGCTGAGATTCGGCCAGTGCCGATGGAGGCGGAAACAAATTCCGCATTACGCTGTGAAAAACCACCCAGTAACGATGATGCGACTCCCAAGGAGGAGGTGCGCGCCACGCTGATTGCGGGAGAAAACCGCGAAACGCTCCCCGAGCTGGACGAGCCGAAGCGCCCTGTTTTTGCACCCGGTCAGACAAAACGTAAGCTGGCCTGCCAGAGGTTGCACAATTTACAAGAGCACCTTTTTTGCGAAATAATGCGGTCCCGACAAATGACGCCCTCAAATGACTGTCCGGACATCGCATTGGCCGCTATGACTCTCGTTGAAACAATGCTGAGAGCCATTAATTCACTATTGCAAAAACCAGTTTACAAAGCCAACGCCAGCTTAGACCCGCGCATCGAGATGCAACCCCTTTTCACTGTCGACAGCGACGCTGTGGATTTGTACACCAAGAAGGACAGCAAAGAACCGAAGTCGGGCGAAGAGACCGAGAACCAGGAGTGCTTGAAAGCGGACGGAGCGTGGTCTGGCAGCTTCGCTTTCGTCGCCACGAGGGAAATTGCGTACGACGATCAGGCAAACCTGGGCTCCATCTGGCTGTCAGAGAGCCAGCGGTGGAGGAAAGCTTTCTCTGAGGTGGCCAACTCACCGCTCAGCTCGCTGGTCGCCGTCAACGGGTTCTTCTACAGCGAGGAGAAAAACAACTTCCTCGCGGGGGCAAGGTGAGACGCCGTCGTTTAACTGCGAGCCCTTACACAAGAGCCAACGGCCCCGACGACTTATCAGTTTTAGAATAGTGTTTGCAACCAAACGCACGCGCATTACGTACGTAAAGAAATAGAATTGTACTCACTGCGCATGCTCCTAAAGTTATTGGGTTTCTGTGGTTTACGTGCGCTATAATAACGTACGTTATTTTGCGAGTTTAACGTTCGTAATGTTTACGAACGCTAAAAAATAGCATTGTCGAACATGGCGGCACGGCTCCCGCTTCAGCGTGAATGCTCGTGATGGCGACGCTCTCACTCGCGTTGCTCGCCAGTAACTATTAAAATTAGCTTTCGCTTTCTCTATATACTCACCTGAAAGGTTAATTATGACCCTATAGCGCGTCCATTTTCTGAGATTGTTCTACGATTCTGGCGCCTGTAGGCCTAACCCGACGCGTCCGCTTTCAGCACGATGGTCGCTAATGTATCGTCTAATGTATCGTTTGGCACGAGGCACCAGACGGCGCCCAGACGTCTTCTTTACGTCTTTAAGTAAGAGGCGATTGGAGGATTGGTGGAAGAAAAGTAGGGAAACGACAAAAAACGGAGACGTACAAAAGAAAGTTCGCAATATATAAGGGATCAGAAAATTTAGTTGTGAGAGTTCATAGTGTTTTTTTTTTCTTGTTTAACCTAGGTAGGATATCAGGCAGTATAATAGCAAGAGCTTGGTGGCGCAACCCACCGCCCCGTTCCAAAGGGGACGCTCATAATATCCATCCATCCATCCATCCATCCATCCATACGTTTGCGTTTTCGTACGGTAAACTAAAAGACTTGAAAGGATGCGCACCATAACGTCCCGCAAAGATGCTTACGTTTAACGTACGTAAGGCGACAAACGCTATTCTAAAACTGTCTGTTATGGTGATTTGAGAGCTGTAGTGCGGGAAAGCAGTTTTTAACATGGTTTATGGCTACCTTTTCAAAGTTACATTTTTATTAGGTCATAACACCTTAAAGCATTAGACAATTGCATTTCGCTCTAGACAAACATTCTTGTTGCCAAAAAATTAATAGTGCAGCTGAAGGCTTTTGACACTATACGATAGGTCGTATACAAAACAAAAATTCCAGGTTATAGCGCTCTAAGCTCTCTATTACCGTTATTACAATATCTGAGCAGGCTTCCAGGCAGTAATACATGCGGTCACTCTCATTTTCTCTTACAAATATGCATGGTTGCTTGAGCGCTGCCGGCGAGTCGAGCAGACGCAGAATGTCATGAGAGCTCTCTTTGCATGTGTGATTGACGTGCATTCAACCCAAGGGGTGGTCACAAAGTTAATCGTGAATAATGTATTAGCCTGTTGCTCCGGCAGTTATCTGGTTGGTCGGCCGGCTAGCCATGGTGATTACTGTTCACTGCTTCTTCCCACAGAACCAATGAACGTACATCCGTACATCTAGGCATCGCCAAGAACGGAAGAGAGGTGCTCCTGAAGAAGATAAAGTTTCGCTCAGAGGACTACGTGAGCGCCCTCGGCCGCGTCCGCAACTTCAGAAGACTCGATCTGTACCATGGAAATATCAATGAATCCCACGTACGTACAGGCAGGTGCACTCTTCCTATTATGTTATTCTTCAGGCGCACCTTCTGCGGCATATGATTTTTCTGTTGCCAGAAAGGCACAGACATTCAGTTAGACCTTGAATTGCAAACCACTTCTAATTACGATTAGCATCCGTAGCCTACTTCATCCAATCTGTCTGTCTGTTCTTGCATCTTTACGCCGTTCTTCAATGCAAAAAAGAAATGATTTAAAATTTATTCGGAACTGCGCGGATTCGGACCCGCGTCACACGGTTCCTCTAGCACAGAAGCCGGACGCTTTAGCTCTGCGCCATGAATGTCCGCGGGTAGCAAGGGAATAATTCTCAACGCTAGCACGCACTGGCGGGCCACCAGTGCAATTTCGTAGCTTTCAGTGATTTTCCTGTGTGCTTCTCTTCTGTGTGTCGCCGTCCCATTTGCGCTGCCGTTATAATGATGGCGCTCCTGCCAGGAACAATGTTTTGTAAGTTATAGTGAACATCAACCAACTCGCCTAGTTTTACACCTTACTGCAATCTCGCAGGCCGCGCAAAAGGACGGGGACTACTAAGTCAGAGGTACATCGCGCGCGCACCGCTAGTAGCGTAGCGTGTCCAGAGGGAATCCCGAGGGAGAAGCCCAGCTGCAACGCACGGCCAATGCATGACGTGTTTCGGCGATGGAAATATGGTGTGTCGCTACATTGCTTGAACGCTAATCTCATTAACATCGACAGTCATCGTGAGATGCATCCTGCCGGATTTCTTTCAGATATTTCTTATGTCCTTCAGTACTATTGGTTACCAGCTCAAGCGGCAAATATACGTGTCACATTATGATATCAAAAATAAATTAGGAAAGAATTGCGCAGAAACTATAGACGATGATTGTCAATGTGAGCGAATAGCTAAACGCGTCTAGGAAGCTATTCAATGTTTAAAGGAATGGTTAGCTTGGAGGCGTATAGTGATTGCAGTGATGATATTTAGGTAGCTTTTGTTGTTTGATTGTGCAATTGCGTAAAGACAGCGCCATTAACCAAACGATATGAAGCGGTAGTATAGGGAGCTGTACATGTAAGCTGCCTCGTCATATGTGTCATGTCCCCAGGGGTGCGAGCGCCGGTGTGGAAGGCGACTGCCATGCTCCTTTTCCGCCGCCAGAACCCTCCACAGTAGCATGGGACAGTGTTAGAAGAGGAGGGCTGTCCTTCCTGAACACTCCACCACAGCAACTAAACCTTCAGACGCCCCAAAGCTCTATTGCGGCAACAAGTGCGCCTCAAAGAACTGTAATAGGAGTCAACGCTGCCCCGAAACTCGGTTGCGCGAGAACACGCGCCCTCTGCACCGGCGCCATTTTATCTACGATGGAAGGCCGACCACCACCGATCACCACGGAAATGTGCGAGAGCGCCAAGGAAAGCTATTCGCTTTAAACGCATGGTGCCCGCTGTTGCAGAGGGGCTCTGGAATCGCAGCGGCCTTGATCTTGATCAGGTCGATCAGCGCAGAAGGCCGAGGCAGAGACGAGGCGATGTAACGAACAACATGCTTAATTACATTGCTAGATACAGTGTGATCAGTTCGACAAGCAGCTCGCAACCAATAGCGAATTGGCGAAGGCTCAGTGTCGCTGGCAATGGGCACTGTAGAACGGGAACGGTCACATGTCCGTGCTCGCGGCCTGGCGCGGCCGTCTTGATGTTGACGCGAGTCAGACGTTGCTTGAGTCGGAAGAAGAAAAGGCGCCGCACTGGTGCACACACACGCACAGACGCCTATGCGCGCGGGAGCGTTTACGCTCTATAGAACACTAGGCTTTAGTCTCGTTGCAACGCAGGTATGCGCTTCCAAAAAAAGTTCCCCGAAAATGGGTTTGCCCTCGACGCGGAAATACAAATGGGCACATACTAGGTCAATCTTATGCGCCCCATAACAAGCATTTTCCCCCTGCTGTTGGATAGATCATTATTATTGAAACCGAACTGAGTTGCATCTATCTGTTGGCCATCGATGTTCCGGCAAAGGCTAACAGAATTTCTACTACATAAAACAAACGCGCAACTCTGTCGCTTACGTAATAGCCCTAACATAGGGGTTTAAGGAAATAAAACCTAACTCCCCTATTACGATTTCTTTCCAAGGCTTTCTTTTTTTCTGTTGATGATGTTTATGTTGCTCGTGTTCGGATTGCGCGCGCAAGCGTCTATTGCACCGCTTTCAAACTTGACCCGTGGCCGGCTCTTTTCAGGTAACATGGAAGAGCTCTTCAGCGCTTGTCTACGTGCTGTGGCACCCGCAGGACAGAAACTTGGAACAGTACATGGCAATGCTTCGCGAGCACAAGTTCCCCCTGGTGAAGTGGGGCAGGACAGCCATGGGGCAACTGCTGGATGCCCTCGCCTTCCTCCATACTAGAAAGGAGCCCATCGTGCACGGTCGTCTCAAGGTGAGCGTCGCGAGTGCTGCGCTTATGCGCTGTTGCGCACTCCAGGGTAGCGTACCGTACTGCTGCCGAGAAGTAGCGGCGCCTGCCTATCGAAGCTCGACCGACATTACTTATTGGGTAGCATGGCGTTGTCGGCGGGCTGCAGGCATCCGGTAGATCATGGCGACCAAGCAGGGGCGAGACGATTTGCTAGTGCGAAACTTGCACTGTTTATTCAAAGGTAGTTGAAAGAAAATAAGAAAAGCATGAAGTATAAAGTCTCAAGTATGAAGTCTCTCAAAGTACATTTCGGAGCCCCTTAAATAGGCTCTCTACAAGTGTGGGCGGGATCTTGCTTCCGCCGATGACACGTGACAGGCACGGAGAGGGGGCCCCTCCTCCTGCAATACCGAGCACGGGAAGGAGAAGTCGATCCTCTTTTCGACGAATCCGGGGAGAAGGTCGGGTGAATGACCTCTCCGGCGCCGTGGGGTCCGGCAAAGAGTAGGTGCAGGGTATGAGGTAAGCACACACGATGCCACGACCATGAGAGGAGGGGAAGGGGATGAGGTCGCCTGTGGGCTCCGGCTCAGGGGGTAGGGTGAATGACCTGTCGCCACGTGGTGTCAGACGCCAACCGTGACAGCGCATACGCTAGTCCGCAGCTAACGGCTCTTAACGCCGCGTCTCGCGCCAACCTTGTCCGCCGCGCTGAATGTCCGTAACAGAAAACTCTCTTGGTCAGCTGCCATTCTCCTTGTCCCGCGCATTACGGACTTTTCTCCGCGTTACATTGTTACGATTGTTCCCGAAACAACGAGCTGCTCGTCATATACTTTCCGAACTCCTGCAGGATTGCCTACAACAGGTGCGCACCTTTTTATTCAGAGAACCGTTTTCTTTATACGTCGTTAGCTTTTAGCGAGGCTTATATCGCAGCACTTAATACCACCGGATTGTCTCTGTGGAGAGTAACCACAAACTAGCCGTCTTGTCCTAGTTGACATGCGCAGAAGAATGCCGGTGATGGTTAGATTTGACTTTCCGCGATGACTCAGTTTAAGGGTTGCGTGCGTTGCTACAGGGGTGGGAGAGGAAATTGACTCAGGCGGACAGCGTAGCTGTCTGGCTTTACCGTCAAAGTGACCAACTGGTGCAGACACTTGTATGTGCTATCTACTTACCCGGCAACCACAATTACCCGCCGTCGCCATGCCTCCAAAACCCAAGCCACCACTCGAGATGAAAATGGCCTGCAAAAATCCCTAAACGGCCTTTCATTTCGCACGTACCTCTCTTAGATCCGGTAGGTCAGGTTGAAGTCCCTTAGGTGATACGAGAAGTGCGGCGCTTTCCCTCACCGCATTGTAGCCTCGACGCCATCTCAGTGTGAACGAGCCCGTCATCATCACCACCACTCAGGACGGACACTTGAATGCTTATTCGCAGAGGTTTCATCACTGCAACCAGCGGCATAATAGTGGTTCGCTGTCTGTAATGTATAGCTGCTAAGTGTCGCGCAGGCTTCTCAGAATTATTTTTTTTCTTACCCGCCGTGGTTGCTCAGTGGCTATGGTGTTGGGCTGCTAAGCACAAGGTCGCGGGATCGAATCCTGGCCACGGCGGCCGCATTTCGATGGGGGCGAAATGCAAAAACACCCGTGTACTTAGATTTAGGTGCACGTTAAAGAACCTCAGGTGGTAGAAATTTCCGGAGACCTCCACTACGGCGTGCCTCATAATCAGAAAGTGGTTTTGGCAGGCAAAACCCCATAATTTAATTTTTTTTTCTTTGGGGGCTCCACTGAACATGTCGAATGGCCACATGCACGAATGTATTGAATGACTGCGTATCCAGACGAGAAACGGGCGTTAGTAAAATCGATCGACGATAGTATGACCGTTCCCGATAAGAACGAAGGGTTTAAACACTCTTTTCATTCGGTAAGTTACTGTCGAACTATTTGTTACGATCGTGACGAATTCGTGGTGGCGCTGCATTCCGAAGGCGCCGTAGCAGGTTACCATATAAATGAATGCTGCCATATTTTCGTAACACCATAGCGAGGATTATGTAACGTTGGAGCTAACTAAGCCTCCTTTTTTACTCCTGCACGCCATCATTGCGGGAAATAGCATGAAATCACGAGAATGTATTTTATTATTTTTATTTTTGGAAAGACAATAATAGCTAGGAGGCTTGATGGTATACCCTGGTATTCAACAGTAATTGGCCTCTCCTCTGGTTCCGGCCTCAGTTCTTGCGTCAGCTAGTAAAGACGTCATCGTTGTTTACACTAGCGGATGCTCTTAATGATGTATGATAAAGTTCTGAACATGAACTGTTCCATCAAGCGATGCCCAGTAGCGTTTAAAGAAATGCTGGACCGATGACGTAATACGCAACTGAAGCGCTAAGCCGAAGAAGACAAGGGGAAGGGAGGGCTACGTGTGCATCCCTTTCCTTGTCCTCGTCTCTCAAGGACTTCAGCTGCTTGTTTTTATTTATAGTCGCATATGGGAAACACTTTATTTGGTTACTGTGCCTCCCGCAATTTGGAGCGAGATAAATCAAGAAGCAGCTTGGCCATCACTTAAAGAAGCACGCGCATTTCAAGAATGGTAGGACCTTGTAAAGCTACCCACCGTAGTAGCCCGGTGGTTATGGCATACCGCTGCTGAGCTCGAGGTCGCAGGATGAATGCAGGCCGCGGCGGCTGAATTTTGAAAACACGCTCATGTACTTAGAACTAGGCGCACGTTAAAGAGCCCCAGGAGGTTAAAATTATTCCGGTGTCTCCTACTATACGGCGTTACATGGTGGTTTTGGCACCTAAAAGTCCATAATTTAATTTTTTAACAATGTAGAAAAAAAAATTTAGCATGGCATTTTTGTTATATACTTGCAGCAGAACCCTGTGTAAGAATTTGGTACTATCCATTCAAAAGCATTGAAATATATTCGAAAAAATGCTTATTTAATTTTACGAAGCCATGCTTTTTTTTGTTCTTCATAGTTGAACTTCTCGTGAAATTCAGCATTCTTGACATGTTTTCGATGTAAGTTTGACACTTACTCTCGCAATTTTTGCAGCCCTCAAATATTCTAGTTTCACCTAAAGGAACCTTGCTGCTCTCAGACCTAGCGCCCCCTGGAGTGTTGCCAAGCATTCCCCTCGGTGTCGTCAGTTCCAGTCTGTACGGGTCGCCGAGGAAAAGTATGTGAACAAGCTTTTCCTTTTTCATCTTTTCTGCTACTTCATATTTTGTTTATGCTGCTTGGCAGTGCTTTTGAGCAATGTGTCAAGCTACCGCAAGCAATGTTATGCCGACGGAATGAAGCTCGTATACGCATTCGTCCTCATTAGTCGTAAGAAGAGCTATCTGCTCAGGCTGCTACTTCATATTTTGTTTATGCTGCTTGGCAGTGCTTTTGAGCAATGTGTCGAGCTACCGCAAGCAATGTTATGCCGACGGAATGAAGCTCGTATACGCATTCATCCTCATTAGTCGTATGAAGAGCTATCTGCTCAGGCTCCTGCTTTTTTTTTTTTTTGCCATCAACTCTCAAGGCATCAAATTGCGAAGAGCGCCCTTTTATGGCGATCGCACAACATTCCTCGCCGACACAGCTACTTATTTGCGTTACCACTGCTTACATCGCTGTCTACGTGTTGGTTTATACCCTAAGACTGTTTTAAGAGCAGCGCCCTAAACATAGAACAAAAAAATTATTTTTCATGTGTGTAAAGCAAGCCAAAAAATACAGTGAAATCTCGTCGAAACAATTTTCACGCAAACCGGAAAATAAAATGTACCATCCGAAAATCGTATTATCCAGAGCAAGCTCCTAAATGTATGAAAATAAGCGTACTTGATGACAAAATAGCAAAGGTTCGTGTGGCGTCTAGTGATACTGCTCCGCAAAACACGTTATGCGGATCAGCATCCCTCGATGCCACACAAACCACAGCCAACGGATTTTATTCGACAGTGTTGAAATAGCTCGTCACTTCACGCTGAACTTTCCTCTTTTTAATGTGAGCAAAGAAGTTCTTCTGGAAGTTGAAAAAAAGAGTCCGCTGTTTCCTTACTCAACTGAGCAGCGGCGCGCCGCCAGTAGGTGTGGCCGCACTGTTCAGTTTCAACGCCGGCGCGCCGCGTGCGTTTTTCATGCACTGTGTCTGGGGCTTAAAACATTAGTTGGAATGTTGTTTAAGTTAGTCCACTGGAATATAAAGCTATCAGTTTTAGAAAAATCCGGCAGATGCCACGCCCTGTGGGAATCGATGTTATGTGAAGCACTGTGCGCGGAACCTACCAAGTTAGCGAAACGAACGCGAGAGCATCAAGACGTAGGCGGTTGTTTCATGACCTACATGACACGTATTTCATGACATTCATGACATGCGTGATAGGTAGGTAGGTAGATAGGTAGGTAGGTAGGTAGGTAGGTAGATAGATAGATAGATAGATAGATAGATAGATAGATAGATAGATAGATAGATAGATAGATAGATAGATAGATAGATAGATAGATAGATAGATAGATAGATAGATAGATAGATAGATAGATAGATAGATAGATAGATAGATAGATAGATAGATAGATAGATAGATAGATAGATAGATAGATAGATAGATAGATAGATAGATAGATAGATAGATAGATAGATAGATAGATAGATAGATAGATAGATAGATAGATAGATAGATAGATAGATAGATAGATAGATAGATAGATAGATAGATAGATAGATAGATAGATAGATAGATAGATAGATAGATAGATAGATACTGTCAAAGTCGCAAATGTTCGTTAAGACATGCTTCGCATCCATTACTAGTAAAAGCCCACTTGTGCAGTCGTGTTATCTAATTTCAGGTATAAAGTCGATCGAAATAACCATATGAAAATACATCGTTCCTATGGGACGATGACCGGGAAAATAAAAATCCGATGACGCATAAGCACTTATGAATGCGAACGCATTAATGTCTATTTGAATGGCGCTGAGTGACCCTTTGAGTTTTGCGATGCGAGAAATGTACCGTAACGGCACGTGCAACCCGAGCCAGCGAGCAGCCTGTGGTGCCAAAGCCGCATGCCATCGATGCGGCGATGCCCTCTCCCTTCACGCAACACTCGGCAGCAGGTGTTCCCTTTAGCCCGCTCTGCCAACGCCTCCTAGATATCACAAGACCTGTGCACTTCAGTCCATGACGTTATGCTGACACCTGAGAAAGCCAGCAAAAAATGGAGACGCAAACCCAGGTTGTGGTTCTCGTCTTTCTGTCGTGTTTGCGTCTCAATTTTTTCGCTGGCTTTCCCAAGTGCCAGCATGAACTAACTGGCCCAGCAAGCAGCACTTTAACGTTATGCTGCCTTGCCCGACTGGGGAGAGTTTCTTGTTTTTTTTTTTTTGCATTTGATCTCACCCCCCTCCCCCTTCCCCACTGCTCTCCGCGCATGCACCGCGTTGCTATAGCGACGGAGGCGCGAGGTCTGCTGCGAAAGGGAGGGGTGAGACAGTGTTTCGCGCGCCGTCTGCCTGACCTGACCTGGCACCCCGTCGATGCGTACTAATGATAATAATGATAATGATGATAATAATGATAATAATAAAGCAATAGAAATAAGCGCAGAAAAAAATCTTTACGGCACCAGGCCTCCTGGGTGAGAGCCAGGTATCCTAACCACTACACCATGCCGGAGACAAGCTCTACAGTTTCTTAGACCCCTCAAATAGGTTAACAGCGCCTTATAATACAACGCGGCGCATGCGCAGAGAGCAGTGAGGGTGAGATCAACTGCAGAAAGCCTCTCCCTGCCCGTCTACCATAGAATATGATGGGGATACTTCTGAGTAAGCCGTGGTGACTTCGACGTCACCACTTTCATCGTGCCGGGCTTGACAGTGGAAATTTCGGTCCAAGTAGCATGACGTCATCAATCAGAGTGCACATGCCTGTTGCCAGGAGGCGTTGGCTCTGCTCCGTCGAGGAGCGCTCGTGCCGAGAGCAAGGGTAACGTGGCGCGGCGGCGATGCCCTCTCCCCTCACGCAACACCTGGCGTGCTAGCGCGGCAGCAGGCGTACCCTTTCGCCCGCTCTGCTCAGTCTATGTAAATGGGAGCGAATGGGAACTCCGTCGAGGGGCTTGTGACGTGGCGTCGCAGCCAATGGCAATGCGAGTTTAAGTGCCGTTTTGCTGCTAAATACGACGGACGCCGACTTTCTCGCTTAATGGGCCGTTTGACGATTTCGCATAAAAAATCGCATTATTTCGAAAAACGTATTATGCAGAATCGCGTCAACCAAATTCTACTCATTAGAGGAAAAGAGGCATGCGGTCAACAAAACAAAACCAGTATTAGTTGGCCGAGCCACAGTCGTATGTTTACGGGGGTCCACGCTGCATTGATCCGTGTCACTTATGTTAGCCTGTACGAGCGTACAATGGTGCTTTCAAACCACGTGAAACGATTGCGCAAGGAACTTGAAAAATTATGCAGATCCAACGCACATCTTGAAATCTATGTAAAACGAATCTTTTATGAAGCCGTTAATCAAATGCTGCAAATTTGTCCAGTTCGTTACTTCGTCTTTGGAGTGAAGGAAACTGAGGCGCACGCATGGGCTCCCGCAAACCCGTGCTATGCAATGAGATACACGCGACGATCATCTCAAACAGCTAGTTGGCGTTGAGGGGTGTACGTGCGATTGTTGCCTAATGGTTACAGCATCGGGAGGTTGTGCTAGGGGCCAGAGATTCCATCCCACTGTCGGGCACGCAATTCAATCTTTGTTTTTTAATTGTGGGCTATTCGGCAACACAGCAGCATCCAGCAGCCACGGTCAGGAAAGTCCAGAAGGGTTCGCAAGGAAAGCTTCGCTAATAAAAAGAAAAAGAAAAGAAAAACAATGCTTAGTGGCCGTCCCGCCGACACTGGCTATATTGACAGACGCCCCTGGGAAGTACTATACGCTGATAGATGTATAATTACGCAAAGAAGTGACTATTGGGATTTCGCAGGGCGTTCCGGTGCATGCATCTAAATCTCGTGTTAAACTACTTCAGCTATAATTTATAACTCGAGCAGCAGAAACAAGCCATTCATTGCTTCACGTTTGGTTCGCATGGAAAGAACATGCTTAACACGTGACTCAGAAGACTCATTACAAACCCTAATCGAGACAAATTATCGTGCATGCTGCGCTCGTGCTTTGTACGAGTAGCACAAAACATTAATTTCATATATTGCTTCAGTTACAGACCTCAGCTGGCGTCCAAGAGAACTCATTATAGCCATGACAAAGGAGCTTGCAGCTCAGATCTTCTCGACAGCTTCGGATATGCAAGTACGAGCTTTTCTTTTATTTTTGGTTTGCTCAGTGTTGGTAACCTGTGTCGTTATAACGGCAGATTCTCGGAGTATGTTACTTTAACTTAGGTTCGAACAATTAACTATATATAATGTAAATAAAAATTTGACTTCGGCCTATATTAAGCCAGGAAGCTGGAAAGGAAGTTCACTCGGTTTCTCGGAGAGGCAAAAAATTGTAGATAAAAAAAAAGATTATTCTGGGTCCGAGAGTTGAACCCCGGACAGCCACCTAATGAAGGCGTTCGCTCTACCAAATGGACACAACCATATACACCCGTGATCAGAACTATCACGGACCACAGTGCCGCCGAAAATACAGAATTTCTTCGTAATTAACTCGCATAAACAGAAGATGACGAATGTACTAGAAAATTCGCAATGCCAAGTTTGGACTGCACTCTTTAATTTCAAGTTGCATTCTCAGTTAGAGGAGAAATTGAGTTTTATCGCGCGATCGCTGGTCCGTGTACTTTTGCTCACAGGTGTGCCTTAGCCAGAAGAGTGCGAATGGCAGCGTGGGGCTGAGCGATGTGACAACTTGAAGTGTAAGAAGCTGTAAGAAAAATATCAGCCCAATAATGTGGTTTTCGTTTAATATAAATTTGGCGTTGCACCGTATGTTTGAATAGAAATGATAGCGCCTGGTTTAGCGTATTTTTCACTGTTACTTTATCGTTGCTAGTTGTCTATTGTAATATCTCTAAGATATATACTGATGTATGTAGAAAATCCCTTGCTGCTAGTGCATGCTTTAAATTCTGCAAACCAGGCGAAAGGCATACTTAAAGCAGCACTGTCGACATACCCATTTTCATAATTGTATAGCTAGCCTTTATATTATGCCACCTCGCAATAATCGTGGTACAGAGAAGTTCACCTAACAGGGGCTCACACGGCGTTCTTTATGAGTTAGATGTCGCCGTACTCCCCGTTATGACAAGTACAGAGAGCGAGCATGCCCACTGGAAACAGCTTCATTTCAGCAGTTAGATGTTTACCGGTTGCCATTCGTTGGTTGCCGTCGCCAAAGAAACGCGTCCACACATGAACAGGTGGGAGTTATTTTTTTCGAAACATCCGCAAGTGAATAAGCTGTGCGTGATAAGTTACTGCTTGCTAAGTAATAATATTTTAAATAATAAAGATATATTTACACTAGCACAATGGTTTTTTTATCGATGTGCCTGCGCGTGGGAGAATGCGCTGAGCACGCGGTAAGCAGACATACGCGGACGCCGAACCAGCTGTTCCGCAGGTCCTTATTGAGTGAATGTTCATTATACAACTCTGAATAAATAACTAATTTTGTTGTGACATAGTATAGTGACTGAATTCCGGAAGATAAAAATCTTTCATCAGTATCATTGATCAAAGATAAGCGAAGCTGTTAGGATATCTAAAAGTGGTAAAGTCCGTCAAACATTGGTGAAGTTTCCTTCCCAGTGATGTGCAAACTCTACCTAATAGCTTGTAACCTCGGTGCTCGTACACGTCACACTTTTTCCAATGAAAAGGATCACACCACCGCGACGCACCTCGCCCTATATGGGGACGGTTTCGTTCCCGCGACATTCGTTGCTCATGTATTTCGCCGTCGCCACCACCGCCGAGTGCACCCAGCTCTAATTGAACGAATTAATGAAATATCGCCGATGTCGTACCATACTTTCTTTTACCAAAGCCTAGCCATGTCATGCAGTCACAAGTCATTTCAGCTCAGCCTGCTCCTTATAGAATTTGTCGAGGGGTCAAATACATCAACGATAACTGCAGTGCCATTGCCAAAGATGCTGCAAACTGATTCTTGAGCGCTACGTACTGTCAAGACATGTAAAATATGTACTTTTTCATAAAAGAATATATTCGTATGTCCCAAAAAATTGTGCTAGAAATAACTGATATCAGTACTTCCACCTTTTTTGTCTATTTAAAAGAAAATATCACAAGAGATTTGGAATATATTAATTCAAAACCAGCAAAGGTGTGCATGCTACTCACAGGAAAAATGTGAAGCCATAAAATGAACAGGTTGAGGACAAATACTTCAATTAAATTTTCTAATGCAAGAACCTCCTTTACATTTTTCTACCTATGCAACGGCCAGGGAAAAATCTCAATGGCGCTGTCCTTCGTTCCAATGTATTGCGCAGGAGCAGCTGTCCCGGGTCGCGTATTGTGAGTAATTGCACCAAAATTAGTCTCAACAGAGAGCATATATAAAAAGCATGAGTTCTGCAAAATATACATTAGAAATGCGAACATACAGCTTGATAAAGGGCAACAAAGTGTAACTAGAAACAAAGTTCATTGCATGCATACACAAAAGCTCGCAACGAGATATCTATATATACGCATCAGTGTCCGATAAATCTACGTATCTAAACAAAAGCCACTGTATATAATGCATCAAACAAGGGAAATAAGCATGTTGCACAATCACAGATCACAGAATCCTGAGCCCCCCCCCCCCCTTCCTCTATTCTCCTCGATGCATTGCGCACGACCGCGACGAAAGGCGGCGCACTTCTTCCCCGCTTTTCTCCCTTGCGCACACAAGACTGATTCACCATCGACGGCTCACCTGTCTCACCTCTCCCCTACGCTTTCGCTCGCACGTACAGCTTGCGGCGCGTGGTGATGACGTTATCGCCCTTGAAGTTTTATCAATAAGTGCCAAAAGATGCACCGACCAAAACAACTGAAGATTTAATGATGTTTCGGCTCCCCATGCGGGAGCCTTGTCCACAATGAAACCGATAACAGATATACAACGTATTTAAGTACGTTTCAGTACGTGACGCAAGCAGCGAGTGTACACCGTCGGAAGTGTCCCGTCATGCCTATTCAGCGTGTGCGTCGGGGTCCGTATGCGCAAGCATTCTCGATGCAGGCGTGACGTGAGCTTCTTTGCCTTGGCCAGGACACGTGCACTTGCCCAGTAAATATTGTGGCCTGTATATTCCATATGTTCAGCAAGGGCAGTCGAGGCCACGTGCCGTTTCTTGACGTCATACCCATGCTGTTTCACATGTTTCTTGAAGTCACCTATCTGGCCGATATTCTGGTAATCACAGTTCTCGCACGTTATGGCGTAGGCTACACCGAGGGAATTTCCCCGTGTAAATATATTTTTTACGTTTACTAAAACTTTTCTTAGTTTGCGGGTTGGTACATGTGCAATTTTGACGTAATACCTGCGCATGATACTAGCGATGGTCTCATTTGTGCCAAGGACATATGGAATGGCAGTTCATTTCTTCGGAGACTACGTAGAACGCTGTCTTTCTGGGAGTGACACTCCTTTCCTTACCGTGGACGAAAGGGACGGAGGGTAGACACAGGTTCTTAAGTCTTGACAGATGCTCCCAATATCACGCGTGCAGCTCTCCTGTCTTGTACAAACGGTTTTTGCTCGCTGGAACAGAGTAGCAGAAACAGACATTCTGTGTGAAAGCGGATGTACCGACTTGAAATTCAGGTTCCGGCCTGTGTGTGTGGGCTTCCTGTAGACGTTGAAAGAAAGGCCAGAGTCACCGCGCTTGATAATAACATCAAGAAATGGTAGACAACCGTTGTTGCGTACTCCATGGTAGCGTACCGTACTGCTGCCGAGAAGTAGCGGCGCCTGCCTATCGAAGCTCGACCGACATTACTTATTGGGTAGCATGGCGTTGTCGGCGGGCTGCAGGCATCCGGTAGATCATGGCGACCAAGCAGGGGCGAGACGATTTGCTAGTGCGAAACTTGCACGGTTTATTCAAAGGTAGTTGAAAGAAAATAAGAAAAGCATGAAGTATGAAGTCTCAAGTATGAAGTCTCAAAGTACATTTCGGAGCCCCTTAAATAGGCTCTCTACAAGTGTGGGCGGGATCTTGCTTCCGCCGATGACACGTGACAGGCACGGAGAGAGGGCCCCTCCTCCTGCAATACCGAGCACGGGAGGGAGAAGTCGATCCTCTTTTCGACGAATCCGGGGAGAAGGTCGGGTGAATGACCTCTCCGGCGCCGTGGGGTCCAGCAAAGAGTAGGTGCAGGGTATGAGGTAAGCACACACGATGCCACGACCATGAGAGAAGGTGAAGGGGATGAGGTCGCCCGTGGGCTCCGGCTCAGGGGGTAGGGAGAATGACCTGTCGCCACGCCGTGTCAGACGCCAACCCTAACACCGTATACTTCTTGCTCCACAGTAAACTGAATCGCCTGTTCCACACTGTTAAGACAAGAAGTAAAGCCAGCGAGAGTATCCTTGTGAATTATGCAGAAGCAATTGATCATCTACATATCCCAAGAAAACCTTTGGAGTAGGGGTAAAAGAAGCAAACGCCCGACGTCCTCCATGACCAGATTCGCAGCAGAAACTGATATAGATGCACCCATAGCCGTAGCATGCGTTTGCAGGTAAAAATTATGTTGTAAGAGGAAGTATATATTCGACAAAAAGAACTTAAAGAGACGGGGCAGGTCTGAAACATCAATCGGAGACCTATCGGGCAGCGACCCGCCAGCTTCGAGGGCAGCGGTGCAAACCTTTACAACCAGTTCTACTGGAAGGCTTGTGAATAGTGACTTAACTTGAAATGAGACCATGACGTCATCATGAGCAGGAACAACATGCCGTACCTGTTCAATAAAGTCGCCTAAATTGCGTACTTGAGTGCCGCTTTTTCCAATGAGTGGCGGCATGATCCGGTGTCAGAAACCGGAAAGCTAGTGCAGAGGTGAGCGAGTGTATTTGACAATGGGCCGCATAAGAACGCCTTGCTTGTGTATCTTTGGTAGGCCATGAAGTGCAGGAGCTTATCCGTTGTAACAAAGTAGCCGGTAATAGAGTGACTTATGCTGGGATGGGGCCAAATGGAAGTCGTGAGCTAAAAGCTTCTGGAAGTCCCTTTGCAGTTTTACTGTTGGATCACGCGTCAGGTTACTATAGGTATTGGCGTCACTAACCAGTGCCACCATTTCTTTTTATGTAATCACCACTATCAGGCAAAACAGCTGCGTTTCCTTTGTCAGCCGGAAGAATGACGATGTCAGGATTGCTTCGAAGCCGGTCGATAGCCTCATGTTCCTCTAGCGACAGCGCGGAGTTTGAAGAAGGGTATGGAGCCTTGAAGGCACGTTACAACACGCGTGCGAGCTGCGTCGCGTCTACTGTAGTCGACTTGGCTTAGAGCCTTTTCAACAGCACAAATCAGCTACTTCGTATCTCGTGTGGGCCCTGTGCTGAAGGTTAGACCAAGGCTCAGAACAGAGTTCCGCTTTGTCAGGTTTATGGGAAGAAAGATTGTGTACAGCCTCTCTTGGTAAATTTCCCGACGGGCCGTTTGAGGATGGTCGCAGCCTTTCCAGCTTGGCATGGTGCATGACGTCATTATTTCGTGTTCTCACGCTTGCTTGAAAGTTAGCTTGTAGCGGAATTGAAGCAAATTCGGCAGGCACAGGAACTCTGGTCGGTGACGGGCATAGAAGGTATCATTTTCCAGCATAGGGACCTTAACCTTGCACTCCGATATTCTTACTTATGTTAGTAGTCGTTCAGCCCTTGAAATCATGCAGCCTTTTCGCGTTTATTCAACACGTATTTTTCCGGCCAAACGGGCTGCCGTAACACTTTCGATTTCAGCTCTTGGAGTTTACACAGAACATGACGGTGACGGCCACGGCAGGAATGCGCCTGAAGTGTCTATATAATTGCTATCGCAGTAATATAATAAGAGTATTAGGGTCCCGTGGCACATTACTTTCCGAAAAAGAAGTAAGAAAATCGAACTTTCGCCATGCAACAATTCGCGCTCCGCAACAATGTCTTTCTTTCTTCTGTGGGGCGGGGGCACCGAAATGAAAAAAAAAAACCCGAAGGAAAGTATGTTGACCACAATCGAATGCCTACTTTGGGCACCTAATGTGGTTACCCAAGGAATATTGAAGAAAACGTGAGACGCTTGGTCCACAGAGAGCCATACGCATATACTGCTCGGTACCCTACACCGGCGAGATAAAAGACGTTCCGGAGAGGTTGCAATAACATCAAAGTGAAGCTGATGTTCTCAAGCGGATGCTTTGCAATCCATAGAGTCCCCACAGTGATGGCGGTGAGCGACCATTGTTTATTTTTCTCGTCTGCTAGCCAGAAAGTGTCCAAAACTCTGGCAGGCCAAAGTCCAATCGGCCCGAGAAAAACGAACGCGCACCAAAGTGCGCCGCACGATGGTCGGGGCAACAAGAGAAAAAACGCATGCGTTCTAGCTGGCTCTGGTAGCCTGCTGGTAGCGAGAGCAAGAAAATTGAAGAAGCTTAATGTGTCCTCGCGGATAAAATTGTCAAAGTAGAAAAATAAATAAGAAAGTAGTTACCTTGGCTGGCTTTACAGCCTTGACATCGATGCTTTGGCGCAGATGAAAAACGTGTTGATATTCTTTTCTGCTACATGACGGCGCAAATGAACCGTCACAACGCTTCGTCTCATAGGACTTCGCTGCGTGCTTTGCCCACTTGTATGATAGTGTGTTGATTGGGCTTGTCTCGTTGTGTGGCCCCATGTGCGATTTTAGAAAATTCAGTGCCCTTCTGGTATCAAATGTTTATGAGAATGTTATACCCATAAAGTTTCGCAATTGAAATCCAAGCGCTCCTCAGATTCAGACCGCTCGCCATCAAAACGCCCATGAAACTTTGTGCTTGGATGGCGCTTCTTGCGTTATGGGACTCCAGGTGCATGGGAGTTGCCGCGAAATCCAGCCCGAGTTCGCAATGTTCGTGCCAAAATGTTTTTTCGAGCGTAAAAAAGATATTCTGGACAAAATCCAGAATGATTTCCGGCGCCAGGGTTGTTTTGGTCGGCGGTGCAAGACAGCAAGAAAAAATTTCGGGGGGTGGGGGCTGAAGCCCCGTAAGACCCTCCCCCCCCCCCTTGGTACGCCCCTGACATACATCAAACATTTTTCTCAGTGTTCTTGGGTTAGATGTATTTCTGAGTTACACGTACAGGACACTGAAAACGTCAGTCGTCCCACACGCGGTTTGTTGTGAACCAGTAAAGGCTTAAAAACGAAAGATGAAGTGCTGATGATGCCATCTTGTAAGCTTCCGCACTAGCTGCCTGTGACGTCTTGGTTTTTGGACAGCATCTGCTCTGGACTAATTAACATCTTGTGCATTCAAAAAGATCATAGTGGATTTTAGAGGAAAAAAAGGCTCAACTTAGTTTTGAGACCCTTCTCCCTACAGAAATGGGCGAAATGCGTGAAAGTATCTAGACTCCCGTGACGTAACACAAACGTACCGGAGCTGCGACTTCCGCAAGAAAACCAAAAAAGCAAGCTTTGGAATTTATTTTCTTAGCTTTTAATCAAGCCTTTTCCGACAAGGTAATTAATTCTAAACTGATTTAGTGTTCCTTTTTTTTGTCCCTTTAATGCAATGTGCTGCTTGAAAGGTCTGCAGTCGCTTAAAGTTTTACGCATAGTCGATGGACTGCTGACAGCATTAGAGTGCTCGCGGATTCTCTCGTGTTTAAGATACGCCGCAAGGACTTTGGTATCTTTCAAAGACTGTTATAGAAACAAGGTATGTTTATATCGAGCACAGCTTCTCATTAAATAATTACATTGCGTAGTCAGTTCAAACTTGCCTAAATTGCAAGCGTAGGTCAAGCACACCAACACCAGCAGCCACATAGCAGAAGTCAGTGGCCAATAATCTCACATGAACGGGAGCTTCAGACCATATCCTGAAAAAAAAAAAACTCGCCAAGGGCTTTTGTAAAAGCACTTTTCGGATCCAGAATGTATCCCTCGAAGAAACAACTCTACGTAGCCAGAGACATCGCTTACTGCGGCCCCGCAGGGGCGTGTAACGCTCTTACGGCATGTATTGTCTTACCTGAGGAAGACAGTAGATCCCAAATCCACGTATATATTTCAAATGTCAAAGATTTGCCCACGGCTGGCAAAGCTGCCGAGGCCGGATCACTTGTGCAAAATGGGGTGAACAAGAACACGCTCCCGAAAACTGCACTGGCACGCTCCACTGTGCGAACTGCGACGGTGGTCAGGCCACATATTGCCGATGATGTCCTACGCAGAAAAAAAGAAAGATACAGTTGCACTGAAAGTTAGAGAAAATCTCGTTTCAAGAAGCGTGGAAATGTGTTTCATTCGTTCATATCGCACGGTATGCTATAATGCGGCGCGTAAGGGGGCAACGCCGCAGCAGACTCCCGCATCTGCCCTTCAGACAAAGAGAATGGCCGCGGCATGTGCCACGAGCCCCTTGGCGACAGCAGCCAGCGCTGCTTCGCCGTCCCTGAAGGACCTCCGGGTTGTTGGGCCCCAAAGTCTTGTCTGTCGAGGCGACGCCCTCACGGCAAACACTGCACCCAAGAGCGAGCGTCCAGAGCCTTGCAAGAGGCAGTGGACATTATTCCTAGTCCGATGGCGCCGCCAGAGCCTCAGGACCGCGGTGAGCCTCAGGACCGCGGCAGGAAAGACAAAACCCACGTTACGGGACCCGGTAAGGGCCCTGTATGCTAAGCCACGGCAACCAAAACACTATCAAGGCAGAAAGCTGGGCTAGTTGGCGTGTCATCATTAATCAAGACTAGCGCAAATAACAGGGACACAGACAGAGAAGACGACAGGCGCTCGTCCTGTCGTCTTCTCTGTCTGTGTCCCTGTTATTTGCGCTAGTCTTTTGAGTAACCCAAACACGCAGCATAATTACCTTTCCTAATATGGATACACAAATATTTCAGTAGAACGTCAGGGTACCTATCCACAACCTTGATGACGGTAAATTACTTCTTCGCAAATTTACTCCAAAGGTGCTGTGTGTTCAAGAGACATAGCTGGAATCATCACAAACTTCCTCAGAAATTATGCAATTTTCCACAAAGACCGCGACCACACTATCGCCTCGTCTGGCGGTGTGGCTATTATAGTTGACAAGGGTGTAGCCTGTCAGCAGTTTAAATTCGAACGCCCCTGGAGGCAGTTGCCGTCCGAGCGGTGCTTTTCAGTAAGGTAATCACCATCTGTTCTATACACATCCCTCCTAGTTATCAACCTTATAAAACTGAATTTTAGAAATTCAACAATGAACTTCCTGAGACATATATAATCGTTGGTTATGTAAACGCTCATAGCCTCCTATGGGGCGGCTCTCGTTGCGATGCGCTAGGGCGCCTAATAAAAATGTTTTTCTTCAGGTGCATATTTCTTCAATAAGAATGAACCAACGTACTACTGTGTTACACACAAACATACTCCTCTATAGACTGAAGCATAGTGTCGAGTGCACTTATGCAACACCTCGAGTGTAAAGTTATTAGGAATCCCTATGGAAGTAACCACTTCCCGATAGTTCTGAATCAAACAAAACCGGATGTTTACTGTGCGCATTTTCCAAGATGGAAAGTCGACTCAGCCAACTGGGAACTATAACAAGCCCACATTGCAACCCTCGTGAAGTATATCGAGGGATTACATACCTAAGCCGAGAAGACAATGCGGATTTTAGTATAGACGATGCTGCGATATCTTTAACAAGTTTCATTATTGACTCTTCTACAAAATGTATTAAGCAAACTGACGGACTAGATAACCAATGTCGCATCCCCTGGTAGAACGACGAATGTCAGAGCGCACGCAAAAATCAAAACAGAGCTTGGGGATTGCTTAGTAATTATCCAACATCCGAAAATCTCATCAGTTTTAAACAAATTAAGTCACGAGGCCGAAGAACACGTCACCGTACAAGAAGAGACAGTTGCGTAAAGTATACATACATCTAATATAAATTCTTAGGTGGATAAAAAAAAGTGTGGAACAGGGTAAATAAATTAAAGGCTGGCAGTCACGCCCTCTGCCCATGGTAAATACACAAGATGACAGCCTGGAAGATAAAGCAGATTTTCTTGGCGAACACTTTGAACAAATCTCAAGCACATCGAACTACACGGAAACTCCCCTGAGGTTCAAAGAACGTGCAGAGCGACAGCACCTCGAACGCAAATGTCCGCGAAATGAGGCATACAATCGTCTGTTTAGTATAGCTGGACTTCAGGCATTTGTCAATTGTGGCAACAGCTCGGCACCAGGTGTCGACCGTATCATGTATGAAATGATTAGTCTCCTACACTATGAAACACAAAAAAACATTCCTCTCGTTTTTTAATGCCATATGGGCTGCTGAGTATGAATGCTACAAAGCAGCAGCACCGTGCAATAGATATGTTAAAATATTTTTTTACGTCTAGAAATGAAGAAAAATTTCTTCGAATGCAACCACCGGAATAATGCGGAAACTTCCAATGGGCATCTTAAACACGTCTGAACCAGAAATTTCTATCTTGTGTTAAGAACGGCCCGCTGATGTGCAAGTTTTGCTAGCCTATTGCGACAGCGGGCGTCAACGTTTCTTGGAACCCCACCGCAAACCTCTGGCCACGGCGTCACTAAGTCGACTGCGTGTGGAGAACAACACGCGCGTCCTCGACTCTCCGTCGCTGGAGCCAAGATGAGTGCGACGAAGCAGGCTTTGTGCCTGAACCCGCCACCGCCAACCTGGTCTGCTGTGAACGAGGGAGTCCCCGAGGGAACGTAGTTCGAGGCCCCTTCCCACGCGCCGCTCAAGACGCAAGACACTGGGCAACCGGCGGTCGCGCTGCGGGGCTCAACTCGGGGAATAAAATGCGCCTTTATTGACGTAAGCACCGAGTTCTGCGAAGATCATCTGACCTCGGTTGGGGACCGTGAACCTGTGCGGAAATATGTGTGTGTACGCCCTCCCGCCTACGGTGCCTCGTCGAACGTTTCCCTCACCTTGGGATCGAGGGAGGACCGAGTATTTATAAACCGCTGTTGTGCGGCTGCTCAGTGCACCCTCTCTCGCAGTCATGCTAGACTGATGAACTGCAACTTCCTTGTGTAGATACTGTAAATAAACCCATATTCCTCGTTCTCGATGAGAAGCAGTCCTTCCCTTCAACAACGTCCTCAGCGTGGATAAGTTGGACGACGGCATGGGCCAGCTACCATCTAATTCATGCCCCACTCCAAACTTGACAACTGACTACGAGCGATGGGATTGAGCCCCAATCCTTACACTTGCTACAAGTTGCATTTCTCGCGTTGACGCTGCTTTCAGACATATTGCCGATCCTACCAGCAACTACAGTGTCCACGACCCTCAAGCAGTGATTCCGACGTTCCGAGGCCGCTGTTTATTCTCGTTGCGCCATATTGCACTTGTGGAGAAGTTTCGGAATCCCACGTTGCGCTGACTTGTGCTGACACGCATGCGAAGACGCGTGGAGAGCAGGGCTGCTTTTGCTGGTATTGTGTTGCTTCATTGCTCCCCTGCTTGACATGATTCTATGCTTAAGACAGGCAAAAAAATTAAACAACAAAACATAAAATCTCAAACGAAGCTGGACTGACTTAAAAAAGACATCGTTCATCCTATTTGAATGGAGCGCCGTCGTGTCACTGCACACCTCTAGCGCTAACCCTTCCGTTTTTTTTTTGTTTGTGTGAAGCAACTGATACCAGCTCTGCCTCCCGCTTCTTGAATAGGCTGACATTTTGTGGTTGGAAGGGCAAGCTTGGTATGGCTAGCTGCATCGTGCTTCCATTACCTTGTCTTTTAACAAAAGTGGCCAGTTGCTGAGAGCAGTATGCGAAAAACATATGACTAGCTTATCCGTGAGCATTGCCACAAGGTTGCGGAAGTGAGAGGCTTCGTTATCTATTTCGCAGAATTCCACAGTTTCGCACAACTTATTTCATTGTGCGCACGTGTTGCATGTTGCAACAGCAAAAAATACATAAATCTGTATGTCCAACTGAGATCGCAAATATCTGAACTATGGAGCTTCTACGGACGTTGCTTCAACGAGCAAGAACCCGAGTCTGGCTAAAACCGGCGTTAGACTGCAGCAACAAACAAAACCATTTCTTTTTTCCTGCATGCCGATTACCCGCCGAGCAGCAGGCAGAGGGGCAGCTAGACAAATCGCATCGCGCAAAAAAAAAAAAAGGAAGCGCTCTCCAGCGCTTGCCTAGTGCAGGGGCGCAGAAGTATAGCAGTCGAAGTGGCGCACGCGCCGCCTTTACGACTCCGTACGCAGGCGCCGCCGCGTTTGCAAATCTTGCCGCCAGTGAGCGCCACCCGCGCCGCCGGCCACGCGCTCGCGTGTTCCCTCTAAGAGTTGACCATACTGTACATCATCAACAGCAGTTCTCAGAAGTGCGCAGAATTATGTCTGATTCTTCTCTTTTTTTTTTCCTTTGAGCGGTACTGCCGCATTGATTGTTTACGGAATGTTCATATATTATTTCGGTTTCAGTGCAGTTAATGGGGCTGAAATTGGAAGGAAAAATGAAAAGAGCAGGTTGAAACAACCGCGGAGGAAGGAGAATACGTGTGGCGTACATTTCTTATAGGCGTTAAAGCTCCACTGCACGATCTTAAATAAAAATATTTCCTCTTACGCTAAGAGGAAAGATCTTACGCTATAGGAGGACCAAATTCCGGTACTTTCCATGCTAGTCGCGAGATGCAGCCATGATACAGAATTTCACTACTGGCCAGCTTATACGCTCAACTGTCGCTTGCTTACTCAGTTATAGCAGCTTATTAGCATCTCTGGAAGCTTTGATAATTTTGGACAACCTGACAACAACTAGTGTTTCAGCTCTTTTAGCTAAAAGATCAGCAGCCCCTTTAGTTTGGTTGTCCGCGCACTCATTGGCCGGGAATCGAACTTGAACCGGGTCAATTACCAGTCTTCCGACACGGCCGTCTGAAATGCAGGGTCCAATGCAACTCCTCTCACAAACGCTCACCCAAGTCCCGTGTACGCGGTTCGCGGGTGGTCGTAAACGTAAGACGTAGATGTGCTTCCCTCTGTCTTGTCACGCCACGTGGGACAAAACTGTAGCTGCGCCAGTAATCGTGACAGGACAAGCATGCAGTCAGCGTTGGGGAATCGTCGTTCTGACTTCAGAGTGTGACGTATGCGGACTTTGGGGGTCAACGGCGTTGTTTTCAAGGTCGTTCATGGCGTCATCAGATCATCCTAGTTCCAAGGAGAAGAACGCTCCTTAGGCATCGCCTCCCACGTTTGTTTGAACGACTCGCGCGCAGGAAAGGCCTGACTGCAAGTTCTTAAAAGCGTCTCATCCAACCGCGTCACCAAATGTGCTACGTACGGAGACGCGTGGTAGGAAGACCACACAGAGCGGAACGCGATACGCAAGACTTGTTGAATTTTTTTTTTCACGTGTTATTATGCAAGTTTCAAGAGGAGCAATAACGGTATATTTTGCGGGTTAACACAGGTAGTTATTATAAATGTGTTCTTAAGAACTATGGATACTTCTCACGAACCACACCAATGTTTGCTAAGAAAGCAGTGATTTGGGGGGAATCCCGAATCACGGAATCTGTCCTTGTTGTTTTCTTTAACTTTACTTTCACACTCATCTGCTAACAATTGTCGTCGTCAAATTTTCTTGTAATTTTCTTTTTCTTTTTTTGTGTATATTTTGTTGCGTTAAAGGATGGTCCAAGCCCTCTGGACCCTATAAAAAATTTTCATAGCACCCTAATTTACCACAATACTAGATTATGCAAATCAATTTCAGTTTTGGTAAGCAGGAGGTGGATGCGTCGTGACGTCATGATGCAACTTTTCTTGGAAAAGTTTAATAACTTCAACTCTTCAAAAAATCATTCTATTTATAAACGTGTAGCGCCAGCGATATCGACGCGATCGCCCTAGGAAGACGACGAGGTCAGGCGATGCCGCAGGCGGGGCAGGATCTTAGTTGGCTGTGAACCGAATAAATAAAAGATCAATTGAGTTTACGCTCCGGTGCTGGAACATCTCGTCTCTCTTTCAAGGGCTCTACAAATTAATGACTCATCTACGCACCGCTGGCACCGTTGCTGGACGTCAAGAAAGAAAGCAGAGATATCTTTATCCGGGATGTACTTCACCTCATTAGTCACAGCTGTTTGAGTTGCTGCCGTATCTCCGTGGCGCATCCCTTTCAGTGGCAGTTTGACAGGGAAAAGCAAAAAGAAATCACACGTCGATAGCTCAGGTGAATATGGGGCCTTGGGTAGATCAGGAATGGGGTATTTGGCCAGGTTATCCTGGACTTAGCGTTGTCGTGCAACAAGAACGGCTGTAGCCAGGTGTTGCGTGACGGGAGAGAGCATCGCCGCATCGATGGCATGCGGCTTTGGCATCGCGTGCTGCTCGCTGGCTCGGGTTGCACCTGCCGTTACGGTACATTTCTCGCATCGCAGAACTCAAAGGGTTACTCAGCGCCATTCCAATAGACATTAATGCGTTCGCATTGACAAGTGCTTATGCGTCGTCGTATTTTTCTTTTCCCGGTCAACGCCCCATAGGAACGATGTATTTTCATATGGTTATTTCGATCGACTTTATACCTGAAATTAGATAATACGACTGCACAAGTGGGCTTTCACTAGTAATGGATGCGAAGCATTTCTTAACGAACATTTGCGATTTTGACAGTATCTATCTATCTATCTATCTATCTATCTATCTATCTATCTATCTATCTATCTATCTATCTATCTATCTATCTATCTATCTATCTATCTATCAAGCGCGGCAGCAGCAGCGAACGAAGTGATCTTCGTGCTGTGTATCGCTACAACTCAATCTCAGCGCCGAGAACAAACAGCACGTACGAAGCTACGAGCCGTCGAAGCAGGTATACTCTGCCCCAGCGCAGATCGCTCTCGAGATACGGCCGCGCGACCGCACGCAACTGCCACATACGTAGTTGCAGCCGGAGTAGAACGCCGCCCCCCTCCTTCCCCTCGCCCAGGGGGCCTCGCAACGTTGGGGGCCTCGCGCGCGGCGAAAGACGGCGCGCTTTGTCCCCGCTCTCCCTTTCGCGCGGGTGAGATTGAGCCGCGATCATTGGAGCCCCTCGCACGCTCTCACTCACACATACAGCGTAGAGCGCGCCGCGACGGTGCTATCGCCCTTCCACTTTATACGGAACATCACGGCGACGGCAGAAATGCGCCTAGTGTGTCCACATAATTGCGATCGCAATAAAAAGAAAAAGGAGGAGAAAAGGCAGTTGAACAATGTGTGAAGCTATGAAACAACGCAAAACTCGGAAAAAAATCACAACGAGTTGTAAACATACGGAGATGATGAAAATAAGCGTTATAAAGACTCCGTATTCTGTGTACGGATGAGTGTTGGTGATGAGAGGCAGAAACACGGTAAGGTCTATGTTCTCTGGTGATCTTGCGCGGAGTACGAAGCATGGTACAACTGAGGAGTTCAAGGCAGGTGAAGATGCCGTGAAGGAGTTGGAAAAGAAACAGAAGGTCAGCGCAATTACGTCGGCAGCGAAGTAACGTCAATGTAAATAATCCAACAGTACTAAAACAAGGTCCAAGTCCGTGTTAGCAAAGCGGTGATTATATAACGGATTAGAAACGTTTGCTGGACTCGATATATAATTTCACGAATGGTCAATCAATCAATCAATCAATCAATCAATCAATCAATCAATCAATCAATCAATCAATCAATCAATCAATCAATCAATTTTATTAAATTGCCGCGGAACAATCTGGTGGTCTTCGTACTGGCGCAGGTGAGATACGGCATAACCAAGGAGGTTATATATTTATATAACCTCCACGGGTATAACATATATGCACATATATATATTGCGAGAAACAGGAATAAAAGGTACACATTCTAAACTATGGCGGTTTATAATAATAATAATAATAATAATAATAATAATAATAAAATAATAATAATAATAATAATAATAATAATAATAATAATAATGTTAGAAACATCGCAATAGACCTTTGTTCTTGTATTTGTGTCGCCTGTATTAAAGCCCCATTCATAACGATATCTACGGCGTCAAATTCTTCAGCGTCCTTTTCTGTACTGCTTCGCTTGTATGCAGTCAAGCTACCTTTCTATCAATTTTTAAGCTAAGAATGTTCCTGGAGGCGTTTGTTTGTTTCATAGATGAAAGGAAGACGGCTGAAACTCGTCGCCTAAATTTCGATTCTTGTGGGTCCGCATTATTTTCACACAAAAACTGCAAATATTCGCACTGCCAAGTTCGTAGCACGCAAGCAGCCCCCGGGTTCCTGTTCACGACCCGACGAACAGATGGCGCAAGCAGTTCGATCCATCGCCGTCGTTCGGAAAACGAGAAGCCATGCAGCCGCATGCGCAAAACGCTTGCGTAGCGCAGGTTTTCCTTCGTAAGTTTTTGGAACGGCGGTATCTGTGACTACGATTTTCGCATTTGCGAGCACCTGGTGTAAGATTGAGTTTTTTTTTTTTTTTTTTTTTTTTTAGTGTAGGGTCGTTCATTCGGCTTCGCTGAAAACAAAGTAATACAAATTAGAAACTGTGTTTATTAGACAGAGCTCGTCGTGTGCCTTTCCTTTAGCGTTGCCATCGTCGTCCGCACTGATTTAAAGCATGCGTCGGATCCAACTAGCCTAACTGTCCATAAGCTCGCAGACACTTTGCGTGATTTGCGGGCTTTCACGCTCGGGAAAACTTTTATGTAGCACGTATTGAGCAACAGAAAGCTGTATTAGGAGTTTTTCATGTCTCTCTACAATTTTCTCATTGACACTTTTCATTTAATTATCATATTTGAGAAGTTGATAAATAATTAAGACTAATGATCTAATTAGGCAGAATGAAAGAGAATAGTTTGGGTATCTCCAAGCGACGGCAAACAACATTACCTTTGTTCTGTCCAACTACGTGGCATATGCATATTTTTAAATTCTGGCTAAAGTTAGCTGGGACACCCTGTATATATTAGCATGACATCCGATATAGGTGGAGAAAGGCTGGAGATCGAGAGACTGAAAAGCAACGTGCATAAGCAGTAAGGCAAAGCACACTGTACGGTTAATATGCTGCAGTTCGTACGTCAAAATGGAGCACGGAACGAAAGGAATCACATATGGCCACATAAACGGGCGATTGTTCTACATACGCAAAATTTGTGAGGTGCTTATCATGGAGATAAAGCATCTAGTAAGAGGCAGACCACACATTTGGTGAAGCCGAGTCACATATTGCTTGTCACTGAAGGGTAGCGAAGAAAAATGAGGGTGTGGTAGTGGGGAGATGGGGGGAAGTGAACTGCGAATTGTCAAACCAGTGAAAATAAAGGCAGGGATGAAGAAATACCGTATCAAAACAAGATAGGAATCTGCGCCGCATGCTCGCCAGGTTGTTACAGCCGAACTAGAACAGAAATGCCGCACCTTGCAGTGGGACTTAGCCCAATGACAACCTCAGAGCGACCGGCCAATAACATAGAAAAGGGATTCGAAAGTGTGCATGTTATGTACAATCAGAAGAGTTCACAAGCGTAACTTAGCAGCCAATTATAAATTATATAATAAAACAGGGCACAAGGACTATAGTAAAATGAGAGGCAAAGGCGAAAGAATTAGGATTCTCCAAAGAAGCAGGGCGACGACGGAATATAAATGTAAGAGCTGCATTAAAAGGATGGAGTTATGAATGAGGAGGCACTGGACACAGGCAAAATGAGTTCTCGATATGAATTCTAATTGATTAGGCGACTCGCAATATGCACTTCACCCGAGTCACATTCGCTGTTCCGCTTCCTTCAGGTGGACTACTTGAAGGTAACATTCATTGCACTGACAAACAGCAGTGCTTAGATAAAAATAATCAGCAAAGGAACAGATAACAATGATGTTATTTTCACGTAGAAGAAATTCGGACGGTAAAAACTGTTTCAAAAGATCCGCAACCAAAATTTGCTAAAACATCCGTTGGCGTTCAAGTTAAGTTTCATCCGGAGGTGCAAGCTCGAGGCACGCTTTCGGGGAAACTGTGAATTCGGGCGCCATTTTATATCGCAGCACATTTGGGGGACAGGTATATTGAAACTGTGTTATGAAACTATAGTTGCACTCGATTTTCTGACTTTTTGCCGTGTCGGTATAACGTAATCATTATCTCCATTTATTCTGACAGGATTTCTACTGAGCAGAAATGGCTTCGCTATTGCCTTGCTTAACAGCGCACACCCAACATCTACCTTAACGTGAAATTAGTGAAGTTTTGCTGATTAGCTCTGTGAACATTCGAATTTCTCATGCATGTAATGTCCACGTCTTCAAGCATTCCACCTCAAGAGGTCGAATGGTGACATGTCATAGGCTAGTGGAAAACGGTTAACGAGAAATAAACTAAATGGTATTGCCCTCGAAGACATACCGTGGTGACGTCTCGCGGAAGCGGCACTACTGCGTAGAATGTAGCATATCGCGGCCCGTTGTATAGTGTGTATATAGGATGCCCTGTTGTGGCTTATCTAGGAACAACAGCTTCAATTTTCGCAACAAAACTGAAGCAAAAAGAAAACCACAAAGAACACAGTAAACCACCATGCTGAAGTTGTTTGCATAAACAAATTTGCCCTTCAAATGTTCTTGTTTCTCCATTTTGTGTCGTTTTGCTCACAGTCTTCAATTTCCATCTCTCGCAGTCACTGTGTTTTCCTTCTAATGTAGTCATCTAAGTAGATAAATCAGCCGTAATTAACGACGCGATGCAAAAAATGAAACATCAGTGTTTCGTGACAAATTTGTTTCCTGCTCCCTCCTACGAGGGATACAGTGAGCTCACGTGACGTGATACTACCTTGAACATCACGACAACGCCAGAGCCATCCTCTCGATTCGTGGAGCTCGCCGACAGTACAGTCAGAAGAGCACATGGTGGTTAACATGCTAATGTATCTAGCAACGTTTCAAAGCTCCAGAAGCGATATTCAATTAATTGTGCCTAGATTACTAAAATAACGTATGTGCGATACAAAAGAAGAAAAACCACGCTGGTAGTGAGGACAGGGACCGGTGCAGTGGCGTTCGGTAAATTGTATCCTCGCGAACCGGTGCTGTTCGAATCAAAGGCTGTTTTGTATCTGTACTTGAAGCTTTTTCGTAGGTGTGGCACATCGCTTTACGCACTGTTGTAGGCATGTTAACATGTGAAATCTCCTGATGGCCCCCAAACCTTCCTTAATTTGTTCTTCATTACGTTCTAGTGGTTACCCTAGTGACTCTAAATTGGGTCGGGTCAGCAGATTCTTTCGGTCTGGCATTGGTAAACTTCAGGCGTAGCAATATCGATAATGCCTGCAATATTTCTTATACATCACAGGTCTGGCAGTCCGAGAAACACGTCCGCGTCAAGCAGTGAGAGTCATAAGCGTGTGGGCTTCCTCTCTTCCTCCTTACCCGCCGTGTTTGCTTAGTGGCTATGGTGTTGGGCTGCTGAGCACGAGGTCGCGGGATCGAATCCCGGCCACGGCGGCCGCATTTCGATGGGGGCGAAATGCGGAAACACCCGTGCACTTAGATTTAGGTGCACGTTAAAGAACCTCAGGTGGTCGGAATTTCCGGAGTCCCTCGCTACGGCGTGCCTCATAATAAGAAAGTGCTTTTGGCAAGTAAAACCACATAATTTAATTTCCTCTCTTCCTCGCTCGTGATACGAAAACCTGTACTTCGATGGGACTTGGAGCAGGAATCTCGAAGATAAGCCATAAATCGGTCGCATACGTAGTACATGGCTTCAGCCACTGCCCTCCAGCTACTACCCCGGAAAAGTGCCTGTGAGGAACTTCATCTGTGCACTGCCCTATCTGCGTTAGCCGTCGCTATAGAAATTAGAACAAAAGTTGCAATGAAGCAGGCTACGGAAGCCAAACCACCATGTGCCCATCCACCTGTTTTGCACTAGTCTGCGATGTATGCGCGATATCTCCATTGCCAGAAGGCACGTCTCTGGAGACTGCGCTGTGAGATGTTTTTGAGTGCTATATCGCACAAAGAAATCAGAGACTGACGCTATACCACTGAAGACAGGTGCTGACTGAGACGGCCGTGTCGAATGCTACGCCGGACACTGTAACGATACACACTAACGTGGTCGAACGCAAACACTCGGCAAGCCGGTCTGTGTGGTAGTAAAGTAACAGTTGGAAGTCGCTGCAATGCTGGCCACATAAGGATGCCCACAGAGGGAGAAAAGTGATGCGTCGCAGGCCCTTTGGAGCTTCAGCGCGCTGGGGTTCACAGTGAGCCAGGTCAGATACTGTGGTTTGTGAAGTGAAAACCCTGTATTGAAAACCAGCCAAAAAGTGCCACTGTTTTTGAGACCCGTAGAACATTTCTGAAAGCCCGGCAATGAGGTATCAGCCTCCGCGCAGAGGACGAGGGTGAAAGCTGTAGGGAAGGTGGCTTAGCTTTCACTTGTCCTCTAGCGTCTACCAGGGCACGCATCGACCATAGTAGAGAAAGATGAAAGCGCAAGCACGTCCAACGCCTGAAGCTCGGTTACAATGCCTGTTAAGAGCAAATCGCTTGGGCTGCAGAGGGACTGCCCAAGTCATCGTTCACAATGGGCGCAGCTATTGCGCTCCAACTGCTGTCGCGTTGCACGATAGTTTGCACGACAGTCGAGCTTCGTCGACTTTCAGATGTTTAGTGTGCTCTGGCAAATACTTATCTACTCGGAAGTCTAGAACTGCTGACGTCAGGTGTATTCCCTACAAGGCGGTCCCTTCGCAGAGGCGCTTCGAGAGCAATGTGAACCCCACGCGGCGGGATGGATGCTTGCATGTGGGCATTCCGTGAGCACACACATACCCATCATTTCGCTGAACGCCAGACGAGCGTGGACTTGAAAGGCGATTCTGCAGCTGCAGAAGCAGAAACGGCTCGGTGCTTGTAGGGCAGGCGCCGCACCGGTTGAGCCCGCGGAATGCCAGGCGCGCCATTCCAGAGCCGTGAGTGACGCCGGTTGCTGGCATTGACGGCGCATCCACTCGCTTCTCCAGTTTCGCATGACACATGTCCTAGTACACGCATATTTGTTGCAAGTATTACTCGACCCGCATTTTTTACGCTCGCACTGAGATCTTGCGATCACGTTGGTCAGTGCAGCGCAATGCGAAGCATCTCTCGAAACGTGGCGTTTGAAAAGCGTGTTGTCCTTGAAAAGCCAACTTTTTGCGATGACACTGCAAGTTGTTTGGCTGTATCATCGTCAGAGAGAAAGTCGGAGTCTTTCGCGCAGTTACTTGCCCCTCCTCAGAACAGCCTTTTTTTTTCTCTCCATCTTTCGACGTGCGTATGCACGCACAAACCCGTCGTGTAATTCCAGCCACGGCACATGAACACGCAGCCTTTGTTGTTGCTTTGGACGCCCTCGATTGACTATTTCCTGTTTGTTAAGTAACCGAACAGATATCTGGTTCTGTGCCAAGTGCGTAGCGCCACAAAGATATCGGGTGTAACAATGCGCCTACGTGGTTACGTGCGCAGACATGTTGCCGTGACCGTAATCAAATACGAGCCCGTACACATACACTATATGTGCGCTAATGTCATTATCACCGCGATCACAAGCCCTTCACTCACAGATAACGCCGAGAAAACACTACTTATTTAATCGGTGAAGCTGTGTCACAAGATCACCAGTCCGAAAAGAACTGCCGCGTGTATACACGAGGACCAACACACGCGGCTATCGAAGTTGTCGAGTAGTGCTCGCTCCCCCCTGAGAAAGCGCCGACATTGTTCTCTGGCAACGTGCCCTTGAAAGCGAAATCTCATACCCTGTATCTCACTAGTGCTCTTTCGTGTAAACACAATGATGTTAGTGGGGAAATCCTCATGCGGCGTCTCGTTGGAACGATAGAGGTGATGTACAGGTGCGAACAGCATAAGAGCGCGTGCGTTTGCGACACATCCGCACAAGGAACTGCCAGGGAAATAAACTATACGAGCCCTTGGTATTATCCTGAACAATGAGTGCTTCAGGGCTTCTGACGATGGTACATGACATTGAAATTGAAACCGTTACATAGGTACATAGAAAAATACTGAACAACTTTCGAAAAGAAATGAAAAGAATAGTAACGGTTTCAGGCTCCTGTATGTTGCGATAACCTTATCTAAATGCCCGTAGACCTACACTTGTGACACAGATGCGCCAGTGAAGCTTGAAGATAGCACGAGCGAAAAACACCATTTCCGGGCGGCGCCCTCTTCCATAGCGCTTGTGAGGTTACTAATTTCTGTGAACCAGCAATTCAAGTGCGCAAGCAGTCCGGTAGCTATAACTTCCATCTTCAACAGAATCACTTCTGATAGGAACAAGCGAAAGAACACAGGACGTATGCTGACTATCAACACACTTTATTACATGTAAACAGCTATAACTTTGACGTAGTGCGAGTGTTTCTGTATGAACTTATTATTTCTTACCCAACCATGGTCTGCTTACTTCTTTCTGCCTTCTCCCTGCTTGGCACGCGTCGCGTGATACGAAGGTCGCAGGAATGCTGATCTACTTTATGCTGACCGGCGCCCACCCTTTCGGCAAGTGCGACGACGACTGCCAGGCCAACATCGCCCGGGGACGAGTGCTCGTTAGGCCCGTGAACACGGAACTGGACGACCTTGCCCATCACCTGCTCGCGCTCGAGCCAGAGTACCGTCTGTCGGCCAGCAGCGCCATAAGGTAAACGCGAACGTAGTTCGTTTCTCTCCCGCTCTTTACCTCAGCAACGGCGCCCACGCTTCAGGGAATGCGCCCTTGGTCAGCCTTAGTTTTCAGAGTAACGAGCCGACATTCTGAGGGGAAAACACGTGCACTTGTCTCAGCTTGGGCCGTCCCTGATTACCGAGTAGACGGTCGCGCGGAAGGTGGTCCGCGCTCCCGAGTTCATGCGAGAGTGTGCTCGATGGAGCGGGAAGAGCCCGTGAAAATATGCCTACGCCCATTTTCGAGATCTTGGCTACCGAGTGTGTTACCAAAGCTCTTGCTGGTCTCGTGTCCCACTGCAGCCTGCGTGCAGGTTGAGGTTTAGTTTTTCTCATCACCCTGGACTTTGAACTGCTCTGGGTTCGAGCCGCACTGATAGAGAAAAAGGAGGCAGCTTGCCGCCGGGACGGAGCCGCACCCTACCGGTAACAAGTCGCCTTCAAATTTTTTTTCTTTACTTTCCTTTTTTCCTCTTTATTACAAATATGAAGACTAACGCACCCTTGTCTTCGCTGTATAGTTTATCAGTTAATTAAAAAAAGTAGTGACCTTTTCATGTACTTTCATTGTGTTGTCTGTCTGTCAGCGTCTCGCCTTGCCTGTAAAATCTGTTGTTCATGTTGTGCACGTATGATTTGCTGAGAGAGGAAGTGTCGTGCACGGCATGACTGTTCAATTTTTGATAACTTTATAGGGCTTTGAAAAAGTCAAGTCCCTCGGTTCCCCTAATTTTTGTCGTTGACTTTCTGTGTAAGATGGTATCGGATCAGCCGACTTAATGAGGGAATAGCAAATGATGATGAAATTTCTGTTCAGGACTATGCCCAGTTTTTTTTAAAGATTTATTGTCGTTAGACCTGCACCTTTCGGAGGACAGCCCGTAGTACGCTGGTCAGTGTTTGAAAGGTACGGTCACTTTAGGAAAGGTCGCGAATATTTAGATTACGATTCCCGTTAATATCA
Organism: Dermacentor variabilis; assembly: GCF_050947875.1. Classification (NCBI taxonomy): domain Eukaryota; kingdom Metazoa; phylum Arthropoda; class Arachnida; order Ixodida; family Ixodidae; genus Dermacentor; species Dermacentor variabilis. Next base: position 276,921,252 of record NC_134568.1, on the reverse strand, counting down.
ATGTCATGAAGTTGAAGTTTATATCAAGGTTTTGAAGCTTATTCTATGGTGCGCCGTCGTTAGAGGTGCTGTGGAGCGATAAGCTGGTTTTGTACGAGGGTACATCGGAAAAAGGAAGAAAATATTAAAAAGTAAACAGTGATAAACAGTAAATGCCTCACACCAATATCTTTCCGAGTACACGAGGACATTCACAAGAAACTTTTATCCCTCAACACGTATAAACGCAATGTCCAAAACGGCGGTTAATGCCACGGACGTAGCCATGGGAGAGGTTTAGGTGTTGGAACACTCTCGCTGCAGGTCACAACTGTCCAGTTATCGACGAATCACGACAGCCACCCTACTGATACACCTAGTGCGGCCAGACACACTCTGTGCTCCTGCCTTCGCTTCACGTGATTTTCACCTTTGGAGACTGCAAGGCGGTGCTAAGAAAATACTTCTGTACAGATGGCGTAACAATTCAAGCAGATGCATAAATATCTAGGAACTGGCCAAAATGGTTATTTGCTGGGATACAGATGAGAAAACTTTCCTGCAGCGTCAGGGAGCTAGCTATAGGTCAAAATATAGAGCGAGTAATATTACTTTATCTTTCATAGTTCTCCAGAAATTAAACCAGTCCGGATATTTGCTGTACAACCTGTGTTGTCATGCTGAGACGGCGTGCTATACTGGGCGATGGCTCGATTGAAATGACACTGAGGAACGCGAGACATTCCGGTACTGTGATGCCTGCTCCGGCGAATGTGTAGCTTGTCCCTCGGGGTTAGTGCATCGCGTCAGCGAATTGCTCTACGTTAAAGCATTCATATATCCTTCAGGCACGGTGTACACATTAGTGCACGTAATTTGTTCTGGACAGTTATGTACTGTGGTGGCAAAGAAGAAACAGCAAATATTGTGCTTCGGGGGAAGTCAACTCAATTCATAATCAATTGATCTCCATTCAACTGTAATGTGCTGCGTATTGCTACAGAAGACCACTCTGCTGAAGGCGCAAGCGTGTTTGAAGGGAAGTTCGATGTGCAGCGTTTCGGAAGCAAAGGCGAAATGATTAAATTGGCCGAAAACATACTTCGGGCCAGTGACTCGATTCTTTTCATTCAAAACAGAAGGGGAAGAACGGCCCAATAAATAGATATTTAATCACTATGTAATCATGATCACTCACTAAAATATGCACAGAACAACATCCTACCATCTTGTCTTTCTTTCAATGGAGTGTCGTGTGCCTTGGAATAAAGTTGTGTAAATTTGACACATTTATTGGCAGTACATCATAATTCACACCTGAAGGGGCATTATGGATATTTAGTCACCCGCCCCGGTGGCTTAGCGGCTATGGTCTTGCGCTGCTAAGCGCTAGGTCGCGGTATCAAATCCCGGCCGGGGAGGCCGCATTTCGATGGGGGCGAAATGCAAGAACGCCAGTGTCCCGCGCGTTGGGGGCACGTTAAATATCCCCTGATGGTCAAAATTAATCCGGAGTTCCCCACTATGACTTGCCTTATAATAGAATCCTACTTTTGGCACCTACAACCCCAGAATTAATTCAGGGATTTATTCTGGGATTTTCGAACACGGTGCCTGACTACGCAACACACCGCTTACGTTCAAAGTCGTTGGCTCAAAATATCAGCTCAAAGGAGGAGAACAGGATGGAGTTTTATTACTTGTCAGAGATTTACGCTTTCAATACAGAATAGTTTTCGGCCATTTTCACGTGATATTATTCAAGCAAAGGCCCATACACCTTCTCCCCACTTTTTACCTGTCTTACAACTTACGTCCCTGCAGAGCAAAAACAATATACTTGAAAACTGCTTCGCTTGAGTGCGGTTTGTTGCACGTTGCGGTTGACCTGAAGATGCATCTTATAAGAGACTACGGAAGACTAAAATGGCCAACGCTTCAGCGTAATGCCGTAGACATGTGCTGTAGCACCATGACTTAATTTTCTGTGTTTTACCTAAGTACCAGAAAACAAACAAACAAACTAGAACATTACCACTAAAACTATAAAGGCCGAAAGCACCTCCACCAGTGAAACGGCATTCTCGGTATATGCGCTATACACGCAGTGTTCTGGACCTGCAGGCCGCCGTGTTGAATTTCTAAGGTAGTTCATGCACAGAGCCTACGCGTCACTCTATACAATATTTCGACCAGGCAGCAGCCTCCTTTCAACCGAACAAAGTTGAGAGCATATTTTTTCGCTTCCGCGTTCGCGTGAAAGGCGCAACATTTTGCGCTGTGCACCTGGTACAACTGTTACAGCGGGACGACGTCTTAGCCCGTGTTTAGCGCAGGTTGTATAGATTAGACTCGCGAGCTTTCCGTGTAAATATAGCAGCGCCAGAGACACAACGTTGCGCTGCGTGCCTTCTCACGGAGCGAAGATATGTCCAGACATTCAATGCATTTCCGCTTGACGTCACTCTGATGAGTGCATTCTTCGCGAGATTATAAGAACGAGGGCCCATCGCCTCATCCCCGCACGCTACGCTATCAAGAGGCAATCGACGTTCCAAGTTTCCTAGAGTCAGTTTCCTCCCGTTGGCACTTCATAACAGTTCCAAACGAACTCGAGCAAGACAAACATCTGGCTGCTTTGACATTCGTATGAAACAGGATGTCAGGCGACGCCTCCTGTAGTGTTGTACGCGCGTCCGCCGTAACTATACGCGCGCCGTCACTGTTGCAACTTCGACAGAACGTCTCTGGGACTGCATGCTTGCGACAGGGAAGTGCAAATATGCAAGACAACCCGTTAGACATACGTGGACGCCCATTAACCTCTGGTCTTCCGTTATATGAAAGCGCCGAAGCTGGGAGTCAATAAGAGGGGGCGGTGAGGGGGGCGGGGAGAGCGCATGTTCAGTGCTAACCGCTAGTGATTGAAGCAAGGACAGAGAGCACATTGCAAGTGCCAGAGGGAGCGATCGGAGGAAAGAAGCACGTTGTAAAGCTAGGCGCGATGCGTTGCTCAATTTTTGCGTACATCGAATGGCAACGGGTGAACAGCGGTCCTTGTTGCGTCCTTGTTGCGTTCTTGTTCACGTGACGGTAACCTTTGCAACGGAAATTTCGATTCAAGTGTTCCATGTTGCGGCTCCGCGGGTGGTCTGTCAGGCTTGTGCAATTTCCGTCCTGACCGCCACCGCATGGCAGAGGACGCAGTATAATGAATGCTTACCTACATGACGAGTGAGACGAAAAGTTTAGTGGTTCGTGCCTTCCTAAGATAACTGAAAAGCTCTTGAATTAAGCTAAGACGTGGAGTAGTACAATGATCTTCAAACACTTAGTAAGACGATAGAGCACGGTCATAATTCTCGGAATAAAATTAAGGGGGTTTAACGTCCCGAAACTACACAGTTGGTTGTGAGGGGCGAAGGAAGTGGCGTGCTCCGGAATTTTGACCACGTAGGCTTCTTTAACGTAGCCCTAAATCTAAGTACACGAGTGTTTTTGCATTTAGCCCCGATCGCAATGCGGTCACCGCGGCCGGGACCTTGTGCTTAGCTGCGCAACGCCATATAGCCGTAGAGCCACCGCGGTGGGTCAACAGTCCTAGCAGTGTATGATGCCTCGGATGAGCCTTGAATGATCGCGATCTTCAAAAGTCGTTTCAGATAGGCTTCAACAAAAAGGGGCCCTGGAACGCATGTTTATTACTTTCTACGGCGGATTCAAGATTATTATAGGCAGAAAGATAACGCGGTGGGCAAGTTATTGAAATCAAGCCCAGAGGAATCGCTTTGGCTTCTCAGTCGCATATTATTAATTTCGCTAACTTCAGGCTCATAACATGCGGCATTCGCCAAGAATAGACACATTTCTTTCTTCAATGCCTGTCTTTAGGGCGCGAGAAGTACCGACGGTACAAGTTAGGGAATTTCATGTTTTAAGGTAAAGATATATACTGGCTGTATTTGTGTCAATAAAACAAGAGCATTGAAACCTAATGTTCGATTATTGTACATGTAATAAAATGCGCTCAGAGAACTCGGCTATAGCCCATACGCAACAGCAAGTATTTCCACAGGACGGGAAAATTTTACATGCCCCTAAATAAAGGGTCATGATACGTGCATCATAAGTGTAGAATTTTGCAAGCATGCTCACGACGACAAAACAAGGGCAAGCGATATTGATCAGAGAAGAACACATAAGGGTGCCTTCCTTGTTTGCGCTATCGTATTCCATGAGCGATGGAAATGACTCGTGGCCCCAAACAACTACATCTTTCCGCCCGCAAAATGCGCACGTTAGCTTTCACTATGCGCATGTGTCGCGCATGGCGCTGCTCAGATCGAGATCGCGGGTTCATCCTGGCCGCGGCGGCCACATTTCGGTAGGGGCTATATGCAAAAACACTCAACATTCATTATCATTTAGTGGTCCTTAAAGACCCCTGGAAGGGGCATTACATAAGGGGGGGGGGGGTGGAACATCGAACACAACAACGTAGGTCACTGTCAAACATTGTCACAATCAGTGATCAGCAGGATATATACAGAAGAAAAAGTACAAAAAAGCCTTTAAACAAGCATGAACAAGTATAAGAACAGTAACAGTAAAGTAAACAGAGGCAAACAAAAGCAGGCAAGACTTCTCACATCATGTTTTCAAATAGGAAGTCAGCAACTGCCGGAACTTATATGGATCGCGTTCTATTACAATATGGTATGGTAATGAATTCCATTCTTCTATTGCAAGAGGCAGGAATGACTTGTTAAATGCGTTAGAGGAGCCGTGCAGACGTAGAATGCTCATGGAGTTGAAGAGACGGCATGATGTTCGGAGAAGTGGAAGCAGAAGAGAGTCCCGAAGCGAAGGAAAGCATAAGTATAGCTTATTAAATAATGACAAACGGGTGATTTTTCGTCTATGCATCAGATGCTCCATGTCAAGCGATAATTTTATATTGGTAACACTGGAGTGGGTGTCGTAGTCGGATGAAATATATCGAACTGCACGGTTTTCAATAACTTCTAGGCTATCGATTAGGTAAGCCTGATGTGGATTCCAAATTGGGGAGCCAAATCTTAGTTTGGTTCGGACAAAAGTTTTGTAAGCTAGACTGCGAATAGAGGGAGGGGAGAAGCTGAGGTGCCGTCTGATGAACCCAAGTGATTTCGATGCATCAGCTGCAATCTTCGTGATGTGCTCGGACCAGGTGAGTTTGCTGGTGATGCGAATTCCAAGATAACGGTGAAATTCAGCTTTGGAGGAGGGGTGTTTGAGTACAACGAATATGCTCGTTACTTTGATTGAGGTACACGCGAAAGAACTCCAGTTGGCCAGATTTAATCCGCAGTTCCTCACTACGGCGTGCCTCATAAGCAGATTTAGTGCTCATTCAGGACACGTGAACAGCGATAAAGGTACAGGAGTGCAACATGGGGCTTCGGCCGGTGTGCCTACGTAGAACACGCCTTTTTCAAAAAAAAGGCCAGCGCGCGGAAGCTGGCGCAACTCGTGTTTCTGCCTTTTCTGCCAAGTGCGCAACCGGAGACATCTTCGAGGCGAAAGGGTCCGCGCTCTGACGTGGAACGGAACAGCTATATATCTGTTGCAAAGCACACGGAAACGCGCAGTAGCGCCACGCTTACTTATCCACCTCCTGTATAGCTGTAATCTACAAGATAATTCTACACGGCCGAGCTACTGCGCTCAATTTACCCTGCTCTTTTCCTTTGTATATAGCTTCTGTAAACTGTATAAAGTACACGCAAGTACTGTGATTCGTCTTTGTATCCTTCGCGCGCCGAAATAGTGAATCGCCGCTGTTTTATTCTTGCAATTTATGGTGGCCTGTCCTACTCGAACATTTGCGGCAGCAAAAGGGGACGCATGTGATCGCTTCCCTCCTTGACTGCTCAAGGCATCTGAACGATGTTTGCTTTTTGTTTTGGTTTGCTTTACTGAACGTGTTTTGTGAGTCTGTTCTGCATGGTATATTAGATAGTTGTCTGTCACTTTCTCCAGGCATCCAGTATTTTGGGGACCACGGAAGCGCATCTTTTTTCTGTCAGCAGTGGCAGTTGAAATGGAGCTCCGGAAGCAAGAATGGTAATTCTGCTGATTCTATGTATCGCGGCCATCGCAATGGTTATTGAGACTATATTTAGTCTTATAACGGCAACATGGATCAGATAAAGAAGCAAATTATCGACAGAATATACAATGGGTTAGCTGACACAGCACGCTTAAAAACAGCTCTCGAAATGCATGAGTGGTGAATGAAACGATATAAACTTCCACAAGAGGTTCATTACTTAAACGGCGCCTCTGCTAGTTTCTGCCTATATGCTTACGGGCATTGGTTTCTAAGCGTTATCTTCGTTTCTAAAACAATGTCACTGTCCAATATTTTCAAGAGAAGTGCATCGTTCTTGTTAAACACAAAAAATAAAATGTTCCTGGTATGCACAGACCGTGGCCAATGGTGAGAGAACGATTCCTTGTGATAGCCCGTCCCACGACTGATACAATCGTTGTATCGCGAGATTTCATGTTTTTCATTTGTATGAACGGCTATCTATGAAACTGTTCCACTTCTAACACATTGACGCGTCTCACGTCTCCAGTCCTCAAGAAAGCTAACTGAAACGTTTGCGCGGAGACACGAGAACAAGCCGAGAAAAACAAGGACGAGCGCTAACTCACAACTGAAGTTTATTCCAAACACATGCACTAATAAATGCACACTTCTCTGGTACAGAGTTTCGGTTCTTGGCCAACTAAATCGGGTATACGGGTTAACACGTGATGTTCGAGATGGTAGCCTTGTTTTATTCTGTTTCGGTTTTCCTATTTATTCGTGCATGTGTTTGGAATAAACTTCATCTGTGAGTTGGCGCTCGTCCTTGTTTTTTCTCGGCTTGTCCTCATGTCTCCGCGCAAACTTTTTCAGCCTGCATTTCAACCAACTAGTCCAACTATCTGCCCTCCTCAAGAAAGGGTTAACGCTTCCGTGGCGTTGGCAGAGTTTCTCGAGCACTCATGTTGAGGCAAGGCATTGCAGTTAGAGAGGCACGCTTTGGCTGTACAGACAGCCAATTAAGACGCAGCCATTATTAATGGGCGATTTGACTTACGCTAATGTTTAACAAATAATGACGCTGGTGACGAATATAGGAAGGGTCGACACTTCTTGCCCTTCTTAAGGACAACATAAGGAACGACTCTTTCTTAAAAAGAACCACAACCTTGGAGTGACAACGTCTACATGAATGTAATGAAACGTGTTTTCACAGTGGTACCAAAGGAAATGGCTGGCGTATTTACCTGACCTCGTGCATGTACTAGCTTGCGCTTGAGAAAGCACATGGTTCGCTAAAGTTCGATTCACTGTTCAACGTGGTTCTCTTCAACAGGACCACAGAAGGCATACTTCGGCAGTTCAACTTGGCTTGCAGCTCTTTCAATAACTGGGTGAGCGCAATAACTGGGTGCCTCCGCCCTTTGGTGAGCAGTGGTGCGTACGTCAAGACACATTCATTTACTTCCTTTTGTTTTGCTTTTCTTTCCTTCTTGTCCCTAGTCTTGGCGAATTCCTCAAGATGTCATCAATGACGCTTTCCCTAACGGTGATATTCCTAAAGACACACTCGGCCTTCTCAAGCTCATCAAGCGCTGTACACTGGAGTACGATGTCATGTAAGAATATCAAGCGTCATTCTTCGCGATTTTTTTATTAGCTTTTTCTTTCTTGGCTTCTTTTTCTTCACTATTCTGTCGCATTGCCTTTATTGAGCTTGACCTTATTCACCAACAGGAATATAGCGAATGTCTTTCTTAGTTCGAAGAAACTATTATTATGATTATTTTAATCGCATGGAGCATGTAACGCAATTTGGCCTGTTCATGTGGCTTACATGAATAGGCACACGACAAATCACAATGTCGAGGTAGCTAAATTAAGATTCACTAATTATTGTTTAATTAGCTTTATGACACATGTTGCATTTGTGAGAGCAATGCTGAGCATTAGTGCAGTCAAATGTGCTTACTAAAAACACTAATACCAGGACCACTTTCGGAATACCCATACCTAAAATCTGCTAAAAAATGCATCGTCGTTCCATTGAACTGCTAGAAGGACGCTCCTGGAAAATGGAAGGCCATTGTATTTTGCAGCACATCATAAGAACGGATATCCCGAAAAGCGCTATTAGAATTTTTGCTAAGGAAAAATGATTGCACTAATTCGCAGTTGCAACATGAGCTCTGAAGCAAATAATTAAAAGGCTATTTGTGAATCTCTTTAGTTAGCTGCTTGAGCATAGCGGTTTTTCAAGCAGGCGATTTCCGTCTCTTCTAGAAACACACCTGAGAAGACGGAACAGGACTATCCATTACAGGTTTTCTTTTTTTTTTTTCGTGCTGTGTTCGTATTTATTTTTTACTGTGACGTCCTTCTGACCCAATGCCTGATACGAGGCGTGTAATAATTTCTAATATTATTAAATACGGTAATTATAAATAACTAAAAGAAGAGAGAACAGGTCCGAAAACTTAATTCTTCGGTTTGACGCGAATCAGTCATCCGCTCACATTGCAGACTCCGAGGCAGTGCATATACGCCTCCAAAATAAGAAAAGGGACATTCAGTTTGCTTTATCCTGCAGATCCGGACAAACTGAAGCTGCACCATCATTCAAGTCATTATAAGCGCACTTGTCATAGAACACGCTGTGGGATGAACATGAAACTAATGTCCCCTCTCCTAAAAGCGAAAAACCTACAGGTCCTTTGTCACGCCACAGAATTATTCGTATAGTATTCGGTCTACCAAATGGGCACACAGCCGGGCATTGATTGGCTAAGTTCAAGGTGTTCTAAATAGTTAACTGATTTCGTAGACACGCGATATTATAAAGACTCTCAAAAACTTTGCCCTCACATTGTATCAACTGTCATCTTTCCTCGAGTATATCATTCACCGTAGCCTTACTACATGCCGTATAGGACAGTACTCGCTCTGAGAACGGATTTTTGATATTTTTTTAATACAACTGCTGGGTATCCTTGCTTGAAAAAAAGAAAGAAGAAACAAATCTCCCAGCTAAACAACGTTAGCAATGATTATTTTTGTAAATAAAACGAAATACTAGTGCAGTGTGTAAGGTCTTATTAAATATCACCTATAGTTATACAATACCAGTTAATGTGCGACTAAATTGTTTATTGCCGTAAATAGTTACGATGACTTTGAGTATGCGGTTCTAATCTATGGATACACGAGGCAAAAATGATCGATGATATAACTGAGTATGACTGAATGCCGCACTAGCTTTACGTTATGACTGCGGTCAACGCGATGCGACAAATATTGAAGCCCAAGAGTTCATTCGTCGTGAAATGTAAAATCTTTAGCATTATTTGTGAAACAGATTCAAACGGGATATTATACGACGTGACGCAAGGTAAGTACAGGAAACACTGGTCTTCGTTGAAGCTATACTGGCGCTTTTGTTGCAACTGGAAATTAGTGAATAGAGTTATTCCACACACGTTCGAGGGTAGTAACCAAGTTCCCATGGTCGTTAAATGCTAATCCACCCGTTGCGATTAGCATTAAACTCGCTTGTCGAGGCAGATATACCGGTTGATAGTGTGTCAAACTTAGATTAGCTGAACTGGGAAAGGGAACTGAGATTACCTGGTTAGAAACGGTTTGCATTAAGATGCAATGCATTCACTTGGTAACCTGTCAGGCTGACTACCTCTTTTGTTTCGTACGTTAGGTTTTATTTTTCCGCGTGTATTAGCTTTATTTGCATGCACGTTATCGCTGCTTTAACATGCTTGTTCTTGTTAAGATACTAAAATATGCACTGCTTGAATTGTGAATTGCAGTAGTGTATAACAGAAACGTGCACCTCTCGCAGTGTTGGTAGTAGATATGGCCTTTATTGTATAACAAGCAAGAAATTAGTTCGAGTGCTCCCAAAGCGTACTTCCAACTACTGCCATTGCTTGTAAAAAAGGCGTGATGTTCTCCTTTCGTTCGCATATCCTGTCGTTGAATTATTATGATTATGACAATGATGATTAAACGCTCGGCTCGTGCGAAAACCTGCGCGCAGGTCTTCAGAGGCCCAGCGAGCGATGAAGCAACCCGAGAAGTTCTTCGCCGAAAACTTTCCGGGCCTGCTGATGGCCGTGCACACTGTGGTGCGGCGGATCCACTGGCGCTACAGCCCCACCATCGAGGCCTTCTTCTGATGGAAGGTGCCGTTGCACCCATTAGGCAGACAGCGACCGAAATCGCCGTGCTCCAATTGCCTGCCGCATCAAATCCCTTCACGCGGCGCGCCTCGGACCTACGCACGTTCTCGCGCGGCGGCTTCCGAGTGTAGAAAATCACGCGCCTGCCACGACACCCGCCGGATCACCACGTTGTCTGCGGACCGGACCCGTCTGGACCGTTGCGCAGAGACTGTGCGCGCTAATGTGCGCGACGCCAGGAAGAACGTTTCCTGCGACGGTGGTGGCCAGATGGTCTGATTGGCCGAGCGTCTCGCGCCGCGTCTCGAAGGAGCGTGCCGCGCGGCTTGCCGGCCGCGGGCGGCGCGCCGAAAAGAGCGATGCAGTTAATTTGCGCCGCGAATAAAGTTGGCCGCCGCTGTGGCCGCGCGAGATTGTCGCCCCCTTCCGATTCGGTGATTATCGGCCGGGCGCCGGCTGCGGCCGCCGCCATAATAAACGGCGACAAGGGAGAGACGTGATCAGCGGGGTCTGCCTTTGTGCGGCGCCGCTCCTTCTCGGCGGCCAGAATGGGGGCCCGGGCGGGACACTCCCGCGGGCTCACACCCCCGGCCATTGTGCGCGAACCCACACTGACAGGCGCCGCGGGCTGAGGAACACGACCCGGCCTTTTCTTGTCGGCAGCGCGAGCATGCATCAAGAGCGGCCAATGGTCCCTTTTGGAGCTCTATTTACGGACGTCATGTTCTCGGGATCGCTCTGTGTAAGCGACGAGCTTTCTCTCTTTTTTCTCTCGGGCGCGACGCGCGATGGATGGCCGCCGGGGAGGCCCGGCACATTGTCAAACAGAATTTTACGAGACATGTTCGACCACGCGTGCCGCCGCTGCGTTGGCGCATCAGAACGCGCCCCGCTCGGCTCTTTCTGTTTGCTCAGTGTGCGCAACTCCTCCGCGCCGAGCGGTGCATTCTCGGCGCGGAGGAAACGTCCATCTTTTCTCGGAAACAGTCTCGCTCTTTTCTGGCGCTCTTGTCTGTGTGTGTGTTGTACGTAATTTGTTGGAGGAAAACGTAGCCAACGCGTGCCAACGCACGCGAACAAGCCTCGCCTTCCTGCCGCGTACAACCTACTGTCTGTGGTCGCTACATAATCCTACACCCATCTGGGCCACTGGGCTGTCATAAACGCATTATCTTTCTTTACCTATGTTAGGGCGCTTGAATCTAGAAAAAAAAAAGAAAAAACATTACCGCGTGCGAACCAGTAGGGCTAGTGTATGACAATCGCCCAGGTATTCGGGAGGTATATACGGGTTGCACACATTCACATCCCACTGCGAATACACTTCTTGAAGGTCACGGAAACGGGCCTTAGACTTTCGCGATCTTTGTGAGATTCACCAGAAGCATCCGTGTGAGGAAGCGACATGAAGCCGAAAGCGCGAGCATGAAGGACTGTACGCTGTGAACGAGAGAGCACTGTTGCCCTCAGCATTGTAGCCGCCGTTCGCTTCTGGCCAGCTTAAACGGCTGTCCATATATACGGTGTCCTTTAAGGTGTTGCCTTTTGCTCGATCCTGTAAAGTCCCCTTGGCTGAGTGGGCACAAAGCGTAGCGATGCCAGAGGCGTTTCTCTCCCTGTTCGCGTGCCTCAAAAGGTGGAATTGAGCTGTCGGAGGGGTAGTCGTCTTTGCGAGAAAAGCCATGGAGCGGCGTGGCACCCTCGCGTGCAGTCACGCGCACTCGCGCGGCACAGCGGTGGGGCTGCTGCCTCGGCCGCTCGCCCGCCGGCCGGAGCTTCAGCTACGAGCGTGAGCTGCCTGCCACTCGCAGGGCCGGCGCCTGGTGACGTGACAGGCTGGACGTCCTTCTGCTGATTAAACGTGACTGGGTCTCGGCGAACGTGAACAGCGGGACTTCGCAAGTGCTGGGCTCGCGTTGTGTTGGAGCGCGTGCCGCTACAGAACTGCGCTGATGTCGCCTCTTGCATTCCCCCTTTTCGCGAATCACGGCTCAGTGTTTCCAATGACGCTGTGGCGGGTAAACTTTACGTTCGAAGATAGATGGTCGTTTACGGCTCGACCCGCTCTGTCGATAAGTTATGCGACGAGCTTCGAACTCCCCGTGCTCCCACGGCGAAGGTTTCCAGTTTATTGCTATTTTAGTGCCTCAGCCCCTTGAATCTGGTGTTGACGCGTTTATTCCGGGTGCACCTGATTTCTGTTGCAATTGACGAGTGAGCTGACTCAATGAAACCATTCTTTCTGCATACTGGCAGAGCTGCGAAAGCATCGCTTCTGCGGTTGTTCGCATTGAACTTTAGCTTTAAGCGTCGCGTAGTGAAGTTTATTTATTGTTTGAAGTTCTGCAGAGTTTGAAGGTACAGTCGAATGTTGTTGAACGTTGTCTACACGGAACTGATAGCAATCCTAAAGTATTTATTGACCGACGGCGGCTTCACGTCTCAAAGCAGCACAGGGGTTCTGAGAGATGCCGTATTGCGGAATGCCCAGGATGAGTTTCGACCATCCGGACCACATTGAAATGTATCCAAAGCGCGGTACACAACTGTTTTCATTTTTCACGCTGTCCCATTGGAATGCGGCCGCTCCGACCGGGAATGGAACCCGGAATCTCGTTCTCAGCAGGAGAACGCCATAAATCCACTAAATTACCATGGTGGGTTAGTCTCGTGACTAAATCGTATATCTGACGTGTATGTGCGCCTAAGTCAAAGGAGTGTCGTCAAAATTCAGCACGAGCAAACGTTTTTTCCGTCGACAATCATCCATTTTCTCAGTATGTGTAAAGTTTATGGCGTATCGGCAATATCGCATTAACAGAGTTCAGCGCTCACAGGTGGCGTGAATACCGCGGGCGGCACATTTGAGATGTGATAGGAGTGATATCAGAGATAAGCTAGGCATTCATGACTGCTCTCCGCCGGTGTCACTTAACGAATTAAAGATAAATTTGATTGGCTTTATCTGCCACGATGGACCCAAAAGGACCACACATCATGTTCTCATCTAATATTTGTTCCTTGTATGCATGCAGCAAACGTCCGAGTAAATGTGAAATAGTAACGGAAGGTGTAACATTTTGTTCGAGAAAATTCGATGACGCCGCTCGGCTTCGTACACTACGCAGACCACTCGTACACATTATTTCTTTGCTGCCTCATTCACCACGTGCTACATACCTCCCCATACCTCTGGAGCTACATACCTCCCCAATACCAATTCACGATGTCGGTTGATAAAATAGACAACGTATTAGCCCTAATATTTCCTTATATGACCGTATACGTGTGTGTGCCAGCCACCATAAAATTTATATCTGTTCTATATGTTTCGTTGCAACGTAATTTACTTGATAGGTAGCATTGGTCTTTACAGCTTCGCAAAGGTGCACTTCTGTAGTGCTTCTAGAAAATGCCTAACGGGTCTTTGAAGAAGCCCGCAGTAAGTAACATTCGAGATGTTTAATGTGTCTTCTATAGATAAAATGTGCACGTACTGGACGTGTCATAAAATGACTATATTTACTGCAGTACTGATGAAAACGAAAAACCCTCTCGTTATTATATCTTGTTTCTGCATTCACCGAGCTGTCTGGCTGTTGAACTGTAGTGGTTTATTTCCAGCGAAAGTACAGTCACATTGAATAAAGGGAGTAAATATATGCCATTTCAAGAATCGCTGCCTCTTTTATGCCCTTGCTATCGGTTCGGTTTGCTAGACCACCACTGCGTTAAAATTTGCCGATACTTGAATAGCGCACAGTACGTTGGAAACCTGAAACCTTCGCCATGCGGTCATGCAGACTAAATATAAGAAGACCACGCCTCGAGCGTTTGTATTTTGCTGAATATTATTTCGACCTTCTTCACTGAGCCCGCGATGGCGCTACAAGTATTATAATGAGCTCCGTAATATCGTCATTTTATGCAGAACACGTTTCAGTCCTATATTTTGCTCCACATTAAGCGCCCGAGTATTGTTTATGCGTGCAAATGATTGGAAGCTTAAGACAATGCCTCCGAGATCGCGCTCACTGTTTTGCTCAAAACGTGCGCACTGCTCCCGGCCTTGGAGGCCATGTTTAGGGATAAGACTTTGAGTGCCGCTTTCTCAAGGTCATTAGGTGCATAGTACTTCAAGCGGCTACCGCAGGCACGTAGCAAGTATCTCCGCAACAGGGGCTGCAATAAGGCGGCCGCTTGCTCGGGCGTCTCTTCTGACAATAGTGCAAGTGGGGATCCACTTTTTTTCATGCAATTAAATGTTTAAATACACAAAGGGATGAAGGGATCGAACAAGGGCGTCGTGTGTTACGACAAAAATATTATATTCCTTAGTATGTCGATTTATTATATCCCAGCACCGCAGCTGAGGTGTTAAAAAAAGGCAGTTGAGAAAGGTGGCGGCAAAGGATCCATTAGCTCTGAGCTCGAACACAGTGCTAACGGAAATAAGCACTCGTTGGTAGGACGGCGGCATGGGTAAACTGGGTTACGAATCCTGAACGATGGTCGTAAGATTGAATGAGTGATTACCTCTTGAAACGATCGCTTCTGACAACGCACATCAGAAGCGCACTTTGGCACTCTCGTACTTGCCGTGTAATTGCTTCGTAAGAATGGGCATGGCACTCAACGTCTTTACCACCAATTTGCAGCGACAGACACAGCGAAACCATCTCCAGTAATCATCTGAAAAATCACGAACTTCTTGACATCTCGCCAGTCGTGGTAATCTCTGTAGCAGAGTCCACTTAGTGACGGGCTAATTGATACCGCATTTTGAAAACGAGAGCGCCTGAAACGCACAAGACGAAAAGGGGAGGTACACGGATATTCAGCGCCTTGTGCATGTGCCTTCTCTCTTCATCCTGTGTGTGAGGCGCTGTCGTTTTCAAGAAGCGGTAAACTTACGCGCAGTAATCCTGCCACTTCGCTCGCCTTGCACATGCTTGCCCTTGGCAACATGGTCGCCCGTGCCGTGCTATCGCATTTCTGGGTAGTAAATTCTGCATAATGCGTGCTCGCGATGCATTCAATTACACGCAACTGTCATGCCAGGTAATACGTGTTCTATTCATTGCGTAATTTCCGGGCTCACTAACATCTATCAGTTAAAAGGAGAATGCAGCCACTGACCAGTAAAGGTACGTACCTCCTGCCTTGAAAGAAAAGTGAAAAAAAAAAATCACCGTCAGTTCAGATTTATTCCCCAAAGGCCCCCATTTCGGGGGTGTTACATAAGGGGTGGGATTACATTTGTAGTGAGGAAAACAAACAGCGATGGTGATTTAACATTGAAGGAGAACTGTTACGCGTTCTTGAAAAGCAGGTGTTGAAGCGATGGCGACGATGTCATGGGGTAGGCCGTTCCAGTCCGTGGATGCTCGAAGAAATAACGAAGCTGAAAACGTAGTAGTACGTGATAGTGGGCGGGCAACTTGAAGGGGATGACTGGTGCGGTGAGATATGCGTGATGCGGCGGCGATATACGGTGCTTGATTGAAAGGAGAATAAAAGAATTTGTGATAAAGGGTGAGGCTAGCAATGCGACGACGAAAAGAGAGGGTGAGAGTCGGGATGTAGCTTTCAAGGATGAAACACTGACGTCATATCAGTATGAGGAATGAATGAGTCGGGCAGCACGATTCTGCACAGCCTCCAATGCGGTGATTAGATATGCTTGATGTGGGCTCCAGATGGGGGATGCATATTCTAATTTGGGTCTTATAAGTGATTTATACGCGAGCAATTTAACATGTGATGGGGCAAGACGAAGGTGACGTTTTAGAAAACCGAGTGTTTTGTTTGATGCTGAAATGTTGTTACCGACATGAACCTGCCATGATAGATTAGAAGAGAGGGTGACTCCTAGATATTTATATGATTGTACTTGCTCAATCTGTGTGTTAGAAATTAAATAATGAGAGATATGGATTGTGACGACGAGTGAAGGACATGAGTTTACATTTACTAGGATTGAGGGACATTAGCCAGTTATTACACCAATTTAGTACGTTGTTAAGCTATGTCTGAAGAGTGTATTGATCGTGACAGTTATTAATGGTGCGGTAAATAACACAATCATCTGCGAAAATTCGAATACTACAGGAAACATGCATGGGCAAGTCGTTAATATATATTAAGAATAGGAGGGGACCGAGGACAGAACCTTGTGGGACGCCTGAAGTAACCGGGAGAGATGTAGACAGATGACCGTTAAGATAGACTGACTGAGAGCGGTTAGTTAGGAATTCTTCAATTACGATACTTCGTAATGCGAAATTTGAACGCACAGTTCTACACGTGTTTTCATTTCGCGATATATTGGCTGGCGCGGACAATCCGTCTCGTGCGGCACGTTGTGAACGGAGCGAAGTGTGGCGCGACTACTTCGCTTATCAGGAGATTGCGTGAGGAAGAGCGAGGGTGACGCGTGGGCCCTATTCGCAGCGACTACCACAGACAACCTCCTCTCATGCAGCGCTTTGTTCCCATAGAGACGACGCGCGCTACTCTGGCGCCATCTCCTCGCGCTCTCTCTGTTCTTTTCGCCACTTTTTCATCCCCTGCTGCGCTGTGCATCTTTCGCGGTGCTCGTTCGCTCGGTTGCGAGGTAGGACGCCGACGCTCGACGGAGGAACGGGCGCAGCTGCGCTCTAAAAAGACATTTAACTGCGCATGTAATACCTATGCGTGCATTAGCACATATCTGTCAGAACCCTGTATACTTCTCGCTGTTCCACTACACGGTAACCTTCCTTTCAAAGCAGGCAGCCCCCGCGTGCGAGCAATAAAATCATGCTGCGCGCAAATTTCTCCTAGGTGCTACGAACTCAGCCGGTGTCTACATAGCTCACGGCCCCTGCGGACACGTGTTAGAACCGCCTCTGCGTAAACAATGCACTGCGAATAACGCGCTCTCTACGAGGTTCAGCCCAAACACCCATGCGAGCGATATTGTGCGTGACAGCGGCGAGCGACGCCTTCGAGCGACGAAGTGGGCCATCGCGCGAGCAGATCGCTCGTTCTTGTCGCGCGATCGCTTGGTTCTGGAAATCTAGAATTCGTCGCTCGTCGCCCGGAAGTGCTATGAGCGACAAGCCAATGGCGCGAAGCCGGAACAGGACGTAGATCAGTCAAGTACTACCGGTTGTCGCATGGAACGAGCAAATGACTAAATTTTGATACGTGCTAGGATAAGGAAATCTACTGTAAGACTTTCAGAAATATTTTATGCTGATCTGTACAAAAAAAAAAAAGAAACAAAAGACAATAAAAAAACCCTATAGTATTAGACCATGCGTCACGCAAGTTTCGGTGTGTATTTGCTGCCCTGATACCGGCAACACCGGAGAGACGTCGCTCAAAGTCGTCGCTCGCGAGGATTTCGACTTGTAGGCGACGAGTGGGTGCGACAGCAATCTTCGTCGCGTGGCTTGGCCCGTCGCGCGCAAGATCACTTCCGTGGGGTGTATACTTCAATAAAATGGATGTCGCGCAGCGTCATGTAAACATGCACGGTGAGAGGAACACGCCAAGGAGACTTGGCCATTCCTCCTAGGCAGATAGTAACTTGTTCTTCGTCATGTTACTTCGCGTCATGGCAGTATAAGCGACGCAGATAAATATGCATACCCGAACGGAATGCAAGAGCGCTCGTGTATCGAGCGCTGAGTGTGCGCGCATTAAAGGACCACGTGCGGTCAAAATTTATGCGTAGACGTTTACTAACCATAGCGTTTCTCATTTGTTGTTTTGGAATGTTAAACGCCGTCACTTAAATATCACTAAGTGAAACACGTATGGTTTTTCGCTAAAAACAGTCCATTCTTGTAATCCTTGGGTCACATGCCCTCTGGCTTCTCCAGTCCTCGCGTCCGCTTTCATCCGGCTGGTTTGCCAGCAGCAATTACGTACCCCGGTCGCTTATTTCGTTGATTACATATACATGTTCAAATGCGCCTGAGGGTAAAAGAAGTCGCACCATTAAAGACTGACGGCCTCACGGAGAGCCGCAGAAGAGTGCAGCTAAGCGTCTTGTAAAACGTATACGCTACTTCGTCATCTACAAGCCCGTCCGCGTGCCGCCTGCGATCTCCACACTTGGTGGGCCGCACGCATTCTCCGTAATAGCGGCAATATGTTTACCACGAATATACTTGAGTGTGTACTTTTTTTCTCTTATTCCGGAGCCGTTACTGGCAAGTTGAAAGTTAACAGGCCTGCTAAACAATGTTCGGTTCACCGAATGGTTTCGTGACGCCGCATTTCCTGGCCACCTCGCGAGGGGAGCGCATATGGGCGCACACGCGCGCTGTCGCAGGCGTTGCAGCGGCCGCCATGCCGCCACCTCCTCCTCACCGGCGAGGCAGAGAGGGAAGGTGAGTTCGCACCCACGGCTCCTGGGCGGCCGAGCACGACTTGGAGCCGGATCCTCGCGGTAGCGCCGAGGCGCGAAGGGCAGCGCCGCGTTGCGCATTCAGCTGCGTCTCCCCGCCCTCCCGTCGCACCGCGTTCTAATTTTCCAATTAGTTCGATGCCGCAGCGCTGTTGACGAACGACGCAGGAAGCGAGTGATTACAGGCGACGCCGCTGGGGATCACAGCAGGAACAAGCTGCCAACAAGCGGCCACGAGGCGTCTTTAACTGCCGTGAAAATGAGAGGCTCTTGGTCCGGCCCGGCCGCTGCCGCAAATTGTATCCGTAGGGAGCGGGGGCCGCCCGGGGTCGGCTGCTAACCGTTGCATTAGGGCGCCGCCGGTGCGTCGTGCTGCTCCGAGCAGGGCGCCCGCGAATCGCGAAGCCGCCGCCTAATTGGGCGCCGCCGCTTTCTCCCGCTGCTGCAGGAGCCGCGCCGTCGCGGCTGTCATCGCACCCTCGCGCGACACCGCGCGCTTCCCGGATACTCGCGACCCTCCTCGCGGTGATATAGCGGAGGAAAGCGTGATACACCGCTCTGCCTGGCGACCGAAAATTAGCCGGCCACACTGTCGCGTTGAAAGGTGAAGCCACTATATTCGCACGCTTGCCTAATCAGCCGGAGGTTTCGGCTGCTCCTGCAACGCCTTTGCCTTAATGGAGTCGACGGTGTCGATGAGCCGCCAGTAACCGGAGGAGGGAATAGAGGGTAATTTTGCTTTGAAACGCGCTGTCGCCAGTACTACCTGTTTGCACTGGACGGTGACCGCGCGCGCGTCTCGCATGATAACTTATTGAACCTCGTGGCACCTAGTCTCGCACGTGTAACTGGTAACAGAGCTGGGTGGAGGAAGCCGCGTTGCTGAAGACATTTTACAGGCTCATAAGTGAACATAATAAACCAGTCAGCGTTTCCGAGCACATTGTATGATGGATTGTAGTTTTTCCCAAACCTGTGAAATCCGTGCGCTGACGTATGTCGCTATCGAAGGAATCGACCGTCATAACAAATACTACCGTAAAAAAAAAAAAAAAAAAAAAAAAAAAACGGACGTCGCACCAGGTAGCAACAAAAGTTTAACACTTTCTGACTGACGAAAAATGTATGACTAAACGACGATGTAGGCAACATAGTGAACATTTATTGCAGGGTTGTCACAACTTGGGGGAGGAGAAATTCCTTTTGAAGTTGCCAGTTTTGCTCCTTGCTGTGTAAATATTCAACATTCCAACAACCAGCCGCCGTTTCATCTTTAGCAGACCAAAGGACTTTCAAAGGCTGCCTTTTCTTCAATTGTTAACTGTGCAATTGTTTTTACGAGAGGCGAATATGACCTGTATTTTGTTTTATATCAGGCAAAGTATGAACAGGGACACGGATAACAAGCATGTCGGACGGGTTTACGGAAAGAACACCCGGATTCTATCTCAACTCCGCGGAACATAACTCGCAGTGTTTCTCATACTCCGTGAAACGCATTGCCCAAATAATTTCCTTTATGAAAAACGAAACGAAACGGAAAACAAATATTGTGTCACTTTTCAGAGAAGCTCAGAAAAACGCAAGTCGACAATATAATGTGATGAACTGCATCCACGACGGCGGCGACAAGAACGACAGTAAATCAAACTGAAGCACGAGCGACGCAGAAATAAGATATAAGGGGCTAGTTTCGTGGTTACCTAACTTGACTGCACAACTGTGTTAAGAGAGCAACAAGAATAACGATGACTACGACAATAATGATTAAAGTGCTCGTTTTATTTTTGTTTTGTTTTTACGGCAAGATTTTCTTTATCGCTGAAAGGCAGTGAGAACTACGTATAGCATTTATTGGCACCTTATTAAAAACTTGTTGCGTGGCTGCAAGTTTCTCGCATTCTTGGGGTGACCACCAAGCAGCAAATCCGCAACTGCGCAGGAATGTGATTATGTTTACACGCGGCACTCTCCTAATGCGAACGCCATCCAGTGAGTAGTCGTATACATGATGCTTACACTGGCCCATAGTGGCATCTGATTTGAGTAATTGGATAAGGCTGCATGACTCGACATGTGATAAAATGTTTAATCGGTTTTACTTTCTATTTACACAACATCGTACCAGCAATCATCGGTTCTGGTGTAGCACTCGCATTTTTCTTAGCGCAATGACATAAAAAAAGAAATCTCAGTGGTTGAGGTTTTAGTCTGTTGTGAAATTTTGATTCGAAGAATCGCCATGAAGCGTTCCTATCAGTTTATTGTTTATATATCTATCTCATCATATCAGTTCCTATCAGTTATACGTGCATTGGATAGTTAGGCATTCACTCCTTCAGCTCGCGCCGTGGCAGGAAGTCCTGACGAAAAAAAAAAGGAAACAAAGCAAATAGAATAACGCACGTGGAGGCTTATGTGGAATATGCCTCACGTGCGAGGCTTTTCAGTGGGCGGATGGGAAATGGAAAAAAATAAAAGCAGAGCCTGGCTTCATCCATGTGTGCTGGTTTGCCGTGGTCGTTCCGAATCACGCGGGCGACGCCGGAAAAGTCGAACGAAGTCGCCGTGTGCTTCACAGCGAGGGCCCTGCTCGGCGAGGCGCGTGCATTGTCTTACCGCGAGGGTAATTGGAATGGACCCGGTCTCACGCGGCGCGCGTCATGGGCGGACCTTATCTGCTTCCGATCTGCCATGCGGCGGCCTCCCGTTGCCTCCTGGTGATTGTTTTTCCCCGCAAACAAAACGGCCGCACTCCTTTTTGAGACACTTGAGATGAAGGACCGCGTTTCCTTCGTGCCATTTTCGCTCCGTATTTGCCGCAAACAGCGGCGGCGGGGCGAGAATCCACCACCGACACAATAATGAAAGGAATGTTACTGGACAAACAACCTGCCATGTCATTCTCGGCGCCGGAAGCTGCCGGACTTGGGCTTTTTTGTTTGCCCTTGCCAAAGAGTGCGCTCCGGTCCTGGTCCATACTTCACGTCTGCGGCGCAGAAACGATTCCTGGAGAATGTCATTTCCCCTCCCCTCTTCCCTTTCCACTCTCCCGGGTGCCATCGCGCCTGTGTGCCTACAGCAACAGCGGCAGCCGCGCTCTCGGCAAATGCCGAGAACGTCTGCTCTTCGCGTCGCTGCGCGTCGTTAGTCAAACGCGCGTGCAGTGCCGCCTGTGAGGCACCGCCCACAAAGTATAGTATTTGGTGGTTGCGTAATCGTAAGGCCCTGAACAGTTAACACGCTAAATTTGCTCCGGGTCCCATAGCACACACCGCACACGGTGTGTTGTACTGTACTAGAGCGCACTGTACAGCTTGTTGTCGTCATGTGTGCATGCAGTTACAACAAACAGCTACGAGAGCGCTGTGACATCAGTCCCAGTCCCGTCCGCACTCGCTCGTAATCTTCTCATAACTGTGGCCTCACTGCACCATCTCGCTTGCTCGATCGGGAGGCAATCTCTGAAACAGCAAGCAAGAGGTTTGCTGTGACGTGTTAGAAGCAGCTAGTATGGTTGGGCGCAGGTAGTTGGTGGAGCAAAGGGTGCACCTGCCTCTCGAAGGCATACGCGGTCGCCACCAGTGATTCTTGTGAATCGTCGCAGCGCGTGAGAAGCACCTGTTCAAGGCCGCAGATCATGCGCCGCGTGTTGGTGTTGTGAAGGCATGTGTCCTAACATTCGCATTTTCTGCACTGCTATATAGTTCATGCGTGGACCCTTTCCAGCAGCAACTGGCACAGGTTGAGCACCTAGCCACTATAGTAGAGATACAGGTTTTTGAAGGAAATATGAAAATTCTGCTGGCGTGCACACAGAACCATGTGCTACTCTGCGTGCCTTGAGGATTCGGGGACAAAACAGCCAGAGGAGGAATACGGCAGGAAATAAAAACAAATAAAATTAGAGTAAAATATCATGCTACGTCTAAAGGTAAAACAACACAATGATGGTGCGGATGAAGACCTTTTACGGCTTGTCAATTAAGCCAAATGAATGAGAATACGAAATGTAAAGCTTTTCGTCGCTTTGAAGGAGAAATCATGGCACCATTGTATTCTTACTGAGTCTAGCACTGGTGGCTCTTGTGAGATTGAGTCCGTTGTATTTAAATAGGACGAGCTAACGAGAATGGCTGGTAGTTAGTCCAAGACTGGGCTGTTTGGTGCATGTCTTGAAGGGAATTGAACAGCTCAAAAGACGGGATGTTTATGAAGACGCTACCATGGCAGACTTTCGTTGGGGCCATTCCTTAATTGATAGTCATTGACCTCACAAGGTTTGTGCAACATGAGAAAAGCTGTAAGCGCATATCAGTTGCGCTCTTTCTCGACGTGGAAGGCACATATGACAACGTAGCACATTATGCCATCATCAACCCCCTGGAGATTATTGGAACAGGTGGCCGCATGCTATGTTGGTTATCCGTCTGCATAACTCGCTGTTCGTTTTTTTTTATTTTGTGAAAACAGAAGATGGCGCCACAGCTGAACATTACACGCACTGCGGCGTGCCTTAGGTAGGAGTATTGAGTCCCACGTTGTTCATTGTGACACCAATTGGACTTGCTGAAGTTTTACGTCAAACAATCTGCCTCTCGATATACGCAGATGAGATTTGCCTTTGGACTTCTGTGGTTACTCGCCTTCAGGTGCGCGCGCGATTGCAACGGGCAGCAACATTGATATCAGCGTACCTTCAAACACAAAGCTTGACTGTATTGACTGAGAAATGGGAATTGGTTGCATTCACACGTAAACCTATGACACCATACCCAGTCTCCATTAATGGACACCCTATCACCTACGGAAAGACCCATAGATTCTTGGGTGCAATAACCGATAGAAATCTTTCCTGGAGCCCTCACTGCACGTACCTGAAGAAAAAAAACTGTTGTCGATTGCCCAGGTACTGAGATTCATGTGCGGGAAAACATGGGGCACATCTGTACGCTCCATGATTCAGTTGTACAGAGCTCTATTCTTACGGTATCTACGCTACAACCTTTTTACGTGCAAGTCAGATATTCGCTTATTGGAGAGCTTACAGGGTCAAGCATTGTGAAAGTATTTAGGACTTCCTCGCTGTGCGTCAACAGCTGCAACGATCGGGCTCGACAAAGATCATCCCATCCAAACATACGCTGCTGTGGATAGTCTCAGGACGCATATCCGTCATCTTTCCCGCGTCCCCGATCATCACTTGGCGTTCTTGCCATCGCAGAGACCTCGTGCCACGTTTTCTGAAGTTATCATCACCCATAAAGATTGTCTTCCATCAGGATACACACCAGCAGCAAAGCCTTCATTCCCGTTGTGCTGTCTTCAAGAGCCTCAGATGCGCTTAAGTATTCCGGGTGTAAAGGAGGCCAATCACCCGAAAATAGCACAGAAACAGACGACGCTGCTATTAATGAATGAGACATACGGGGACCGAATACACATCTATACAGATGGTTCGGTTTCATCTACCAGTTTTCAGGTACCGTTGTCATTCCGGCTACGAAAACTACAATAAAATTCAAACTGTCACACATGACAACAACGGCGGCGGAGCTTGCTGCCCTGCGTGCTGCTGTAAAATACCTCCTGCAGGATACACCTCGGAAATGGGTCATCTTTTGCCACTCTAAGACAGCACTTCAGTTTGCCACTCTAAGACAGCACTTCAGAGTCTGCATTTTGCCCTACATCACAAGACTCATGAGTAGCTGGCATATGAAATAAGAATATACCACCATTAAGCTATCGCTAAAGGGCATGAAATTATATTCCAGTGGCTACCTGGACGTACCGGCATTGCTGGTACTGACCTCGCCGACGAAGCCGCCCAGTCTGCCCATCTGGATGCCCGACCAGTTCCAATCCCCTTGTCAAGAACCGACGCTACAAGAAAGCTTCATTCAGTGGCTAAAGCTATGACGCACAAATATTGGTCTTCTCCCAACCTCCCGAAGTGTCATATTCATAGACTTGATCCATCCCGAAAGCTGCAAGTGTCATCAAGATTTTCCCGCTCCGAGGCGACAATATTGTCCCGCCTCTGGCTCGGAGTGGCAGTTACTAATGCCTACTCGTTCCGCATCGGAATGGGGGATACCCCCATGTGCGACACTTGTGGAACTACAGAAACGATTGAATACTACTTGTGTCTCTGTCCCCAGTACGACGTCGTGCGTGAACATCTCCGGACTGCATTGAACCAGCTGAACTGTAGGCCATTTTCGGAAATGAAGGTCCTTGGATCATGGCCGTACGCATGCACCGATGGCACAGAAAGCCACGAAAGCGTTATTTCAGTATACCTCAAGTCGACAGGTCTTGGCAACAGTTTGTAGACTCGCTGCGAACCTTCAAATGTGGGCGAAACTGTGCTCTCTCTCTCTCCTCTCTCTCTTTTCATCCCTATACTCCCTGTCCCCTGTGCAGGGTAGCAAACAGGACGTGCGTCTGGTTAACGTCCCTGCCTTTTCTCTCCTCTTTTCTGTTCTTTCTCTCTCTCTCTCTGTTGTCTTCACTACGTCCCGTCTTTTGCGCGGTTCTACTACCTGCATGAGGAAACACTTGCTATTGGTGAATATCTATCAGGAAAAGCCGACAATATACTCAAGCCGACAAGGCTAACGTGGGCGTCTACCTTGACGGCGGGTCAATCGAGAGGACGTAGTAATACTGATAAAGCGGCAGACTTCGCAAGCGATCCCTTTACGCGTGGACGCATTTCTTCGCCATTTCTGATCCGTTCGCTTTTGTAAGAGGTATTTCCTCGGGATTTCGCAAACGGAGACCTTCGCGGGCAGCTAAATTGTCGTTTTCGATTCCGCATACATAACACCTTCAGTCACGGCACGCGACTTATTTTTGCCATTTCGGTGAAGTTGTGACAATGAATAGACCACGAACATTAAGCTTAGAGTAAATTGAATATTCTGCTTACCTACAGCTCCTCGCTTTTATTTCTCAGTTAAAGTAAAAGACTTTAAAAATGCAGATGACACCGCCATCATAGATTTTTTAGAATTACAGTTTAGTTACTTCGAGCAGGCATCGAAGAGCGAGTCTGTGGAACAACTGTGGCAAAGATTTAAAAGTAGCATCATAGCTTGCGTCGAGCACTTCGTTCCAACTCGTATTAAGAAAACGCGCAAACGAAACCCCTGGATAACACGCAGCATTATCCATATGAAACGGAAAATTAAAAGACTACGAAAGCAGAAAGTGAGAGCGATGGAAGTTGCAGCTATAAAAATTGAGATGAAAGAAGCTCTTGTGAAATAAAAAAAAAACAGTTCTTTGATCCCACGCTTGCCAACTTTCTTAAAAGTTCACCACACAAATTTTGGCAGTACTTCAGTGAAAGAAAGGAAAAAGTTGAACAGATCGAACATGAAGGGAAAGTTCTGACACGAGTTGAAGACTTAGCTGATGTTTTCAATCGCTTCTTTCAATCTGTTTATACGACAGACAAAGGTGATAAGATAGGCGAATACATGAACGGCGACATGAGGACCGCAATGGAATCAATTATTGTCAGCCGTGAAGGTGTTTTACAATTGCTTCTTGAAGTAGACGCGAAGAAGGCAAGCGGACCGGATGGTCTACCAACTGAATTTTTGAAACGATACTCCGAATGGGTTTCCTTTTACTTAGAGATAATATATGCGAAGTCAATTGAAACTCGTTCACTTCCACAAGACTGGAGCAATGCAATAGTAATCCCTGTTTTTAAAGGTGGCAACCGTATGCAAGTAAACAATTACCGACCCATATCCCTGACGTCAGTCTGCTGCAAGGCTCTAGAACACGTTATTGCAAAGCATATTATTAGTTTTCTTGACACTAACGAGTTACTTTCCACAATTCAGCATGGATTTAGGAGCGGTCTTTCTACGGTGACACAGTTAACAGAAACACTCCATGATTTCTACCTGAACATGGATGCACACCTACAAACAGACGTAATAAGCGTTGATTTTAGGAAAGCTTTCGATAAGGTTTCTCACCGTAAATTACTTTTTAAGCTCGATAAAATAGGAATAAGTAAAGAAGTAATACAATGGATAGAGGCCTATTTATCTATGCGTCAACAGTCCGTAAGGATTGAGGATTGCATTTCAAATCCATTGCGTGTGTACTCTGGGGTTCCCCAAGGTTCCGTTTTGGGACCAATACTTTTTTTGTTGTTTGTTAATGATATCGGTGCACTAGTCGAACCGCCTGTTAAAATGAAACTTTTTGCTGATGATTGTTTGATTTATTCGCCAATAGGTTGCGAAGATGACCAAATTAATCTAAATAGATGCTTACAGGCATTAGACGAGTGGTGTTTAACATGGGACATGGAAATAAACTATAGCAAAACAACATTTACGCATATTCGCTCAAGCAGGAGCAAATTTTCCTTCATATACCACATCGGAAACCATCCTCTGAATAATGAAGCTTCTTTCAAATACTTAGGAGTCAGTATTATGCACACATTGCAATGGCACTCACACGTTGATAATATATGTTCTAAGGCAAACCAAAAACTATACTTTTTAAAGAAAAAACTGGAATGCGCTACACGGGACGTGAAATTAACAGCCTACAAAACTTTTGTACGACCAGTCTTGGAGTACGCTTGTGTTGTGTGGTCCCCTCATCAGAAAGTCCTGAAAGCAAAAATAGAAAGAATACAGAGATTGGCAGTCCGTTTCATATGCGGTAAATACCGACGCATGGAGTCTGTTACAGCCTTGTTAAAATCGTGTGAACTAGAGCCTCTGGAGGAACGCAGAAGTAAGCATAGGCTAAAGTTTCTTTTTAAAATCATGAGTGGGCGAACGAAAATAAACAAGGATCTATATCTACAACCCCCAGGACGGAGATGCGATCGTCTAAACAATAGCAGAGCTATTCAACCTTATTTAACACGTACTGATGCTTTTCGTTTCTCCTTTTTTCCTGACACAATTGGAATGTGGAACAGATTGCCTGATGCAGTTGTGAGCAACGAGGGCTCTGCCGAATTTGAAAATGCGTTGGATACTTTCTTTTACGAGAATGTATACTAAATTGTTGCTGCGAGCACTTTCGATGACTTTTCTTTGTATAACTACTGTTATTTGCTTTTGTTAACTTCCAAGAGCGCCAGTGCATTTGTATGTTACATAGAAAGAAAATTATGTATCATGTATTCTTGACACATCACCCTCCCTGTAATGACCCCAACAACGGGGTTGACAGTATCAAATAAATAAAAATAAATAAAAAAAAATAAATGTATCGCTACAGAGGACCGCTTTGGTGAAGGCACTACCGTGTTTCAAGGATCATTTGACGTGGGGTATTTCGGTACCAATTGCGAAATATTTTTTCCTCTTTGACACGGGGATTTATTTAATTTAGTGTAATCAATACAGTACAGCATGCATGATCTGAAGTTTTATAGAAGGAGGTCCTGAGGAAGAAAGCCGTCAGGGGGACCTCCTAATAGAATATGTTCAAGTACGATACGTAATTAGGAGACAAGTGGAAATAGATGTGAAACATTATACAATAGCTAGAATGAAACATTATAACAGGGATAGTGTGCCTAAAGAGCATGCCAGAGCAAGGAATGAATAAACACAGAAAAGGCAAAAAAAAAAGTAGTATAAGTACAACTGTGTGTTCTTTTAAAGGACAGTAACAGAAGTGAAAATCATTGTAGTTCAATTAATAAAAAAATATTTAGAGCACTACGAGCACTTTTGATCACTTTCTAGTAATGCTGGCCGCCAATGTATATAACTTCTGCATGTAATTCGGGTGATTTAGTTATTTTACAATAAATCTTTTAATTATTCAAGTGATTTAATTATCCATTACAATGAATATATATTACTCTGTAATTATGATTACTCCCTGTAAGATGCCCAAAAAGTAATTCTACCACCTTGACTTGCCTTCAATGAAGTCTCCAGAACCATGGCATAAAATTATGCAAATTTCACATATTTATTGAGAGTCGATTAAATTTTGTGACTGAAGCGGCTAGCGTCCAGAAACCCACTGGAATATGACATCCGTCAAGTAGCAAGAAAGTTGAGCGGTCTCAGGACATCTGGACTCAACAAATGCCTTTCGTGTCCGCGAAGCGTGTATTCAGCCGTTACAAATGTGCTGCACAGGAAACGGACTCGTGGGCGTTTTTGCAAGAAAGAACGAGGCTGCTTCTCGTTGCAGGAGTAAAAATTTTGTATCGAGGCACGATGAGCAAGTTGCTTTATCTTATCTCTTCAAGTACCCTCGTAGTATGCGCATTATCGAGTAGCGAGGAGTGAGGCATTTGTAGGTCATCGTGCATACTGATGACCTGGATGTCAGGAATTTTGCGCTAGAGTAGGGCCACCGAGAGATTTTGCCTCCGTGGTCAATCCTGATAAATGTTTCACAATTGGTACAGAAACGTTGTCTCACGTCCGTTACACAGTGTCTAAGAAATGGGACCTTGCTTGGAAAAAGATAACATATATTACTTGGCAAAAGTGAAAGCTCCTCCATTACTTTCCTTGCTGCTTTCAGTTATTACGTCCTTTCACAGTTTCAACTCCTAAAATGGTTACAAATACGTCTGCTTTAATTATAGGAAGGTTGCCTTTGCATTCTGCTGTCAGCGAATGAGCCGTTTCACACTGCGAAACTCGTGTGCTAATTTGAACTATTGACGAAATATTTTCCGCCTGAGCTTTCCGGTAGAGTTCTCCCCACGTGAACACTAAACATGCGTTTTTTAAACGGTTGGTGGGGCCAAATCGACTTAGTTTAATGCCGGGGCACAGATTCGCTTGCTGTCAGCAATGACAGCACTGGATTGATTGCAACCACTTGGAGTTCTTTTAACGGGCACCTAACATGAGCGTTATTGCATGATGTCCCACCTAATTCAACCAGCCACGTACCGCTACCGGGAATCAAGCCAACAACCTCGTACTCACCAGCACAACGCCAAAGCCACTGAGCCACCACGGTGGTTCGTTCGAATTTGGAATGTGGAACAAATAATGGAAAGGCGTCGTTTCTTCCGCTACCCATGGTCACAGAAAAATATAGCACTGAAACACTGTCCATTGAGCTCGCTATTGTGCACACGAAATAGCACCCGTCTTCTTCCACAGATGGCTCCGATGCCGCTGATCATGCCGGAAAAAGGCAAAGTTAATTAAGATAGAATTGATACAGGCACTTCAACCCACGACTTTCGGTGGGAGTCAAACCCTCGAGCATATGTGGAAGTCGAACCCACGAGCTTTGGTGTTAAGGCGAATTAAGGCACAGTTAATTAATGCATAATTAATTTACTCGAACCCACAGAATTATTGTCAATTAGGGTAGATTTAATTAAGACAGTTAATTAAGGTAGCATCAATTAAGGCACTCGAACCCACGACCTTTGGTGGGAGAAAACAAGTAATAAGTAACAACGCCTTCGAATGAGAATGTCAAGTAATTTAATGAATGTCTCTTGAGCGCGCGGGCTTTCGCCCTCACCCTCTTTGGCGTATGCTATATTGACAGTCAATTCTTTTTTCTATTGCTATCTCGACATATTTATACAGTTTCCTACGTCCAAGGCTCGCGATGTGCAGTACCAACACCTCCTATATACTTCACAACGCCCGCGCCCAAAATTCTCACGTCACAACCCGCCGGCCGACAGCGCAGCTCCAGCGGCAACGAACTCACTCTGCTTTCAACGCGGTCACTTCGCTTGGCGGTTCGTTGCTGCCGCTGAAAACGCGGTGTCTTCCTTGTGTGTTGTGCTGCGCTTGTGCTGCGTCTGCAGCGATTACCGTGGATATTTGTTCGCATTGTCACGCCTGACGGCACGCACGATGCTGAACACGTGTTGTGCGCTGCTATGCACCGGAAATTTCGATACTGGGAGAAAGGTGCAAGTCTTTTCTTTCCCCAAAGATGAGGACACGCGAACGAAGCGGTTGCGTGCCATTCCCCGAAAGGATTTCACATCAACTGCATATACCAAGGTAAAAATTTTATCTCAGTTGTATTCATGCAGCTATTTTTCCTCAGCACGCATTTTTGTTTCTTGGTAAATATAATTCGCGTTCGTGCAGTTAGCAAACGATACAAAGCGTTGCGAACTTAACGCATTCGTGACATCACTATTTTTAGTATCGCTGTTTTTTCTGTATGCAAGCGAATGTTTTTCTGAAAGGAAGAATTTTATCTGTGCAGGTATTGTGAGGCAGTTAGCCTGTGTAGGCTTTGTGTAGTTATCTGTGTAGGTATCCGTGTAGCAGTTAGCCAGTTTGCTAGCAAACTTCGCGGCTAACATATTTTTGAGCACCCTTTGTAAGCACAGTAATGACCTTGGACGTGCTTCGAAAGAAGAGAGCACAAAAAAAAGGAAGCTCGTGTGTTTACTGAGAAATGAATATTGGCAATTCACTCTCTTGTAAGGCTAAATGGCATATTTCATGCATTTTGGTTGTTGAATAAGAATCATTGTGAATTTGATGTACTTACTGCTTCTTTATGACTTGTTTGCTTGCGTTATCTGTATTTTGTGCTCCTGATGGCAACTAAAAGCTGTGCTTATTGTATGCAGTCGAGTGCCCTCATATTTTAACTGTATATAAAATGTTTTTTTTTTCTTCTCAGCTCCCAGAGTTGATGCACTCAATGTGAACACTACTATGCTGGGGTATAGTGCTTGAAAATTTAACACATTTGAATGTTACTCTGACAAATTGATAACTGAGCATCGTGCGTTAAAGAATAACTATGTATCTAATTTATATTACGTATACTTTTGAATGTTTTGACTATGTTCAGATCATCACTCCCTATCTGAACAGCCTTGTATGTATGACTTAAACAATGAAGTAATTTGAATCTGATATAGAGGAACATTACATTTCAGGGCATTCATTCTTTGGTGCTTAATTTTCAAATTGTGCCATTGTGAATACTCTCTGTTGCGTTTCGCCTGCGACACGTGGTTTTGCCGGCGCGACTGCGGCGGGGCGGCAGACATTTTGGCCCGATCGTCGTCGCCGCAACACTCATCGCCAGGTGTTTCCAGGCGCGACTGCGGCGATGCGACCGCCTAGGGATCATCCTCGCATTCCAGTCATTGTGCCCGAAACAGGCGATGCCAAAGCAGGGATCTCATTCCAGTTATTGGGCCCGAAACAGGCGATGCCAAAGCAGGGATCTCGTTCCAGTCATTGTGCCCGAAACAGGCGATGCCAAAGCAGGGATCTCATTCCAGTTATTGGGCCCGAAACAGGCGATGCCAAAGCAGGGATCTCGTTCCAGTCATTATGCCCGAAACAGGCGATGCCAAAGCGGGGACCACCCTCTCATTACAGTCATTGTGTCCGACCGGCAGCGCCACGACAGGGTGCTACGAGATCGTGCTCAACATGGTGCTACGGCAGCGCTACGACAGTGTGCGTCACCATTAGCCCATTGTACATTCACGTGCTCGTCTTTTGAGGGGTTCCTTCTTGCCCTCAACTGCGAGAGTATAAAAACAGCTGCCCCCGGACGCCAAAAGGAGGGCTCCGATTTCTTCTGTTGAGTGAAGTGCTCTCCCGTCTCTCTACTTCGGTCAAACCTGACCGCCAACTCTTTGCGATGTTAAAATAAACAAGTTGTTTCGTTGTTACCAGTCGACTCATGCTTTGCCGGGACCTTCGGATGCTTGCAGTTGTACCCCAGGCCGCCAGGCCAACGCTACCCTTGGGGCTTGCGACCCAGGTACAACCACGGGCGTCAGCGCCGAGTTCCCAACAGATCGTACCAGCAGGTCGGATCCAAACATCTGGTTGGCAGCGGTGGGATCGCCTACGACTTCAGACAACTGTCTGCCAGCGGTGAGATCGCGACAACGGAGGCCAGCAGCGAAGAGATGCAGTTGACGGTATGCTGAGCAGCTCAACGACGATCCGGGAGCAGTGCAACGAGCCCTGTGTGACGACTGGTTGCCTGCAGCGGAACGACTGCGCGGAATTCCTGCCTGCGAGGTTTGGTGAGTGCGGGACTTTCTTCTTCTGAGCTTTGCCAGGCTTTTGTTAGTGTCTGAAACAGAGCTGGTAATTGTGGTTGTCGTTGCTGCCGGGTTAGTTTGCGGCAAGACAATAGTAAGCAGTAGAGAAAGCAGCATTCAGAGCAGCCATGGATTTGAAGTCGTTGCGCAAACCGAAATTGTTGGAGCTTGCAAGAGAGTTGGGTCTGGATGTCTCAGACAAACTAAGAAAACCTGAACTGCTAAAGGCTATTCTTGAGTTAGAGGCTGAGGATGACGAGCTGTCGGAATGCCTTGAGACTATTGAGGAGAGGTCAAAAAGACAGGAGCGCGAACTTAAAGAGCAAAAAGAAAAAGAAGAGCGTGAACGTAAAGAACAGAAAGAAAAAGAAGAGCGTGAACGTAAAGAACAGAAAGAAAAAGAAGAGCGTGAACGTAAAGAACAGAAAGAGCGAGAGCAACAAGAGAAAAAAGAAGAGCGCGAACACGCTTTGGAAATGAAGCGTCTCGAGGTAGAGATGGAACGCGCTCGTAATGGAAGTCAGGCACACGGTGCAGGAGAACGAGTATTGTTCAAAATGACTGACCTGATGCGGCCGTTTAAGCTTGGAGAGGACATTGGTTTGTTCCTGGTTAACTTTGAGCGAACGTGCGAGAAGCAGGGGTTCTCTCGGGAAACGTGGCCACAGCGCTTGCTCACTTTGTTACCCGGCGAGGCGGCCGACGTAGTCGCTCGCTTGGATAGAGAGGAAGCAGAGGATTTCGACAAAGTAAAATCGAGTCTGCTAAAAAAGTACCGGCTGTCTGCGGAGGCGTTCCGTCGGAAGTTTCGGGAAAATGAGAAAGGCAGAAGTGAGTCATATACAGAGTTTGCGTATAGGCTTATGTCGAACATGCAGGAGTGGCTCAAAGAAGAGAAAGCGTTTGGTGACCACGATAAAGTTCTGCAGTGTTTCGGGCTAGAACAGTTTTATAGTCGGTTACCGGAGAACGTGCGATACTGGGTCTTGGATAGGCCAGACGTTTGTACGGTGGCTAGAGCCGCTGAGCTAGCCGAGGAGTTTGTGACGCGTCGAGCTCGCGGAGCTAAGGACGGTCAAAAGGGTGAATTTGGCTCGAAGTTTGAGAGGCCGAAGTTCACACCCATGAGATTAAAGGGGGACACGCGTAGTGAGGATGCGAGTGAAAGCAGTCCGACCAAACGTAAAGAGACGGCGGCAGCCAAACGCAGAAAGCGGTTCGAGATGAGGCGAGCGCGCTTGTGTTATACGTGCCAGAAGCCGGGTCACTTTTCGGCGCAGTGTCCGGAAACAACACCAAAAGTTGTGTTTTTTTCAATAGGCAGCACTGACGAGAACATGAAGCTTCTCGAGCCTTACATGCGAGACCTCCTCGTGAACGGGAAAGAGTGCCGAGTGCTTCGCGATTCCGCAGCTACGATGGATGTAGTTCACCCGTCTTACGTAGAACCCCATATGTTCACGGGCGAGTGCGCGTGGATCAAGCAAGCCGTGGAAGCTCATAGCGTGTGTCTGCCAGTAGCAAAGGTGCTTATTGAAGGACCTTTCGGAGCGCTTGAGACGGAGGCGGCAGTGTCATCTATGCTGCCACCCCAGTACCCGTACCTATTTTCAAACAGGTCCGATCACCTCCTGCGCGAGAAGGGGCTTTTGTTTGGTGAAGCTAGTGTTCAGGCCTTAACCAGATCGAAGGTTCGGGAGCTCGCTGCAAAGGCGGTAGTTGCGGGGCCGACGTTATCAAACAACGAAAAAGGGTCAGAGGCGCAGCAAGCTGATATTCCGAGCACGCCCGAACTGAATAAACTAGAGTCTGTAACGTTAAAGGCGCCAGATACTGGAGAGGAAACGCCCGACGCGGGAAAGTTAGAAGAGCTATCTACTGATTTGCTCATCGCGCCTACGTCAGACGGACTTGATAGGTTGCTAAAAGTCAGCCGGTCGGCTTTGATAGCCGAGCAAAAAAAGGATGGCAGCCTGGAAAACGTGCGCTGCAATGTCAAAGAAGGTATCGCCAGGAAAACTGCGCGTTTTGTGGAAAGGGGTGGAGTCCTGTACCGGAAGTATCTAGACCGAGGAGTGGAGTTCGATCAGCTGGTCGTGCCTCAATGCTATCGTCAGGATCTGTTGCGCTTGTCACATGGGGGTTCGTGGTCCGGACACCTAGGAGTTAAGAAAACTAAGGACCGTCTCTTGCAAGAGTACTATTGGCCAGGGTGTTTTCGGGACGCAGACCATTTCGTGAGGACATGTGACACTTGTCAGCGGGTGGGCAAACCAGGGGACAAATCGAGGGCGCCGTTGAAATTGGTACCTATCATTACGGAGCCTTTTAGACGGCTCGTTATTGATACTGTGGGACCTCTGCCGGTAACAGCCACGGGGTACAGACACATTTTGACTGTGATCTGCCCAGCGACAAAGTTCCCTGAAGCAGTGCCGCTTAAAGAACTCAGCTCAGTTGAGATAGTCAATGCACTACTGTCCATATTTGCGCGAGTTGGTTTTCCTGCGGAAATCCAATCAGATCAGGGCACAGTGTTTACTAGCGCTTTGACGACAACTTTTCTCGAAAGGTGTGGGGTAAAGCTGTTACACAGCTCAGTGTACCACCCACAGTCGAATTCCGTTGAGAAGCTCCACTCCGTCATGAAGCGCGTGTTGAGAGCGTTGTGTTTTGAACATCGAACTGACTGGGAGCTGTGTCTGCCTGGGGTGATGTTTGCTTTACGGACCGCGCCGCATGCAGCTACGGGGTTTTCGCCAGCTGAACTGGTGTACGGTCGCTCGCTTCGATCTCCGCTTCGCATGCTTCGAGAATCGTGGGAAGGTAGGGGCGACGACCCAGTCGTGGTGGAGTACGTACTTAAGCTCCTCGAACGCTTAAGAAGGGCACAGGAGTTGTCAGGTGAAGCAATGGCAAAGGCCCAGCAGAGGGCCAAGGTTTATTATGATCGGACAGCCAGGGCCCGTCGTTTTGAGGTTGGCGATGAGGTCATGATATTGCGCACATCGCTAAACAACAAACTAGACGTGCAGTGGGAGGGCCCAGCGCGAATTGTTCAGAAACTGTCGGACGTTAACTACGTGGTAAGTCTGCCAGGAAAGCGGAAAGCACAGCAAGTTTACCACTGTAATCTGCTCAAACCTTATAGACAAAGGGAAGCAGTGGTGTGCCTGATGGTAAACGTTCCTGAAGAGCTTCCGGTCGAGCTTCCGGGACTAGGCTCAGTGACGAACAGGGAAGACACCGGTCAAGTCATTAGTGACCTTATCAGTAAAGCACCGCTGTCGCCCGAGCAGAAAACCGAACTACACCAGCTATTACAAGAGTTTCAAGGTCTGTTCTCTGAGAGGCCTGGTAGGACTTCTGTACTTACTCATGATATAGAACTTACCTCCACAGAGCCAGTACGATCCAAGGCGTATCGGGTGTCACCCCGCCAGAGCGATATTATGGAGGCTGAGGTAAAGAAAATGCTACAGCTCGGTGTTATTGAGGCAGGTGAGAGTGATTATACCTCCCCTTTGATTTTAGTTGAGGTACCGGGCAAGGAACCTCGTCCTTGCGTCGACTACCGCAGGCTTAATTCCATCACTAAGGATCAAATTTATCCGATCCCTAACATCGAGGAGCGCCTTGAGAAAGTTAGTAGCGCTCAGTTTATTTCCACCCTAGATCTTGTCAGGGGTTATTGGCAGGTTCCACTTACAGAAGAGGCTAGTAGGTATGCGGCGTTCATTTCACCAATGGGAACATTCCGTCCTAAAGTGTTGAGTTTTGGTTTGAAGAACGCGCCATACTGTTTTGCAAGCCTCATGGATAAAGTGTTGCGGGGACAGCAAGAATTCGCTTTACCGTATCTAGACGACGTAGCGATATTCTCCGCATCCTGGTCTGAGCATATGACACACTTGCGGGCAGTGCTAACCCGCCTGCGCGAAGCGGGCTTGACAGTCAAGGCTCCTAAGTGCCAGATAGCACAGGCCGAGGTTGTCTACCTCGGTCACGTGATTGGTCAGGGTCGTCGCCGCCCCTCTGAAATAAAAGTGGCCGCTGTGCGAGACTTTCCGCAACCGCGCACAAAGACCGATATTCGGTCGTTCTTAGGTGTCGCCGGCTACTATCAGAGGTACATCCCTAGGTACTCTGATATCGCGGCTCCCCTGACGGATGCTCTAAGAAAGACAGAGCCTCAAACAGTCGTCTGGGACGAGACCAAGGAAAGAGCTTTTAGCGCCCTAAAGAGTGCCCTAACAAGCCAGCCTGTGCTACGATCGCCAGACTATACAAAAGGTTTCATTGTTCAGTGCGATGCTAGTGAGCGAGGCATGGGCGTTGTACTGTGCCAACGGGAAAATGGAGAAGTAGAACACCCCGTTCTGTATGCTAGTCGTAAGCTGACCAATCGTGAGCAGGCGTATAGCGCCACCGAGAAAGAGTGTGCGTGTCTCGTGTGGGCCGTTCAGAAATTGTCATGCTATCTAGCCGGCTCGAGGTTTATCATTGAGACGGATCACTGCCCTCTCCAATGGCTGCAGACCATCTCTCCCAAAAATGGCCGCCTCCTGCGCTGGAGCCTCGCTTTACAACAATATTCCTTTGAGGTGCGTTACAAAAAGGGGAGTCTCAACGGTAACGCCGATGGCTTAAGTCGAAGCCCCTAACGTAGGAATCAGCCTCAAAATTGTTTGTTACTGATGTTTTTCTTCCTGAGGCAGGATTTTTTTTTTAACATATTGCTTTTGTTTAGTGTTTCAAAGTGATGATATGCTTTCTAGTGCAATTTTTCAATTTGTGGACGCGTTCTGAGTGATGCTAGACTACTGTAAGGAACTAGGCAGTGGTATAAAAAGGGGAAAGAGCCTGGCAGGGCTTAGTGAGGGTTGTGCCGTGCTTGCTGACTGAGCGGTTGAGTTTCAGCGTAGTTCTAACGCTTGCCGGGAACGAGAACAAAAATGTGAACTCTCCCGAAGTCACTTTGCAGTGTCCCGTGCGAACCTGAACAAGAGAACGAGGCCTTCTCTGTGCGCTGCGCTCAAGAAACGTCAAGGGACGCCCGACTTCGGTTATGAGCATCATCGAGCGACATCCCTCCGGACAGCGGATGCAGTCCCCTGTCCATCGGGATCTCCTTCCCCCGGCGGGGCGGTCTGTTGCGTTTCGCCTGCGACACGTGGTTTTGCCGGCGCGACTGCGGCGGGGCGGCAGACATTTTGGCCCGATCGTCGTCGCCGCAACACTCATCGCCAGGTGTTTCCAGGCGCGACTGCGGCGATGCGACCGCCTAGGGATCATCCTCGCATTCCAGTCATTGTGCCCGAAACAGGCGATGCCAAAGCAGGGATCTCATTCCAGTTATTGGGCCCGAAACAGGCGATGCCAAAGCAGGGATCTCGTTCCAGTCATTGTGCCCGAAACAGGCGATGCCAAAGCAGGGATCTCATTCCAGTTATTGGGCCCGAAACAGGCGATGCCAAAGCAGGGATCTCGTTCCAGTCATTATGCCCGAAACAGGCGATGCCAAAGCGGGGACCACCCTCTCATTACAGTCATTGTGTCCGACCGGCAGCGCCACGACAGGGTGCTACGAGATCGTGCTCAACATGGTGCTACGGCAGCGCTACGACAGTGTGCGTCACCATTAGCCCATTGTACATTCACGTGCTCGTCTTTTGAGGGGTTCCTTCTTGCCCTCAACTGCGAGAGTATAAAAACAGCTGCCCCCGGACGCCAAAAGGAGGGCTCCGATTTCTTCTGTTGAGTGAAGTGCTCTCCCGTCTCTCTACTTCGGTCAAACCTGACCGCCAACTCTTTGCGATGTTAAAATAAACAAGTTGTTTCGTTGTTACCAGTCGACTCATGCTTTGCCGGGACCTTCGGATGCTTGCAGTTGTACCCCAGGCCGCCAGGCCAACGCTACCCTTGGGGCTTGCGACCCAGGTACAACCACGGGCGTCAGCGCCGAGTTCCCAACAGATCGTACCAGCAGGTCGGATCCAAACATCTCGTTGTACTATGTTGATGTTATTGTAACTAAAGCATTGTGAATAATCGAAATTAACGCTATACGCAATGCGCTTGTGATATGAGTGTATATTACCGAATGAGTTGATTATTCCGATAGTTAACAATGTCATTGTTAAAAACTACCTCAGAGAACACCGCCTTTTCAGTCAAGTAGCGCACGCGTCTTAATGCTGCAAACAGCCTCTCCAGCTTTCATAATTGAATATCCCAGCACCACCCGCGCACCCTCCGTGCATCGAATGCTAGTGCGGAACACAACTGAGGGATTGAATTGCTTGTAAAGAGAAAAAAGAATATGAAACCGGACGGTATCACGCATTCAGTGCATGAGTCGCAACGCACCGCGCTCGAGCAGGAGCGAGCCCGCCGGCGCGATGTGACGTAGCCGACGTCATTTCACGTGACTCACAGGCCTCAAAAGCTGTTTAGGTGGTGTTGGCAGTGCACGTTGAAATACTTTCAAAGTACTTCAAAGCTGGCGTGTCATATTAGAGCGTCATAACGTTAGAGACACGTGTCGCCGCGCACTAAAGCTGCACAGACGCTGACCATTTGGCAAACATCGCAAAATACAGGATAGTAGATACTGCGCAAAGATAACATGTAAATATAGGTCTTAATACTGCCAGATGTCCGATTACGTCAAAACATCGGACGATTTCCTTCTGTTGCGCGGGGCATACGGGTACTGGAGACTCGTGCTTACCACAGGCATCCGCCGAAATGCGAAAAATAGGTCCACGCCACTTGTTGCGGTATCTTGATGGGGTTCGCTTAAATGACGTTGTTGTTGTTGTTGTTGTTGTTGTTGTTGTTGTTGTTGTTGTTGTTGTTGTTGTTGTTGTTGTTGTTGTTGTTGTCCTCGTCGTCGCTGCTGCTGCTGATGTTGTTGCTGTTGTTACCGCAAAACATGGATCGTACCCACGAGGGGGATTGGCCGCATCGTATTGATTGAAAAGTATACCCAATAAAATTCCAAAAGGGGTAAAGTGCAAACAGCCAAAATGAAACATTAGACAACTAAAGGATAACATAAATCTTGAGAGCGCTCACTTATAAACGTATAAAAAAGAATAAAGTGCACCATGGTCGGTACCTTAGCAGCTTAATGTTCCGGAATCTTCAATGAACTTATGCTGAGCTGTAATCATACACCTGTGGCTTGTGCCTAATAGACAGACACCAAAGGACAATATGTTATGTGCTGTAAGTGATATACCCAGATTACCAGTTGGAAATGGGATAAACATTCTGCGGCAAGAGAGAAAGAAATGGCCAATAGTTTCTGGTTCGTTGCAAATAGAGCAGTTAGTAATAGATATACCAGATCTATGAGGTAAAAGAGACAACCTGCGCAGTGTTTGGGTCGACGGTGATCCCTGGGTCGGCACGACAGCTTGAAGAAACGACGATACAAAGCCCAACCAGGGATTGCGCCGGCGTAGGGCATAGTTCCAGCATGGTCTACCGACGCCACTGTCACCACCGAAGATGGCACTCCGTTTACCAAACTAACGTCGATGGATGGACCTCCCGGGTACCTCAAAGCCCGTGAGTCTTCCTCAACTAGTAAAATTAATCCTCCGCCCCTCTACCGGCCTGATTCGGTCCAATATCGCTTCGTGCACACTTCATCCATCGCTAAGCAATGCGGCCCGACTCACCATAACCGAATCAAAAGCACTACACTGCGAAATAGACAACCTGAAGAACCTGGCTTTTACCAGCCATTACTCCCACAGCAAATATTTACCGGTACGACAACCACACCACTGTGCAAATTTACGAATCCTCGCCGCACTACGCGTGTCGCGGGGTTCATAACATAGAACCTGGTACCATGACGGAAGAACTCATG